>NC_141758.1:43397761-43720261 GCF_982258835.1 Parasteatoda tepidariorum
TATATATATATATATATATATATATATATATATATATATATATATATATATATATATATATATATATATATATATATATATATATATATATATATATATATATATATATATATATATATATATATATACTAAAATTTTATTTTATAACCGTCGTCGAACAGCCGACCCACCCAATATTTGGGTTTGGGTTTACGACTACTAATGTTTAACTCCATCGCTTTGTAATGTTGAACCCAATCCAGAAGACAAGGGAACTCCTGGATCAAGTATTGGGTGAAATTTTGCCTTCGTGGAAGACATTTTGATGGAACTAACCCGCATTTGCGTTAGATGGAGAGGAAGACCACGAGAACCTCCCACGGTTAGCCTGATGGCAAGGGGATTCTAACCCATGATCCGTCTACCACTGAGGATATTTCACATCAGCATTGTGGTCGGTGCAAGCCGGATGCGGAATTCGTGTCGACCAGCCATCGCTGGGATCGAACCCCGGTTCACCCCATTGGAAGGCGAACGCTCTATCCCTTGAGCCATCGCTGCTCATACGTATATATACTCTCAAACAGTACGCCAAGGGCGCTTTCATAATTATTTTTGAGAAGACCAGAGACCAATGATATGATTGTGATCAGTATTGAGTGCCGGCCGTCATATGTCTCATACTAACTGGTACTCATTGATCTAGAATTAAGTGGGCGTTAAGCAGTAACTGGTAAGAAACGTCCTCTTATCAATGACAAGTCAGTGGTTTAAACACTGAGAAATTTCAGATGATAGAGAAAAACTGTGTTTTTATAATAAAGCTCAAATATCAGTAGAACTTAACGGTAGAACTTATCAGTATAACTTATCAGTGGAACAGGCTTAAAGAATCAGTTTAAAAAAAACAATAACTAAAATTTATGTTAGCAGGTGTGTTATTTTTAACTACATTTTATTTTCTTTATCAAATTTTAAACTAAATGTTTAAAGAGGCATATACAGATTTATCACAAAAATTGTCTCGTTATAATTGTTTCTTTTGGACTAGCTACTAGGTATTTCAGATTTGCACTAACAGTGAGATGTAGATTTAGTTAATATGCATTTTAACGTGATGTGTGACATCAATCATAGCAGTCTTTACGAGGGAGTAATTTTAATTAATCCACGTTTCTTAAAGATACTGCTTAAAGACATCAATGCTCAGTAAAAAAGATTTCTCAAAATTGAGCAAAGATGTGTCAAAATAGCTCCGAAGCAAATAATATTTGAATTTGAAAATCCCATGTATTCAAAACTGAAACAGCATCCTAGTTTGAACCACTCAAACGTAGACTGTTGAAAGTGAAAGCTTCAATCAGTCCTTCAAAACGGTAATTTTTGACATTAAAAGGTAAAACAACTGAAAAACAATGCTACCAAACGACAATATTTTTAAACGTTTTTCCATAAATACTTCAGATATGCGATTTCGGGTAGTGAAGCACTTCAACCGAAGCAGAAAATTAATAAAGAAAACCACTAATTTGTTAATTTAAAAAACAAATTAACTGACCGTCAAGCGCCCTTAATAAGGCATGAGAAATTCACCGGAATATTGAGTTGATTAGCCAATTAAAAGCCCTAAGAACAAATTGGAAGAAACCAAATTGTATCCATTCATAAATCAATCGAGGATTATCTCGATATCTAAATCATTTTGCCCTCATCACAGCCATTTTCCTGCATCTTTAATTAGGGATATATACTTCTACACGCTTTGGAAGAGCAATCTGTTTGTGGCCTTAAAATTTTAAACTAATGTAATTATTAAAATAGTTAGAAAATACTATAAAAGAATGTTTTTATCATTTTTGTAAATCATATAAAATGAAATTTGTAAATCATATTTTTTTCGTCAAATTATAAATACTTTAAAGAAAAGTATTTTTATTGAGGGAGGGGTCTTAACATTTCACTTTGTACTGTTCTTATGAAGAATAAATATGCTCAAATTAGACTTCTACTATGTTTCAGAAAAAGTATGATAGCATATTAATATAATCATTTGAAAAATATTAATACATGTTCCCATCGTGGCCAACGATTTGAAAAATAAAGAAAAGAACATAGAATATATATAAAAATGCTATTTGCTTAGGCTAAATGGGTTGTACTTTCTCTTTAAGAATCGAAATTAGTCCTAACCTTCGACAATAGATTGTGTTTCTGATTAAACAAATAACTATAAAAAATATTTCTGCTGTATATGAGATCATTCCAATTGAAATATTTGAGTGCACTCCTGTTAATTTTGTCCTAAGACTGAACAAAGATGTTGTTTAACTTTGTTTTATAGCTTTTTCTCAATTAACATTGCCATCTATTGGATTACTTTGTAGCTAATTTTAATGTTTGTTGAAAACAAATCTATCCGTTTCCTGAACAACAAAAAAAAACAGTAAATCATTCATTTCTGTTTCCTTCTGTTTATCTTTAATTAATTTTTCAAAGCAACGGATATTTTCGGCACATCTAATTTGTAATGTAATTTCGTTTCGGCAAAATCTTTCTTTGCAAAAAATAGAAAAATTGCTGTACTAATGGATGATAAAATTCGTTTCAGTTTTATCACCCTATTAAAGTACAAAACATTATACTAAACCACATAACTTTAGTCCCAAATTAATTCTCCAATTGTTAAACCACGTGCGGTATTATAACTACCTCTAAGCAATGGCTAAGAACACTGGAGAATATTATCTGGAAATCTCATTTCGACGAGAAGACGTGTCTGTTTAGGAAAGACAAACATCCTATTGTGAAAGTAAAGTTTAAAATTCGCCCCTTCCAAAGCCAGGCATCCTTTAATCGATGCCAAAGTCTGAACGACCATCGTTAAGTTGGAAGCCATTTGGCGTGCTTCTCAAGTATTCCAGCGGACTTTGGCTAATACAAAATTAACTTTACGAGAGCATTTCCTAAATTGACTCGGAATTAGGCGTCGTGCACTACCTCGTTCAAGATATTACGAGAATGGTGAAATGAATGTTAGCGACTACATGTAACGCAATTTAAATCGAGATGATCGTCCACTTGGGACGCTGAGGTTATTTCAATGTCTTTGAGAGCTCTACTTTCATGCTTGCTGGATGAAGAAAGCTTTTATTCTCTGAATTACACATTTATTTAGTTTAGCTCGATGGCAGCCGAACAGAAGATGCATTACAAATAGAGATACTCTTGCAATAGTAATTTAAAATTGCCTCAAGTCCCATTAGGAGTGGGCTCTATCTGGTGCAAATGATTTTCAACATAAAATTATTCTGACTGTAAATGTATTTGAAACAACGAAATGTGTACTAATATACTTCATTCGAGAAGGTATAAATTGTTACATTAAAAAATGTATGGTGCATTAAAATATTTGTTACGTTAAAAAGGCGCTGTACTATTGGAACATTGTAACATTGGGAGGAAAAAACGCATGGTGCATTAACATATTATGTTTAGAAAAGGTATATAAAATGAAAATAATAGTTAATTTTAATTCTGTTCTGCATTGAAGTAACAGTTACATTAAAGATCTGCTGCATAAAGTATATACAGAGTGTTCTGTAAAGACCGTTCTTTATACATATTTTTAGAATCTTTTTAAAAAATTAAGACAAAAAAAGGACATACATTAGAGATAACAGATTAATAAATAAACGAAAAAAATGTTTTGTTGATATATGAGAAATCACTATGAAAGAAAGTGAGTGTGCAGTGGTTCTTAAAAACTTGTTTCATAGTTGATTAGAACACCGATTGCGATTATAAGAAACACTGCAAGTTTCAATTGTCAATCAAACAAGGTCCCTTATATTGAAGTCTCAAATTTCTATACCGCTTTTGTTTTTATATCGATTCAATATTAATTTTCACCTCTCAATGTGCATATTTGTCTGTCCTAAATACATAAACATAAAGGGTCGTCTATAGAGAACATTCTGCATACATATACGACATTAAACATAGAGATTGTTTCTGTCTATTACAAGAAGTTAGAAAGTTGTAACTGTAAGTGTATACTTATTATCATTCATAAGGCATTTATTATCCAAAGTATTTTTTAATCTCTTAAAAAGCAAGCATTTTCCTGAATGCTCCTAAAATTACAAAAATCAGCTAAGATAATGAATCAGCTAAGATAATTTGCTGCAACCCCAGATATTTCATTTAACGGATTTAACAGAAAAACAACACCTTACATAGACCTTATTACTCCCAATTAATTTCATTTATCAAGCCGGGTACTTAATACAGTGAAAAAATATACTGAATCTAGCTTAGCTACAGCTACAGAAAATTTTTTTGATCATTGATAAATGATGTCTCTAAATTTGCCCTCGAATAGAGTTGATATCTCCTATAGATGGATCGGTTTGACTACATTAACACTCCCTCAGCTTGACGTTATGCCAAAAATTAGAAGAGATATTCATATCAAAAACTTTTTACTAAAATGTAATAAAAATTGACCCCTCTCATTTTTTATTTTTTTTGTAATTTAAAAAAATTAACTTACTGAAAGTGTTGAGTATTTCTGATTCCTCATAATTCATCCAATTTAAGTGCATATTTAATCATTCATATCTTAATCTTACTGAAATGTATTTATAGAACCTTATACCTAAGTTAGCGGAAGGGGCCAGAATGGCCCCTTAGGTATTTTGGTGGGTAATCCCAAGAAAACCCCAGGAAAGTTTGGGTATAAGATACCCTTTGATAAGTGTAATGTACTCCAGTTTCATTAAAAAACATTTCTTCAATATATGTATAATTATTATTCATTGAGGCAAGGAAACTCAATTATTTAAGAAACTAATATAATAAGTAAAATTGGAAAGTTAGTGTTCCGTTTAATCAAATATTTTCGTGAACAGAATTGGATAAAGTGCCAAACGATTTCGCTGATCAGGTCGTATATTAAATTAATTATGATTATATTTTAGGCATTTGAATGTTTTATCGATCTGCACAGAAACATGGTCTCTTCATTCTTTTTAGTTACAAAACAATGTTCAGTGTTTCTAGTGTTAAATAATTTCAATTTAGTATTTGTTTATTATACGCAGTTTTAGAGCATGTCATCACCAATCGTATAACGAGCAAGCAAATCCGGATTGAACTACCTAAATTTACTTTTCATACTGATTCCATCCCTGCAGTGCAAATGCAAATTAGCCTGAGTAGTGAAAAAATCATAAGATTATAAGATAATTGTCGTCAGGCTGATCACGAGGGACATATTTCTTTCCGGTTCACACGATTCCATAATAATTTTACTAAGAGAGTCTCACAATAAGACTCCCAATGAGGTGACCCAGTTTCGAATTCCAGGGATGGCTGGTTGATGCAAATTCTGCTCCCTGTTCACACCGACCATAGTGCTAACATAAAAGTATTTAGCAACGTATCAAAGGTTAGAATTTCCTTAACGCCGAGGAATTATTCGTGGTTTTACTCTCCATCTAACGCTAATGCTTGTTAATTCCATCAAAAAGTCTCCACAAAGACTAGTTTACCCAAAGATTAGTTTATACAGTTATTCAGATCTAAACGAAACAGATATTCCTCATTGAAATTTCTTTAATTTACAAATGAATTACTAATGAATTTCTGAAAGTGAATGAAAAAAAAAATTACTTTTCTTGAATTTTATATTTTAGCATTTTACATTTAGTATAACTCCAATAAGCTAACAGAATTTTTTAATAACTATTGGACTGAATTTTATACTTAAAATATGCCGACATTTATTTTTTCTTATAATTAGAACGTAAAAAGAGTGTATAAAAGGGACACCATCATCCCATCTGAATCAAATAATAAACGGTTTCCTTAAATTTTAAAACTCAAAAGTTCCTTTCATTCTATCAATTAATTTGTTGTTTTTATTTATGGAAATAATTCTTTAGATATTAAAAAATAAATAAATGGCATTAGGGTAATTTTCTTAATTTTAATAATATTTCAAACCGTTTGATTCATTGTATTATAGGTTTTATAGTGGATAATCATTGAATATAACAAATTTGATTCTTTGATAGTGAAAAAAATTAACAAACAACATTATACTAATTTATAGAAATGTTGCTGTTACTATAAAAATCTTATTTTCACTTTAACGAGTGCATAGTAGGTAATGAGCAGAATTTCTAGACCAGCGGTTCCCAATTTTGTTTGGCAGTGGCACCCAAATTTATTAACCGCCTTTCGATGTCACCTCAACTTCATAGATAAATAAATAAAGACATTGAACTTTTTTCATCGTTTTATCATTAATAATCAAAAGCCAGTTTTTTTGTCCGACAGTTTAATTCAAAGTCTCGGAGCTAATTCTAGTCTAGTTACAAATTTGTTTTTGGCGTAGTGTATGCTTGTAGCTAAAAATTAATAAAACATGCAGAAATATGGTTTCTTTTATTACAAAAATTAAACAAATTTGTTTTTGGCGTAGTGTATGCTTGTAGCTAAAAATTAATAAAACATACAGAAATATGGTTTCTTTTATTACAAAAATTAAACGAAGTGCTTTAAACGTTAAAGATCGTTATTAGAGAAACATATTTCGTTATTAACTAATTTGGTAATTTTATTTTCATCTGGAAACAGCAATTGCAAATGATAATAAAAGTTTCCTAAATGTATGATCTTTTCATAATTTATAATATATTGTTATTAGAAAGTTATATTTATTAAAAAAATTACCCATTTATTTTTCAATGGTATTTTAGTTAAAATAATTTCATAAGATCAACCAAAATATGAAATAAAAAATGAATTGTTGATTGGAAACTATAATTAAAGTCTACTGGTTAAAAAAAATATTCCAACTCTAGAAATAAGTCCCCTAACTCCTCCATGGAATCCTAGGATATAGCGGAACGCCATTTGGGAACCACAGATCTAGGCAGTTTGCGATATCTTGGTAATTTTGAAACATGAAGCATTTTTTTTTTTGGATCTTAAAAGCATAACCCTAGTTAATCTACCGATAATTTGTAAAATAATTCATTTTTACACTTAAGGTGTAAAAAATTTATTTTTTTCAAAGCACCAGCTAGAAAATTGGCACTTTTCGGATATCCGTGCGAGAGCGAAAAGTCGCCAAAAAATGTTCACCAACTTTTTTCTGTTAAGTTTTTCTATTTAAAGTTTTATTTTAAGTTTTTGTTTAAAAAAAAAATTAAAAAAGAGTTGAATTTCCTTGCGCCTAGCTAACCGAAAAGAAAAAAAAAGCATTTATTTTTTTCTTTCAGATTTTTAACAATTTTCGCATGCATTTTTCCTGATTTCACAAATCAAATCCGTATTTCAGAAGAATTATTCCTTTACTTTTTTGGTTGCCATGTCATTATTCACATTTTTATTACCTAAAATGCCCTTCATACATAATTAACAAAGACATTTTTGTACTACATATTAATTCTACCACTTCAAAGCGACGTGTTTCACCACAAAATCGCGCAAAACTTCGAAATATCTGAATAAAAAAACATTTCCACAGAATTATTTTTATCTCAACGCTTTTCCACGTTTTCAATTTTTTTTTCTACCAACCACTACGTTATGTGCACTGACCCCCCATCTCACCGTAACATTACTCACGCTTAATTACTATACATGACACAACATGTCAACAAACGACTAATAAATGATATTTATCCTGTTTTCTTTGCCGTCATATTTTTTCCTCTTTCGCGACCACGAATTTCTTCCAGCTTCTAATAACTGTTGTTTGATATTTCTTTTTCTTAGACGAAAAGTAGTCCGTCCGTCAGAAACACTCCCACATAGGGAGAGAGAAAGAAAAAGAAAGAAAAAAAAAGAAGAAGCAGAATTTGAAAAATGAATCTGGCATCTCAGCTTGTAATTTGTTGAGAGGACTGGGCACATATAAATGTCACTTAATCCATGTGTTGGCTCAACGCGAGTCGCAAGCACTCGTATTAGTTTTGATTTCGATCAATGGATTAACATTTGGATGTGAAAGATGATTGCAATTTATCATTTTTTGGAGATAAATATGATATAAATTAATACAGCATTGAAATGTTTATTACAAATAGTTACCGCAATATTTGTGATAGAAACTCTTTGTGTTATCAGGAGATTTTAGTTTTTTTTTTCTCGCTTTCAAGGACATTATAATTAAAAAACAAATAGTCTTGTTGGTCTCATATAGAATTTCAGCTTGTTTTTATCTGTTTAAAAAATCTGCCCATTGAGTCAGTGGCGTAGTTTTGGGGAGGGTTTGGGGGACAAAACCCCCTCCGAAATTATGTATATTATGTATTAATTAAGTATCGTACGGTAAGTAGGATGCAAATATATAAAAGTTTTCATTATGCAGTTTTCTTTAGTTTAAACGTTTAGAATATATATATATATATATATATATATATATATATATATATATATATATATATATATATATATATATATATATATATATATATATATATATATATATATATATATATATATATATATATATATATATATATATATATATATATATATATATATATATATATATATATATATATATATATGGAAGGAGATAGAGGACTGGGATAGCCAGGTTGGAAGGACACTGCACTCACTTTCATGAGAACGGGAGTTCTCATCCAGCCGGTCGAAAATTCCCTGTGTAGTAAATGGTGAATGGCGCACGTTAAATCTGTCTGGTCATAAGGTCCTCCGTAACAAATTTAAGCTCTGGGGGTACTGAATTGGAGATAGATCGTTCTCTTGTTCAGGTCAAAATTACGATCTGTGGACGAATGAATGGATGCATGAATGGGTTCGCCCTATAAAATGGTGTAAAGTATGGGTGTGGCAGAAGTCGAATTCTTGGCCATAGATGGCGTCGCTGGAAAACAAGAACAATCGCACCAAATCTGCTTTAACCCCTTCCTTCTCGCTCCCGCGAAAATGACGGGCTGAGTTTTCGCCCGCTATTTCTCGCTCCCGTGATATTGACGGGCTGGAGTGTTCAGTAGTGACGCGCCAATAAGAATAAAAATAATTCATTTCTTTTGCCCGGAAAACATTTTCTTTCTCATTTTACACACCTGATGGCAGTAGCAGAATATTTTTAAGGTTATTGTAGATAGTTAGTTTATTTTAAACTAGTTGTAGCACTAATCAAATACGTAATACAAATACAAAAGCCAAAAAATAGGCACTTTCACGACCGTTTTCTTGAAAATTAACCGATCGTTAAGGGGTTAATGGCCGACGACGACAACAATAACAGAAGGAGATAACCAATAACCCTCCTCGAACACATATTGAAACTACGCCACTGCACTGAGTTCCAAGCGAAGCCGATTGCGCACTGGAACAGAAGTCCCAGATTCAAATCTTGACATTCTAAATCTTAAACTGTTCAAAATTTATAGCATCATCTTCTTTTTACTTCACTTAATATACGCGTAGGCTTCACGTCAGTTGGGTCCTCACATTATGATACATTTTACTTGCGTTACAAAATGGCAATCTGCAAAATTTAGGAAATTTTTTACTACTTCCAGAATTAACTTCATTAATAACTTTCAAATTTTGATGATATTTAAATTTGACATATTTTCTCTAAGAAGAAAAAGTATGGTCGAAACTAATAAAATATGGTGAAACTTGCTGTTTTTCTGGCTGTATGGGAGCATAAAAAGGCTCGGTAATTTTTACCGAATTGATATGGCAATTAGTTTAGCAAAATTGACAAAAATATCTGAATTTATATTTTACATTGGTAAATTTAGTAAGTTTATGATGATACCTTAGAGCATGACATGATAACCATTTAATCGTTAGAATTCTTTTCAGTTTCGTATTCTTTACAAACTATAAAAACTATAATTTTGAAAACCGGCATTTGAACTGGAAAAATAACAAATGAATCTATTAAATACTGTATATTTTGGTTTTACTATCCAAAATTATGTTTTTTTTTTCAGACATATCGTTACTATAGAGTATAGTTTCTCAACAAAAAATTTCTCCGCGTAAATAAGTAATCTGATACGTTTTCCTGAATTGTGATTTTTTTCTCTTTAGTTTATTTAATTTCCGTTCATGCGCGACATAAAATTGTTACTCAATACACTCAAACTTCACCAAAGATTCACGTTATTTCCTTTTTCTTCAAATTTCAAAAATAAATTATTTATGAATTTTCTATATTTATATACTAATTTTTACGTATGGAGTAAATATATTTCCATAAACTACAGACTGATTGTTAGGTTATACACAGAGAGTTTTTACCCCACATGACTCCCATGACAAAACTTTATTTGAATGAAAAACCTATATTCGAATTCTCATCAAGAGTTTTTGGCCTGACATTGAAAATCCACAATTGTTATAAGTTACTGTATTTATATCGTTGTCTGTAAGGGGAGAATGGGCAAAATTGAACACCTAAAGCTATTTTGGCAAATAACTCAATGACGAATGTAAAGAAATTCAAAAATTACTGTTAATTATATTTATGCACTCTACGAATTCTGCATCAGACTCGCACGGATCACAGTGCTTACCTAAAATTTCATTAATGGTAGTCGCATCATGGGTTAGAGTCCCCTTGCTCTCAGGCTAACCGTGAGAGGTTTCCGTGGTTTTCCTCTCCGTGTAAAGCAAATGCGAGTTAGTTACATCAAAAATTCCTTCACGAAGGCAACTTCACCCTATACCTGAACCAGGAAGTCTCTTTCTTCTGAATTGGATTCAAAATTACAGGGCTGAGGAATTAAAGATTAGTAGTCTTATATCCAAAAATTGGATCGACTGTTCAACGATGGTTCTAAAATAAAATGAAATTTGTATACTTGCACGAACCTAACAAAGAAGTTATTCAAACATTACGCTTGTCTTAGATAAGGATAGTAATTTGAGCATATGTGCCTGTGATACAGGAAGCAGTATTATTCATGGAAAGGAAAAAAACAGACAATCTATCTTAATCTATTACAGCACTGTCTAAACAATGACGCGGAATTTTTATTAAATATATTTTTAATGCTTTTTTTCATTATTTTATATTATTTTCCTCAAAATAATGGAAAAATATCATATTTAGCATTTTAATAATGTATAATTAGAAAATACAGCATGAAACATAGTCTTTTTCTGCTTTAAAGTCAAAATCTTCCTGATACAGTTCTCTTAAAAGCAATAATTTTTCAAATTTGTAATTATTACAACTTAATTATTAGTTCACAACTTTCAACATTTTTGTTTTATTTTATATATTATTACAAATAAAATTCCTATAATCTAGCAGATTTTTATTAGTAACTTAGACTGTTTTTATAATTAAAAAAAAGATAAATTATATTTTTCCTTGTAATTAGAGTGTCAGAAAAAAATAATAAAAGTGACACCGGTGTCCAATCTGCTTCAAAGAAACAATCAACAAACTCTATTTTGGCCAACTATCTCACCTTGATGACCTTTCCACACATTAATAATTATCATTTGTGTATATTTATGGACTTGTGATGTTTTAAACATAGCATAAAAATAATAGTGATTTCTCAAATTAAAATGGGAAAATTTAAAAAATTATAAAATCTTTTATATAACTCTATATTGCTCTAAACCAATTTAACAATACTTAACTCAAAAATGTAACACTTTTGTTAAAAATTCATCATTTAATCCAGATAAACATCCAACCCTTCAAAAGTAATTTTCCAATATTTACTTAATAATAAAAATTTAATAGGAAAGCAGGATAGATTCAGTTGCCATTGATTTTCTTAAAGGAAACTTTCGAAGTGCGTTTAAATGTTTAACAAAAGATGAGTATCTCGAGAAGTTAAGAAGCAAATATTTATTTAAAAGATTTAATTAAGTATAAAGTATTTTGTTTTAATGAATCTTTGAAAAGGAAACATATTTAATGCATTTATCTTATCTTTTGAAATACTATTTGTTGCTTTGATTTGATTAATTAGTTATATGTTTCTTTTCAGACATAGATAAAATATTGTATTTAAGATCCATCATACTATATTCGAAAATTATTTCAGGAAAATATTTACACAGATTTTTATTTGGCTTTTTATTATTGCATTGCATTTTACTTAAAAAGTCAATTTTCTTTTGAAACCATTTTTTATAATGTTAACAAAATTTTTTTACAGATTTCAAATAAAGAAATAAATGAACTCCAAATCTAAAAAGACAAATTAAACTTAAATTTTTTTCTCAGAGTACCAATTGATTTTATATACCATCATTTCAATCCTGTATATTTAACTAGAAACTGGTAGGGGTAAGGGAGCTTGTGTGGTGATTTTTTACAAATTTGTCAACAACCTATATAATATTAATATAATATTTAATTATACTATTAAATGTAATATTTAATTCGTTAAGTATTTTTTGTAAGCACAATTTAGATGTTTTACTGCATTTTGGTTTACATCTGGACTTGCAAAAATTATTTAGTATTTCAAACTTCACTCAATGCTAAGTGGACAATTTCGATAACTTGTTAGTCATTTATTACGAATAACAAAGGTTTATTTAAATCCAAAAAGAAATTAATTTCAATAGCCATGGTGGTTTCATCAGCCATGGTGATTCAGGGGATACAGCCCACACCTCCCAATGAGTTGAGCTAGGTTCTAATCCCAACAATGCCAGGTCGATATCAATTCCACATCCGGCTTGCACCAACCACAGAGTTAGCGTAAAATATCCTCAGTGGTAGAGGGATCATGGGTTAGAGTCCCCTCTACGTCATACTAACTGTAGGAAGTTTTCGTGGTTTTCCTTTCCATGTAACGTTAATGGGGTTAGTTCCCTCAAAAAGTCCTCGACTAAGGCGAATTTCTCCCAATACTTAACCCAGGAGTTCCCTTGTCTTCTGGATCGGGTTCAAAATCGCAAGGCTACGGAGTTGAGCATGGGTAATTGTAAATACAAAACATTTTGTCGTCTGTTCAATGACAGTTATAAAATAAAAATTAAAAGCCTCGGTGGAGAATAAATATTGACAGATATTAATTAAAGTACTCATTTGTAAAGGATCATTTAACTGTACTAAGAAAGACTTTTTTAACGCGAATCAATACGTTGGGAAACCAATGTAATCTAATTTTAGTTCGTTTGTTTTTTCAAATTCTATATCAAATATAAAGAGTGTTGTCTAAGGACCACTCTTAATATCTATATTAATGTAAGAATCCTTGTCATTAATGTAGACAAAAAGTGTGTGCATTAGGGATCGGAAATTACCCTTCTCCGTTTCGTTAAATGAATCAAACAACTTTTGATGATTCAAGTTCTACTCTCCGTAACAGTGATTCTTTAAATGTCAATGGAGGTCGCATTTTCCCCCTAGACTAACGGGTTTTACCTGCTGCTTGCTATTGGTTAACACTATCTTAGATTTATCTAAACACCGTATAAGATTGAAGCAAACACTTGTTCAATGAGCTCCAATATTTTCAAAGAGAACTTATTTTTTATTCCTGTTTCTGATGTAGTTCACTTTTGCATTGTCTAGTCCAAAACTGACTATCTGACATTAGATTTGTTTTTATTCCTTCGTATATAGATTCAAATGGCAGCACAGCAAAAGTTAAAGCAAAATATTCACGTCCCAACACCTCTTGACCATCATTAGTGCCCATTCCCTTAACCACATATAATTTACCCTACGACAATACTCCGTTTTACCCGGGCAATTGAATCTCCTAAACAGCACCTCCATCCCTTTTGTCTTCTATCCTCATCCAATCTCGCATAAGACGAAAGCTCCTCCTCCCCTCATCCCTTTTCAATCCTCCGGCATACTCTAGGGCATCCCAAACTGATCTCCATCCTCCGATGGATACAATAGAGCCTTATCTTAGTATCTCTTTTGCCAGGGTAATGAAAATGATTCCAAGGAACGCTTTCGCGTGAGGATTTCTGACGATGGTGGGGGTGTCAAAGGGGTCGGATTTCCCAAGGGATGTCCACTCCAGGGGGGTCCCTTAGGTCAAACGACCATTGTTCCATCGCCTCATCCCAGATCACCGCTCATCAATCCGGAGAAAGAGTTTTCCAGGAAAAGTTTCCTGGAGATCCAGGGTAGGAAATGAGCCTTTATCTTCCCGGCTTTCGGAATAAACTAATGTAAATTTATGCTCAGTGAATGAAATGAATTTGGAAATCGTGTAAAGGGAGGTACCCATTTCATTAATCACATTAAATAGATTAAAAGGAAATATTCTACAGGGTATAGTAAATAAAAGTTTCGCTAAAGAAAGGTTTTAACAAAAAATCGTATTTATTTTTTAATTGTTTTCTTTAGTCAGTCAGGATCAGTTTCTTTTTTTTAAGAAAAAATTGTGGCTGTTTTATTTTTTGTAACTTATACAATTTTTTTTTTCGTTAGCTCTTTTTATCCAATAAGTTTGCTTATTTAATACTGATGAAATACACAGAAGAGCTAAACTTAGATTTTAAAAATTAAAAAAAAGGTCGTGTTTGATTTTGAAAAAAAAATTTTTGACAGGAGTATACTATACCGACAGTCTTCCTTTGTCCAAACTTGATTCTTCTATTATTGCGAACTTGGTTAGTAACAGTAGTTAAATCTACTAAATTGAGGTACATTACGTAGAAAAAAAAATGTGTCCTTAAAGCTTTTTCAAGAAAAATTTACTGAGTAAATCGTGCTGCCATTATTTTTAATGGAATTTTCTCAAAAGAATTATTTATTTAATGGAAATCTAATAAGTCTTAAGCGTCAAACTTTCTGTAGCACAGATCCGAAGAGTAACGCGAGTCGATTTTATTAATATTGAAAATTATTAAATCGAGATAATCAACTGTCACATATAAATGAAATATTTCATAAGGTATCAAAACTTTAGCACAAAAATTTGATGGATAACTCATGCCCCCCTTATTAGTAATAAACATTATAAAATCAATATAATTAACTATTATTAAAAAATGTCAAAGATTATAGGACATTGAAACCTCTGCAGCAAATATTCAATGGTTAACTTGGTAAATTTTATTAAAGACATTTTTAATAAGAAAACTACTAAATAAATAATTGTTACATAGACATGTAGTATTTTCTAAGCCATCATAAACTGCACATCAAATACTTGATGTATACCTTCATCACGGCATTATAAAATGAAACTTATTAGACTGAAATAATTATTACATTGATTTGCAATAATTTATAAGCTACAAAAGCCTCTTCAGCAAATATTAGATGGAACTTCACGGCGACGTAATTAGCAGAAAATTATTAAATCGAATTATTTATTACATAGATTTGAAATAGTTTCTAGCTCATCGAAACCTCTGCAGCGAACTTTTGATGGATAACTCGTGCTGTCATCATTAATAAAACAAATAATTAAATTGATATAATTATTTCTTTAAAGTGTAATGGTTTTTTAGTAATTCAAACCTCTTTCGCAAAGATTTGACAGGCAACTCATGCTGCCATTATTGTTAAATCGGAAATTATTAAATCGAATTATTTATAACATAAGTATGAAATAGTTTCTATGTCATCCAAACCTCTGCAGCAAACATTTGATGGGTAACTTGTGCTGTCATCATTAATAAGAAAAATTATTAAATTGCAGTAATTATTTCTTTAAAGTGCAATGGTTTTTTAGTAATTCAAATCTCTTTCGCACAGATTTGACAAGTAACACATGCTGCCATTATTATTAAATCGAATTATTTATAACATAGATTTGAGACAGTTTCTATGTCATCCAAACCTCTGCAACAAACGCTTGATGGGTAACTCGTGCTGTCATTATTAATAAAACAAATTATTAAATTGATGTAATTATTTCTTTAAAATGTAATGGTTTTTCAGTAATTCAAATCTCTTTCGCCATAATTTGACAAGTAACTCATGCTGCCATTATTATTAAATCAAAAATTATTACATCGAATTATTTATAACATAGATTTGAAATAGTTTCTATGTCATCCAAACATCTGCAACAAACGCTTGATGGGTAACTCGTGCTGCCATCATTAATAAAACAAATTATTAAATTGAAGTCATTATTTCTTTAAAATGTAATGGTTTTTCAGTAATTCAAATCTCTTTCGCCATAATTTGACAAGTAACTCATGCTGCCATTATTATCGAATCGAAAATTATTAAATCAAATTATTTATAGCATAGATTTGAAATATGTTCTAGGTCATCGAAAACTCTGCAGCAAACATTTGATGGGTAACTCGTGCTGTCATCATTAATAAAACAAATTATTAAATTGATGTCATTATTTCTTTAAAGTGTACTGGTTTTTTAGTAATTCAAATTTCTTTCGCAAAGATTTGACAGGTAACTCGTGCTGCCATTATTATTAAATCGAAAATTATTAAATCGAATTATTTATAACATAGATTTGAAATAGTTTCTATGTCATCTAAACCTCTGCAGCAAACATTTGATGGGTAACTCATGCTGTCATCATTAATAAAACAAATTATTAAGTCATTATTTCTTTAAACTGTAATGGTGTTTTAGTAGTTCAAATTTCATTCACAAATATTTGACAGGTAATTCATGCTGCCATTATTATTAAGTCGAAAATTATTAAGTCGAATTATTTATAACATATATTTGAAATAGTTTCCAGGTCACCAAAACCTCCGCAGAAAATATTTGATGGCTAACTCGTGCTGTCATCTTTAATAAAACAAATTATTAAATTGATGTAATTCGGTTTTTTAATAATTGAAATTTCTTTCGCAAAGATTTGATAGGTGCTGCCATTATTAATAAAGAAAAATTTCAAAAGGAATTAATTATTTCATAAAAGTGTGTGTAGTAGTTTTTTAGTCGTCAAATCTTCCTCTGTAAGCATTTGATGGTTAACTCGTACCAGCATCGATCTCGACATTTGGGCTTCTCTCACCGAAGGAGTCACACATGCAATAAGACAGCTTCGATGTCTGTTTACACAGGACTTTAGTTCCACCATCAGTGTCATTCCAGTTAGAGTTCTCCCAGAACCAAACTTTTCCAAAAGGATTTCGTCTGTTTTTTCCCCCTTTCCTTTTATCGACAGCTATCGCATACGCAACCTAAAATCCCTTTTGCTTGTCAGACTTTTGCACTAAGGTAGACTGGCTTATCGCCGAAGTTGAGGGTCGCCATCTTAACGGAATATGCAGGTGGGAATAAGAAATGTCTTCTTATTTCCAAGATGGTGACCGATTTTCCTTTTGTTTTTCTTCACTGTCAGATTATGGTTGATGGTACACGGGAGAATATGAAACTCAGCTGCCAGAGAACGGCTGAATCAACTATTGTTTTGTTTGCTTTTTCTTCGAACCCCCTCTGGGATTTACGGGAAATAGTTTTACGTAGGCCAAGTATTTGTTTGCGCGCTATATTACTTAAGAGTGTTGTTTTTAGATTATACAACTGCATATAAAAATATAAAGTAAGTTAGATGGAAAAATATTTTCTTATCTTATTTTTTAAATTTATTTTCGTATTTAAGTAGAGATTGTAAGGATTAAAACTTCCTTTCAGACAAAAAAATGCTAATACATGTTAGTTAGCTTTAGTTTAGCTTAATTTAGTATTAGTTTTAAGCTTATTATACAGAATCCTTGGATCATAAATTACAAAATAGTATTTAAACCACTAACATAGGAACATTTAAAAAAGAATCAACTAGGTTTGCACAATTTAAATATATTCAGAAAAACTTCGATGGTGTATTAGTAGCGTTAGTAATAATGAAAATTACAGAACTCAGATAGGTACGTCGTAACAATACGCCGTACAATCTTTAGCACGTCAGTGCCGACTTGCAAAGCGAGTGTGCGTCTTTTTTATTTTTTTTATAATTATTTTTTGACTGTGTTGTTAATTCATAGTTATAGTACACCAAAACAAATTTCAAAAAAGCGAGAAAAATTAAAAAATTATCTGCGTTTTCAAAGAAAATATAAATAATAAAAATATTTTTGCCTATCTACTCTCTAAATATTTATACGGAATTTCTTTTCTATAGTTGAAGGAATATATATATATATATATATATATATATATATATATTATTTATTTTTGACTGATAGAGAATTGTCGGGTTGGTAACCTCGTCACACTGTGGTAGTGACATCTGTCGATAAACACGCGAAGCTCTACCAAACAACGCCCAGATAATTGTTTTACGGTGAACTGGTGTACACAATTTAAAATTATTAACTTAGTGTCAGTGATGGATCCAGAGGGGGGGGGTCATAGGGGTCACAACCCCCCCCCCCAAATTGAAAAAAAATATATAATAATTTTTTAATAGTTTACAAAAGAAATAAAATATTTTAAAAATTATTTAAGGAGGCATATACACCTAGGTAGGTCGGAAAAATCGATATTTTTTCCATCCAATTATGTTCTTCACTGTTTTAAGAATCATAATCCAAAAGATTAAAACGAAATTCGTCATAGTTTCATTGTAAATATTATTAATAATGAAACGCGCCAGTTAGTGCAGCAACAGCAGAACGTTCCTTTTCAACTTCTCGATGTCTCAAAACTTGGCTTAGAGCAACTCAAAATCAAGAACGATTACATTAATCGAGAAATTGATTTGGATGTTGAAAAAATAATTAACAGATTTGCCAAAGTTTCTAAAAAACGCATTACTTTTATTATTTAAAGATTTTGAATGCTTGAATTATTTATGTAGGGGAGAGTGGGGTCAATTGTAACAGGGTACGATTGTAACAGAGCAAAAATTTCGAGTGTCGGGTTCTAGATTTGGTTCCTAGGTGGCGCACAGGGTGTAGTTAATAAATCTACGTGTACACCCCTGCTGGCAACCATTTTTATGTACTTTTGAAAGAGTTACATCACAAAAGATATTTTCACTCTACATAAGTACTTTTTTTGGTATTAGAATATTATATTATAACAAAGTAATTTTGTTTAAACAAATAAAAATTATTAACCGAATATGTAAGCGGACACCTTAATTAACATTTCAAAAAAAAAAAAAGATTAGTTTTGTTAATTAACTAGCATTGTTTTTAACAAATGAAGCTGAAATGGCGTCTTGGGGACAATTGTAACAATAAGTAAAGGGACAATTGTAACAGCTGAAAATAAATAATCTTATGTTCACAAACCATTACTTAACTCTTTAAGAACCACCAATAGTTTCCTATATCATTTATATTATGTTGCATGTGCATTATTTTATGTGTCACCTTTCACAGCATAAATTGAAATTTTTAACCCCTTAAAGTTAAGAATTCGACCCTTTAGGTCTCTGCTCATTATTATTTTTACTCCTAAAATATCACTACTATTTTGATCAATAAAAAAAAAACATATCGCAACTATAATAATATGTTTAATTAACTATGTTTTAGTTGAATTTATGAACTGTTACAATTGACCCCGTAAGTGGGGACAATTGTAACAAGTGCACGACTGTCAAAAATTGTTAATAACTAATATAATAACATTTAAAATAAGGTATTTATTTTTGTTTCTAGTAGAGGATAGTCTACTTTACTCGTCTGTCAATTAATACTAATAATATATTGGATTTTTTGTTAGTTAAAAATAGTTAAGTAAAAAATGTTACAATTGACCCCACTCTCCCCTATTGTTCTATTGTTCATTATGAAAAAAATAAATGAGAAGACTAGCATTAAAAACGCTATTTTTTTTTCAAAATAAATATTTAAAAAAAAAATTTCTATACAAAAAAATTTATTGTGTGTGGGGGGGGAGATCTGAGTTTATGACCCCCCCCCCATGAAATATTTCTGGATCCGCCCCTGCTTAGACTTCGTCTTTTTAATTTTCCTTGATGAAAGAGCTTCGAACAACACTGTTAACAATTTTCGAAAAGGTTGAAAAATCTCGCCAAACTGACGAATTTTAAGAAATGTAATATCATTTTAGACAGTCAATTTATTAGCCCATTTTAATTTCCAGGCTTAAAGAAGAGAATAAATATATTTCAAAATTAATAGCTTCTACTAGCTTAAGGCATTCATGATTTTTTTTTCTGCCAAAACAACTTTGAAAAACACCCTCAAGTTTATTCACCTAAACTCTTGTGAACTACTGTGTTCACCTTTGAAGACTAAAAAAAAAATCTCGAAGCTAAGAGACAGGTGCGATAAAATGACAAGGCTGGAATTCCAAACATTAGAACTTTGTATAATATACTGTGGTAAACATATCACGGTTCCACACTGAAACGACACTTCGCCAATGGATAAATTAGACCGGCACGACAGTTTTTTAATTGCATCCTTTTGTTTTGCAAAACGAAACGAAAAAAAAAAATAAAACTGGCTCATGAAATAAATAATTTCACAACGTCGGTTTACTTTGAAAGATCTAACAATAACTCTATCAAAGAGATTTGCGGAGGCTACATTTTAGCAAGAACAAATAGGTTGAGAACGTAGTTGGCATTTGTTTGCTCGCATCAGAAACTTGCCAAATGCTGTATGTCACCAAGATTAGATATGCTCGTGGCGAATCAATCGAAGAACTTTTTTTTTCTTGAAGAGCAGAACAGTTGCCAACAAGTTTTACCTCAACTATGCAAAGCATATTATTCAACTGCCTATCAACACTTAAAACATGATTTTTTTTTCTTCTTCTACCTGAATAACAGGTTTATGAGGCGCACTAACTAATTAAGACGTATATTCGAACTTGTGCACCCAAGCGATTAACAAATGAGAGCATGCCTTATTAAAACATACTTACTCATAGATATCGCACATTTAGTTCCTATTTTATAATTTTGATAAATAGCTGATTTAAGGAAGAAATTATTTAAATTAATATTAATAATGGGGAAAAAAACATTATTTTTCCTTTTTAAATGTAATTTAACCCTAAAAGTTGCAAAGAGGTTTGATAAAATTTTACTTTTTGAATGTCACAGAAAGAAAGCCCTGTTTTAAAATAAATTCCCTTGGTTGGAAATGTTGTTTTTTATTGAAGCAAACAAAAACAATCAAAGTATTTTTCCTTCTTTAAATATTTTTTAACCCAAAAAATTGTAAAAGGATTTAATATAATTTTACTTTTGGTGAAAAAAGGTGCAGAGAAAAGGCACTATTTAAAATTCGCGTTATTTAAACGAACGAAAGCAATAATAATTTTTTACGGTTTATACATTTTGAAGTACATTGTAAAATATACCATTTTACCGTAAAATCAATTTTCACCATAAAATATAATACCATAGTTTTACAGTAATATATATTTAGGATGATTCAGTGATTTTTACTGTAATTGTTACTGTAAAAATTACAATATATATCAGATTTTTTGTTCCCTAACATGTTGTGGTAAAAATAGATTTCACAGTAAAAAGTACTGTCACACTGAGTGCCGGTACTTTTTTTCGTAATTTGATCTTGAATTTTTACAGTATAACTAAATCCACTCTTTATAGCTATAAGTTCTTTAACGAATAAAAAAGCTTCTGCATTAATTTCCGTTTAAGTGTAGTGTCTGCAAATAATTATGTTATGAAATATTTAGACATATTTATTATTATTATTATCATTCAACTGAGTGTCAACAGCTTTAACATTTATTTCTCAATCTGAAAAACAAGTTTCAAAAGACATGAATAAATTAATGAATTAGTGGAAGCGAATAAAACATTTTAAAGTTGCACTAATATAAGAATAAACTCAGCGGCGCGACAGCCCTAGAGGGCCAAGGCCTACTGTGCCCATCTCAGTTTTCTTGACCTTGGGATCTGGGTGCAGAAGCAGATGTTCCGGTCAGGTGGTCAGCCGAACGCGGAACTCCCAGTGTTTAGTTCCCAAGCATGCTTGGTACTCATATACCGAGTCATGAAGGGATGAAAGGCTGAGTCAACCTTGCTCGCCCCGAGGATCGAACCAGGGACCTGCGACTCGACAGCGCGAAGCGCTACCCCTCAGCCACCGGGCGTCTTATTATAAGAATGCGAGTATTTTATTATTGTTCTTATTATTGTACACTACGAGAGAATAAAATGCTTAATTAAGTGTCAAGTATTATTAGAAAATATAAAAAAAAGTAGGTTAATTAAACTTAAATCAAGAAAACCAATAAAACAAGATTCGAAATTGTATTAAATGAAAAACTCATTCATCAAATCACATTTCAATTCCGATTGTTACTTTTCTTAATAATTTCAAATCTACCATAAAATGCACTTAAACTTTATTTGCATAAAATAAAAACACACCTTATGAATGAAAATAGATATTATTCGCGAAATTCTTTATTAAGATATTTTGAACATCACAAACTAATTTTTAATTAACCGAATCGAATGAAAAGGTATTTTAAATCGTCTGTGCTTCGTAGGAATACGCCTTATCACAGCAGTAAAAGATTTAAAATTTATTATGGTTGCATTAAAATAAATAAAGAAAAACGTACTTTCAAAACATCAAGTAGTGAAATCAATTTATTTTTACAAGTAATTTAATTTGAATTAGAAAAAAAAAAAAACGTTCCAGTGATGTATTCATTCTTCTACCCCCGAGCGAAATGTTATTTTTTATCTCTTGAAGAATGACAACAAAAACAAATAGATACATGGAGATTCACCAAAACCAATGGCATCTTTACACAGTTTTAACAATCGCCGTTTAATCAGTTTTAATATGGCAAGATCAGAATACAGGCTATATTGAATTACACGGAGAATAAATTTTCCCCCACACCGTAGTTGCGTTAATATTTTTTGTGAGCCTTTGTTGTGTAGAAAATGTTCTTCTGAAGTAGAACAAATAAAAAACACTGTTTTTCCTTAATTTTTTTTATTATTCCGTTTAAAAACATTTGGGATGTCCGTATCCGATTACATTTCAAAGAAAAACGTTCCATGGATGAAATTTAATTGAACCGGTTCCAGATCGCTCGTTTTCTCCGAACTGAATTAACTGTCACATCGCAAACGGGAAAATTAAATAATTTTTCAGTTGTCCCTTTCCCCCCCCCCCTATCTTTCTTGTCAGTTTCGCGTCTTAGGGAGGAAAAAAAAAGAGCAGAAAATCTAATCTTAGTTATTTTTCAGGCAGTTTTTGTATTATCTAACGAAAATATTTTTACTTCTTTTGAAGCGGGAAAAATAAAAATGAATATTTGCCAAAAGAAGATGAAAATACACTTGAAATAAAAACAGCGGGAAGAAGAAGAAGAAAAAAAAATTGGAATGTTCTTTCTTTTTCCCTAATATATTAATCACATAGGATTATGAAATTTTACGGAAAACTTTTGAGTTGGAAATTATTCTTATTTTAAAATGGCCAGAAAATATTTAATTCGCTACTAATGGAATTTTTAATCAAATATGGAATAAATGTTAAAAGCGGCTCAAGCATTAACTATGAGTTTAAAATTTTATTAGTAATAATGTGAGGAATTCATATTTTATTATTTAATAGAATTTATTAGTTTTGGCTTTAAATATATAAAGCTTTCTTACTCAATTTGAAAGCATTCATCCTTTTCCATGGTGTTTTCAGCATCAGGCTACGAACACAAAGTTTCTGGTTCGCTTCCAATCGGTGCAAAAGAACATCTCTTGCGCACTCTCTCTACAATAAAGATAACAAACATAAATTATCTTTGTCATTACCAGATGGCAGCACTATACTATTTCGCATCGTTCCATTTGTTAGTCTTAATTCAATAAATAAATTTTCTGAATCTTAAAAATATCAAAGACTCAACTGATGATAACTTTTATGAGCGTAATGTTAATTCTCAGTAAAAGCCATAGATTTCACGAGAAAAACATCACATCTGTATTTTATGATCTTCATAGCTTTACGGTCATGCATTAATTCTTTTAAGATTATTTTTTGGCTAGTCACTAGTATTGGTCCTCGTTAAACTGTTCTACCGTAAAGTGCTCGACTTCACGTGCAGGTCGTTGGACAACCGAAGCGGGAGTGCCATCCCCTCTGCAGAGGATCAAAATTGTGATGACATGTCTTCGGATCATCCTCAGGGATGTTTCCCAGACCGTCGCCAATAGCCCAATGTGCAGCTCTAATGCGACGTAAATGAACTACAATAACACTAACACTAATCTAGAGTTAACTTTCTAGCGTGTACATATTACAAAAAGAAAATTATAAAATATGGCTCTAATAACTCCCCGCTTATTTGCTAGAATTGCTCTTTTCCAATTTTACATTTATTTGCTTTAACTAAAAAAAAAGTTTTCTGAAATTTTAACTATAATATTAATTTTTTCTTTGCATAAAGAAAACAAATTCTGCATTTCAAAATCCTTTATTGATTTTTTGTTCACCCTTTCCAACTTTTAGGAATTTTTTTTTTAATATTTCTGTTTTGCGTAGAAATAAGAAGCTGTGAAAAAGAAAATACGAAAATTAATTAATCGAATAAACAGATTGTAAGATCCTATTTCAATGCGGTGTTTGCTGGTTAGCGACTCATTTTCATGTGTCGTCTTCGCTAATAAATCAAAAAAAGAAATAATTCATTTTAAATTTTAAAATTAAGATTATTATCGTTTAAAAATGATATGCATATTGTTCTATATTATCAGCTCAATTTAATCCAACAAAAATACGCTAATATAATCTGAAGAACTGACAATGATGTATACTTGCACAGTGTGCAAAACAGAGAACGAATACCCTGAATTATCGGATCTTTACGTAAATCGGGTTTTTTTATTGCTACAATACATTTGTTAATAGCGATTCAACTTTATTTTCGATAAACTCATGAAGTACTGCATCGTAAGTATTTTTTATCTAACATGCGTTATTGTTAAATCTCTACAGCAAAATAATCGTTTCTAAAAATGAAAGATGAAAAAAGAAAAACAAAATAATGATGAGTTTTAAAAAATGAGTACAAAGACAACTACAGATAATTTTTTATAAAAAAAAATAGCAACATTAATTCAGAGTTAATTTGTTGTTACTTCAAACAAGTTTTTAACGCCGATTTAAACTACACAGTAAAGAGTCGTCGATAAAAATTAATCAGCAACCTAATGAAAATTTTCGCACCCTTTAATAATAGTTTTTACATTACATTTTATTTTCGCGCCCAGAACTTTGTTTCTTCTTCATTTTTTTAATGACGCTTTGAAAGATGGCGGAACAACGCTACGTAATAAATATTTAAGGTCGAAAACAAAATTTAAAAAAAAGTGGTAACTAGAAAATTATCAGTTTTGGGGCCGTAATAACTTTGCAACATTAAGAACCACACAATAATAAACATTCCGCGCATAGCGTTCTCTGAAATACGACACTTTTTCTACATTTTATTTTTGCTTCTACTTTTTATTATATTACGCAATCTTTTTAATGGCACGTTTTTGGTGCTTAAAAGTTTTTTTTTTTTTTTTCATCTTCCATATTGTTGTTTTAACTTTTTGCGGATGGATTTTAATTTAACAACATCGTTTGAGGAGAATCTTATTGTCTGGCGTTGAGAGTAACTAGCCTCGAAACCAGCACGTGTCTCTCGTAATTGCAGAGAACACTTTTTTTTCCACAAAAGTCTTTTTAGTTTTTATTTTTTGTTTATTTTTATCAATTTAGTATTCAAACTGGGCTTCATGAAAGGACTGTTTGAGGGAGGAACTTTGAAAATAAAAGGAAATGAAGTACCCTTGTATGTGATATATAAAAATAAAAGAGAAGATTTTTAGCCAGAAGGGAAGGCCACTCATGTAAATTTTTCTCAAAGTCTTTAATTTAATTTTCTTCTCGAAAGCTTATCACGACATATTCTCGTTTGTTTCAACGACTTTTGTCACATAATTATATTTTTTTTAAAGAAAATTTCTTAATTTCATTACAATTCTGGGCTATATTTCTATTTGATCTTCTAAAGATACAAGTATACTTTGCCATTCTATTTTGTAACTGCAAATTTAATTCCACAAACTTTTTCTTGTAATTCATGGTTCAGAAAAGATTTTTAAGCATTCATTAGATTATTTCTTTGCGTTACTTCATTATAGAAATAACGGCGTGTTCCTAATTTCTATTTTAGTAATTCAATGTTAACTACGTGATATGCTAGATAAATAAAAAAGAAAATTAACAATCATTCTGAAAATATGTATTTGTGCCATTCCGAAAATCGGTAGTTTTGATTACCATGGAGAATGTTAATTATTTTATATCTGCGCGAATAGAAACTCATACGAGAAACTTCCTTGCTTGCTAAACGTATTTTTTCATATTTATTTATTGTTTAACAAAATTCATAATAAATTAATACGATTGACATTATTATCTCCATTTCATTGAATTAATTGACCAAAGCCTTTTCTAAATCATAATAAGCCAGATTAAATTATTATTTCCATTGTTATTTATTATTTCCATTTTATTGAATTAAATGACTAAAGCTTTCACTAATTTATAATGATCGAATTTTATACGAAAACTACATAAACATATTCTTTTTCATGTTTAATCAGTGGAAATAATGTTGAGAGCTATTATTTAGATTATTATATCTATTTCATTGAATTAAATGACTAAAATGTTTACTAAACTATAATGATTAACTTTTATATGGAAACAACATAAACTTGCTTTTATTATTATTTTTAATAAGCAGAAATTATTTCAAGAATTGCGATTTACATTGTTATTTTCATTTCATTGAATTAAATGACTAAAGCTTTTACTAAATTATAATTATCAAATTTTATATGAAAACACCAGAAACATGTTCTTGTTTTATTCTTAATAAGCTGAAATTATTTTGAGAATTATTATTTACTATATTTAGTCCGTTTCATTGAAATAAAATGACAAAAGATTCACTAAATTATAATGATCGAATTTTATAGGGAAACAACATAATATATGCTTTCATTATATTTTTAACCAGTAGAAATTATTTTGAGAATTATTATTTATATTATTCTTTCCATTTTAGAGAATTAAATGACTAAAAATTTTACTAAATTATAATGGTGGAATTTTATATGGAAATAACATAAACATGCTCTTATTATATTTTTAATCAGCAGAATTCCTTTTGAGAATTATTATTTACATAATTATTTCAATTTCATTAAATTAAATGACTTAAGCTTTTATAAAATTATAATGATCGAATTTTGTATGCAAATAAAAAAATTTATTTTATGCTTCATCAATAGAAACCATTTAAGGAACTTTCATTTTTATTACCAATTTATTTAGCTAAATGGCTAAATATTTTAATAAATTATAATGTGCAAATTGTATGAGAAAATAACATAAACATGTTCTTAGTTTATAGTTTATGTTTCATCAGGGTGAATTATTTTGAGAATTATTTTTAAAACTGATAAACGTAATTTAAAATATTAAAGAAAGGAATTAAAGAATAAGACGATATTATTAAAGAATATTATAACACATTCTAGTTTTAACAAAGTAAAAAACAATATTTTTGAAATAAGGATTCTTTAATTCCTTTACAATTACATTCTAACATTTCGATTTGATATTCTAAAGATTAATCTGCGTATTATTTTATGACAGCAAATTAATTCGAAAAGAATTTTCTTAGAGCTTATGGATTATGTACTTTTTTAAACACATTCATGCCATTACTTGATTACACAAATTAACATTTTTACCAGAAAAATGCAAACATTTTCCGATTTCATATCTTTCTTGAAAAATATTTACGTTGAGATTTATTGAATTGCAAAAAAAAAAAAATGAAGCACTAACAAAGCGTTACAAAGCGCGCATCTACTTTTTCATTAAATAAAAATATAGATATAAATATTAATTTACATTAGTTTCAAACACTTTATTTGTCGTTAATTTAATTTCTAAGCTTTAGATTTCAAGCATTTAAATCAAAGTTTATACAAAATGATCTGGAATATAAAAAACACATTGTTTATTTTCAGAAAAATGCACTTACAAGTTTTCTTAACAAGTTTTAAGTAAATATTTCCTGCAACAAACTGATGCTATTATTTATTTACTTGAAATTATAAAATATGTATTCGATTCCTTTAATAATATTTCCGCATATATCCATACTTCCAATAATTGTTATTTAAATGTATATATTTATGTTTGATTACGATATTATACATTCTAAATTCATTACAATATTTTATATTTTAGTTTTTATAACAGCATCTTAAATTAATTACGATACTTCATATTTATACTTATCAAATTCAGAACGAAAATTTTTAATACTTAAAAAGCTGCTATTAATTTAAGAAAATAACTTATTTTAAGAAAATATGTATTGAAGTAAAAAGGATTTATTTTTTTAACGTCATTTTCGGTAACTAATTTAAGGTTAATACGCAAGAAATATTATACATATAACTGCCATTGAACCTATAATATGAAATTAAGATTAAATTTGAAAAGAAAATGTTCAAAATCTTTACGCAAGCTTACATAAGATTAGGGCACAGAAAAAAAGAACGATTTCTCATAAAATAAACATTAACAAAATCATTATTTAGTATCATTTTTTGATAGCTAATTTAAAGGGAGGACACAACAATAAAGTCATTTCAAAAGATGGTAAGCAAATTCAAAGAAAATAGACAATAAAGTAAAAAACTGTTCAACATCAATTTTGGTAGTTGGTCTAAGCTGAAAACACATATTTGGGCCGTTGATAGCAAAAGTGAGCTTAAAAAGTCTGGTAAAAATAAGAACTTATAAAATCTAATGACTAAAAATAAATTTTATAACATAAAGTTTTTTTTTCAATCAATCAATTAATCTACACTCCAATGAAAATTCTGGTAAAATTAAAGAACTGTATGCTAACGACATTCCTTATGAAATTCATACCAATCATTTGGTAATGTAAATTCTGATTTTCAAAATTATTGCTTTTATTGCCCCACATTTATTAAAAATACATAACAGTTCTAAGGTGTCATGATAAAATTGCAAAATTTTACCACATTTACAAAAATTTTACCACATATTGCAAATCTATATTTTAATGTTAATTTCACCAAAATCATTACCAAAACATTTCAGTGAAAATTGCCGAGCTTTTTGGTGTTCCCATTGCGACAGAAACACGGCAAATTTCATCATATTCTAGTTTTAACCGTATTTTCTTTCTCAGTGTAGTGTTTAATGTAAGTTAATGTTTAAATATATTAGAAAAAATTAATTTATTTTCAGGGTAATAATTTACTGTAGGGGCTTTCTTACATTTTTCGACTTGAAACAAACTAATAAAGATGAAAATGAACCAATAACTAATCACGTAACAGTAAGCTAAAGTTGCGGTAACTCGAAAATGAAGTCATTGAAAGCAAATGCATCAAAGAATAGCACGTCGCCAAGCCAAGGGGTCCCCGATTTTAGACCTTAACTCATTTTCTGTATACCTCCTTAATAATTTATGTATAACAATAACTATAATGTTTATAGCAAAAAGTATATCACGAAAGTTAAATTTAGAGCAAGCCATTAATAACTATGCCCTATAGTTTCTGATCTCATGTCCTGTTTTAAATTAAATACCCAACCGCGAAAGAAAAGTACCCATACAATTCATTTCATTATACAATTCAATGCTTCTCTCATCTTAAAACAAAAGGTGAACACCAGGAAAAATAAAAATGTAACAAAGTATCATTTCAAAGGACTTTTCCCAAAACCCACTTTCCGGCGCATATTAATCACAGGAGCATCCCTAGTAAATATCCTAGATTCCTGCCTGACTCTAGCATCCCTGTACCACTTCTGCGTCACTTCCGGTTGACCGCGCAATGTCCGCACGCGCCAACGATCCCTCCTGAAATCTTCAGATCTAATTAAACTTTCATTCAATATCGAATCCTGCTCACAACCTAAAATCTGAAAAGGGGGGATGTAATTATCATTATTATAGGACCAGGAAGTAGGGGGAAGAGGCATTGTCAGTTGCTATAGCCCCAGATAAGGACACTGATAATTACACCAGGGCTTTTCCAACCAGAGAGTCTGTTATCGAGTTATTATAACTATCTGGGAACAGAAAATTTGCCGCCACAATATTTGCTTGACTTTTAGAAGAATGAATATCGAAGCAAATTATATTCCATCATGGAGGTTGTAATTCAGTTAGTAAATAGTTTTAGTTTGAATTTTGGTTAAGTTTTGAAATAGCTTTAATGATTAGGGAAACAAGTTCTTTAAAATGCATAACAAAGAGGTTCTTTTGAATACAAATTTCAAGAAATATATTTATGCAATAGTTACAATAAGATGATTTTTTTGTTTGTGACATTGGAAGCAAAAAGTAATAGTTTGAAACAGTTTGTTGAAGATTAGTATTGAGGAAAATGGGATATAATCGAATTCCGAGGTCTGCATGTTTTATTTTGAGTTTCAGTAAACTATATGTTCGTTATTTTAAAGTTTTTAAAATGTGAGCTCTACAAACGGTTAAAATTAAGATAATAATGCATATTAAATGTAGAGAAACTTGTAGATTTTTAATTGGAACAATAATAATTATGATGTTCACATTTTATGATGCATATTACTTATGAATAAAATTCAAAAAGCACGCTCAAATCTCATTTCTAAACTTTGCAGTTGTCTACAATCCGTACAAGAATAGCTCCCACGGATGTTACAATTTCTACAGAATAATAATAAAACTTGTGCTACTTTCCACAATTTACCCTATGCTTTTTATTATATTACTATTACCATATTATTATAACCATGTTCTTCTGTGAATTTTTCTATAACTTTGATGTGCTTGTGTGAGCTTTGCAACACTATCCTGTGGATATTGCTGCTTTATTTACACAAGAATATCCTGCATAGATAAAAGAATGGTATTCTACCTCGCACGGGATATTTATATAATACAATGTGATGCTGGTTTGCACATTATATTATGTTATCTTTTCATCGATTGATTCGTGTGCATGTTAATATTGTGGGATTTCATGCTTTGTATTACTGATCTGTGCATATTACTGCTTTGCTGCGATAAGTGCCTGACTTAGATGCTAATATTCCCACTCGTGCAGAACAGTAATGCTACTTTGTGTACAGTGTGCAAAAAAATTAACGGACCAACCTGAATTACTTTTGATCTTCACGTTCTAGGACTCAATCTTAATGACACGAGGGGGGGGGACTTTAAATATTCCAATTAATTAGTGCAGACAATATTTTAAGTTTTATCAGACACAAAAACATACTTTCTCTGAATAAACATACCATTTTTTTCGAAGGATTCGGATTTCTGACTTCCAAAATATTAGTGCATGGTAGTCGCCATCTGGGAATTATGGTCCCCATAGTTTGGGTCAGGTAATCTATATAAAGTTCTGATATCTTTAAGTTTCGCCATATCTCGAGAAATTTAAAACACACAGTTATAAAAAATTTTCATTAAAAAAATTTTTCACGTAACAAAACTTTTAGTAAATATTTATTATTTTTTATTACTTTATTTAATAATTGTCGAAAAAAGTTTGGTACATCTAGTAAAGTAAGGTAAATTTATTTTTACATTATTTTCAAGAATGTAACTTTACACAGAAAATATACAAAATTTGAGCGAAATTGATCGAAAGCTCCAGAGGAATCCAATTTTGAAAAATGTCGTATATTAAAAATTCGATTTCTCTCGAAACTATTAGAGCAACTTCGTTAAATTTTTGTATTTTGACATGTAAAATTGCATCCTTTAAAATGATGTAAAAATTTTTAACTCTTACAATTCAAATTTCTTTCGATTATTATCAAATAAATTAGTAAAATATAATTAATATTTACTATAAGTTATTTTTAACATGAAATTATTTTTTGATTAACTAATTTCACTACTGTACGCTAAAAAGTTTTCAGTCCACTTTTAAATTTCTCGAGGTAATTTCTCGAAAGTAAAATTAGCATTAAGAGGTCCAACTTTGAACTTATTCTCTCCTGACCAAAACTATGGGGACCATAATTCCCAAAATGCGACTACCCCCTATATTTTGGTGTTCAGAAATCCGAAACTGTCTAAACAACGGTATGTTTATTCAGAGAAAATATGTTTTGTGTCTGATTTTGTAACTTAAAATATCATCTGCACTAATATTAATAGGCATGTTTGAAGTCACCTTCTCAAACAATTAAAATTGAGACCTATAATGTGAAGATCTGGTCATTAGATCAATAACTACTATGGGAGGTTCGTTTATTTATTTATTTATTTATTTATTTATTTATTTATTTATTTATTTATTTATTTATTTATTTATTTATTTATTTATTTATTTATTTATTTATTTATTTATTTATTTATTTATTTATTTATTTATTTATTAATTAATTTATTTATTTATTTATTTTTTGAACACAGTGCAAAATTCAAGAACGGGCTAACAAGGGAAACTAGGGAAGTGTGACTCGCCAATTTTAAAATAAACTAGTGGGATGTATGCCTTATGAGGAATAATTTTAGGGGGAAACATTCGTTTCGGCCCATAGAAGGTCCTGTGAGAGATAAAAAAGAATTCAATATATAGAAAAATCGGTATTTTATTACTTCAATGCAGACTATTAGTTATTGTAATTGTCTCATAATCCAGATAATTTTGTGATACTTTCACGTACTATACAATGCATATTTATTGTCAAAATTGATTTCGAAAATTTTATATATCTGTAATTTTTCAGAAAAACCTGTTAGGTTAATTTTAAAAAAAATTTGACATCAAATTTTTTGAATTTTATGTTTCAAAAAACTTTCCAAATTAATTGGAGTATGTAATTGCAAATCAATTAATAAATAATTTATTAACAATTAATTTAATTAATTAATTTTCTGATTTATTTATTAATTAGCAAATCAATTAATTATCCAATTAATTACAAATTATCTGTATTATGAGACAATTACAATAACTAATAGTCTTCATTGAAGTAATAAAATACCGATTTTTCTATATATTGAATTCTTTTTTATCTCTCACAGGACCTTCTATGGGCCGAAACGAATGTTGCCCCCTAAAATTATTCCTCATAAGGCATACTCCCCACTAGTTTATTTCAAAATTGGCGAGTCACACTTCCCTAGTTTCCCTAGTAAGATAAATCAATCATGAAATAGGCAGCTTAGTTTTGATATGAAAATTGCTTATCAAAGGCTTACCATTAATTGAAAGTTAATAATTATCAGCAAAATTATTTATTGTTCAAAGGAATAAAATGTATAATCTATTTTTGATATATTAACAACAAAATGTATAATTTCCTTTCATTTAAAAACAAAGAAAAACTAAATAATTAAGCTAGTAATTGAATGTTACGAAGCCAAGAATTTTGTGACTTTAACGGTAAAAAGAATTTGTTTAATATACCAGTGATTGGCTTATATTTATTCTTAAAGTGCATTCTTAATTCTTTGTTCTTAAAGTAAATCTTCAATCTTTTGTTTGTCAAGTAATTTAGCGATTCTTTGTTCTTAAATCAAATTGTAATATCCATTGTTTTTCAATTTGAGAAAGTATTTTAGTTTTAATTGTATTACTGTGATTTTTCATTGGGTTTTAAATCCGTTTAAAACATCACAGCAAAAACCATTTATGGATTAAACTAAACATTACTAAATATATACGTACATGGCAAACTCTAATAATTGTTTTTAGTAAGGTGAAAAAGTGACACTTAATCTAAATACTTGATATAAAATTTCATCAATATTGAGCTTCTAATCTGCACGCTTCACCAATTCTTATAGATTTTTAAATTTGTATTTCTGATACAATTTTTGATTTTTTCTTAAATTAGGGCAATCAAGTTAATATAACAAACGTAACTAAATAATTGCATTTTTTCTAAATTTAAAAGTTTAGCTGCTTTAAAAATAATATGAAGAAAGAAAGACAATATTATTAAATGTTCTTAAAAGGTTTGGTTTTTTAATTTCATTTTATAGATAATTTTGCGATAAGACTAAGAAAGTGACAATTTTTATTTATTACATACTTAGGAGTTTCTAAATGTTTATCTATCATATCAATCAAAGCCTTTTTCCTTTTTGAACCGAAATAGTTAATCTGCAAATGACCCAATAAAAATTATATTGTTATCAAAGTTGTGTTGTTATATAAGTTGCTATAAATAAACTAATAACAATGAAGCCTTATACATGATGCTTCAGTAAATCTTACATTTATGAATTAGAAGTAAAGTCTAATCGTTTTATAGTTATAGTTTTACTAAATATTGTATAGCATGGATGTGTTAGTTTTTATGCGTTGTTGTTAGTTCTCATATAAATGTATTAAAATGTCTCATATAAATAATGTATATTGTATGCACTTTATGCATACCGTAAATAACACGATATGAATTTGCAAGCTTATAATTTGTTGTGGTCATGCGAAGTATGTACTGTTTGTTAGTTAATGAGTTAAGTATGTCAATACATTTTATTTTTAAAGCTTAGATTTAAATCAAAAAATTGGAATTCATTTTGACGTTATGCAATGTTATTACTTTATTATAACAATATATCTTTTTTTGCATCTTGAATATTTTTAAAACTAGCAACAAATTTTCTGGTAAGAGTTTTTAGTTAATCAATAAAGCAATTCATGAAGAATAGTTATAGCACAAAATTTTAACAATCAACGGATTTTAAGTTGATAAACATTAATTTTACTGAAATAATTTACAAATACGTAGGCTTTGAAGTAGAAATAATTGATTATACACAACCTTACACAATACTTCGATAAAAAGTCGCCGCTTCTCTCTAGATATCTAAATTGCATAATTATTATTGTAAACTATATTGCGAAAAACTGTGTAGAGAAACTACACTGGAAAAAACAGGCTCATAAAATTCTCAGTAGTTTCTATTAAAAAAAATACATGTAATACGAAAAATTTAAATCATGTCTTTTTCAATTATTATTTTAAGAAATATTTTTAATCAATAAAAATTTGGCTGAAAAAAAGAAATGTCATAAAGTTTTAATTAAAAACAAATTATTTAATCTTACGCGATTTTGTATTTTAAGAAATAAAACTTTAATTACGTAGCCGAAACATGCTTGCGTTTATAACATAAGTTTGAAGAGCGTAATTATATTTAATGTTGATTAAAAAAATCTGTCTTACGAAATCCTCAGACAGTTTAAGCAAAAACTACTATATATTAATTATATATACATAACCTAAAGTTGTTTTCAACTTCAATTATTATGCCATAAAGAATTTTAAATTAATTAACGGATAAATTTATTTATTTAGGCTTAGAAAAATCATTACTAAATACTTTTTCTTAAGAACAAATTATTTTACCTAAAGCACTTATGTAATTAAAACTATAAATCATATTTTTCTTTGTATGCATATGCCGGAGGTACTATTATTTAAAATCCATTTCCTCAAAGCTTGAGCTGTACAATATATTGTTAGATAGAAAAAAAACATTGACCATATTAAATCATTAGATGATTTCAAGAAACTCTTAATATGTGTTTAATTAGAAAAATTTTACATCATAATTAATCCTTTTTAATTTTTATTTTATAAGATAATTCAGTTCATCTGTGTTAAAATGATGAATACCAAATCATTCCAATTAAGAACAAAAAGAAACCTAGACACAAGCAATTTCAAATAATATTTTTTGGAAATAGATTTAAGATTCGTTTCAAAATTCTTCACACAAGAAAAAGTCATCTTTTGAGATTACCGTACTGTATGATAAAAACATTTTGGGTGAAAAAACTCTGGTTATTAAAAGCAATATATACCGTATTTAAACCATTCAGTTTGTAATTTTTGCGTTCATATTGTGACGGTTTACTGGAAGTTCTGGTTTTGAAATTTATAATCTTATTGCTACACATTTAGTGAAAAATATAAAACTAAAAAGTAAACTTTGCCAAATAAAGGGATTTTATGCTATGCTGTAAGTAATCATGAATGAATTACTAAATTTTTCAAACTTGAAAATGAAAAAATGAAAAAAAATGGTAAAATATAACAACCAAAACTGACGTCCTCAGGGGGTACCAGCTTCAGACATCATAAATGCAAACCTTTTTCCATCGAGAAAGCAAGACAAAAGTCTAAACATTGCATTCTCTGTACCCCAAAAGTTTTGCCAAAGTCCAGGAAAAGAATTCATAATGTACAATAAAACACAGAAGAATACAATATAAAATGCACTTTAAAATACAGAAGTAAATACAGTGGAATAAAAACAAGACAGATACAAAATAAAAGTAATAACTAAAGTTTACTAAATTTCAAAACATTTACCAACTGTAATCACATATTATAAAAACATATTCTATTGTTAATTAAACTGAAATCAGTACCACAACACTTCGGTAAAAATTTCTGAGCTTCTTGGTGTTTTCATATAACCAGAAACACGGTAAATTTTACCATGCTCTACTAGTTTTGACTATACTTTTTCTCAGTGTTGTATATACATATTAAAATATCAACTATATTAATTTATATTTTATAAAAGTTCATTAATTATCAATCGAGTATCATAATACCAAATCATTTTGATTAAGAACAAAAGACTTAAGCATTATTAGTTTCTGTAAAAAAGAAAAATGAGGTTTTGTTTCTCTAAATGCGTTTTAGAAATATTCTTGTCTTTAAAACTCATTCCAAAGTGAGTAATAACATTTAATATTGAAAACAAAATCCTCCATCCGAAACCGTCGGGTATTTTCGGCAAAGAATACTTAATATGCAAATAGCCGAGTGCTTTTTAAAAAGACATATTCAGCAATTTTAAATTTTCATAAAGATGCTTCGATGAAATGTATGTTTTAAGGAAATCTCAAGCTTTTAGTCAAAACAAAACGCGTCGAAAAAAAAAATCATAACGATATCGAATCACAATTTACAAACAAGAGGGCAAGTAATTCTAAATTCTTTCCAGCATGTTCGAACATTTTTCCCGCACTTTCCATAAAACCTTTTGGGAAAAAGGAAATTGTATCTTTGGAAAAAAATACGTAAGCTACCCACGCGTAACGTTCCTGAATTTTTATCGCAGAAAAACAGTCGAAATTGGAGTACAAATTCGCTATTATTTTTTTTCATCACAAATTGATTTTCTGATTTCTTTAAATTTTTCTTTCAAGTTAAAGAAGAAAATAACCTTCCGAGCGTTGTTATTAAATTGATATTTGTTTTCTGCTTACTTCTTTTTTACATACAATTTTATTTTCTAGTGAAGAAACTTTTATACGGGTGAATTAGTTTCCAGGGAATGGCAACGAAGGAAATAGCTTCAAATATCGTCTGCTTGTATGGCCTATCTCGTCTTGTAGAATCGTTATTGCTTACCCTATAAAGTGCACATTTTCCAACTATCGCTATTTTAAATGCCGGTACCACTATTTCGAATTTAGGAGGTGATTTAAATATTCTGATAGCTCTGATTCAGATTTCTAGAATGGAAATCTTGGTAATTTCAAAGTTTAATGGCAAGCATTATATTGATTTATTCTTAAATATAAGCGGATCTGAAACTAGAACATTCCTTCATTCTAACTTTAGAAGCACAAAATAGTAATTGCTTCCAATGTATTCCCATTCTTTGCATGCCTTTTTAAAGGTGAATAGTGAAATTCAAAAAATTATAACTGCTTTTAAATATGATATTACTTGATATGAAATTTACTGAGTAAATTAACATTTTTATGGAAAAATATTTCAAGATTTTCAACGAAGCTCTGGAGTCAGATTTAGTGTGAAGGAGATGGAATTGAGAAAAAAATAGCGGGAATCGGAGTTGGAAAAAAATCGCTTGACTCCGGTTTGTTTAAAGTTAGAAACTGTAAGTTAAAAAATAAAAACAAAGACTCGGATACTAAGAAAATTATTTAAACAAATATTTATGACTATTGTTGGAAAACGACACACGCTTCGCTTATTATTTAGGCATGGGAATCATTTTAATTGAACTGTAAGTATATAAAGTAAAAAGATAAGTTGAAAAAGAACTAAACTGAAGTGAAAAAGAACGTTTGAATTTTTTAATTCTTTGAAACAAAGAAATGATGTTTTCTCTTATTAATTTTTGTTATTCATAATGTGATCTTCAATAAATGTTTTGTTTTTCAGAAATTTTCACAAAGATTTCGTGTTTGTAATTTAAACCTTAACAAGACAAAGAATCATTCAGAATTTTGTTGAAGTCGGACCTGGTATCTTCGAACTCCTAAATGCAGTTTATATGGAACATCTGGAAAGAGCAGGTGTTTTTAACAAAGCCTTATTTATAAGTAACGAAATATTTCGTTTATGTAGACAATATTATAAATCGAATAATAATTCCATAAATTATCTTGACAATTATTTAATTTTTTTCTTAATTCAAAGTTAAAATTTTTGAGCTTACGTGTAACCAAACTATCGAAAAATAACGCAGAAGAAATTATTGAAAAATCGAGATTAATGCATGAAATATGAGTCATCTTTAATTTGCAAATTTAAAAAACAAATTTATTTAACTAAGTTATTAAGCTAATTCAAATATACTCAAATGGATTTAATGTATCACTCGTAGTCGATTCCTACACTTTTTGAAATTTTCCGGAGAGAAATGGTTAAATAACAATTTATTTAATCGTGATTTTACCATATTCAAACAAAAAAGTCAAATAACAAAAAAATAAAATGGTATTCAAACTGTTAACCGTGAGAAAAACCGTATATTTAATGCTTTCACCTAATGCTGTGAAACAACTAGGATTTCATCGCACCATCTAGGCCTACCTATTGAAGCCACTTAATTCCTTGCTGATGGGTACATGAGGGCCACTCTGTCAATCTTATGATCGTCAGAACGGGGTTCGAGTCCTAGCGTTAACACCGCAATATTAACTCCATTCCTTTCGGCACATGAAGAGATTCCAGTGTCCTGCACTCCCCAATTTGTGACGCTGGGCTGTTAGAATAAGATACTCTCGTTAATGCATAGGTGACAGCCCCTTAAGGATGCTGAACTATCTCCAATATCCAGTTAATTTGATTTTTTTACAGTTTTGAAACCATGCAAGTTGTAAATGGCAAAAAAAACTTAGTTTTGTATTCATGGTTTTTTAACCATACTAGTTGTAAACGGTTTCAAAACCGTAAGGTAAAAAAAAGTTCTTCACCATAAATTTAACGGTCTATTGGATGGACAGACTGTTGCCATTTATTTTACTATAATTTTAAAATGAAAATTCTAGCACCTCATTAATATTTACTAAACTGCTTTTTATCATAAAACTTTCATGAATGTGAAAGATTGCATGTAAGATATTGCTGCGTAGTTCATTTCTTATATTGTCTTAGATTATTTAAATATTTAGTAAAAATATTGTTGTTGTTTTTTTTTCAACTGTTCTGTCATAATTCATAATGTAGTTTAAAACCAAGTGAAGAGAAGTATATAATTTAAATTAAGCAATTACTTAATAATTATTTTACACTCAGGAAACTTAATGGAAATTTTAATTGAGTAACTATATGTCGGAGTCCGACACTCTGGAAAGTTCGGAGTCGTAATTGTACCTTTCAACTACCAAGTCAAAAGCTTTGCTATTTAAATACAAATCCATTAAAGTAGGTTCGATTTAATATGAGATTTAGATAAGATTTAATTAAGATAGGTTTGATTGATATGGGTTCTATTTCAAATGTCTAAGTTAAAATGTGCTTTTATGTTTTGAAACATTCAGAGTTGTATTCTTTTTGTCATGGTTTAATGAAAAACTTTCGTTCTGTTCTATTCTAGAGATGCACTACTTGTTCTGATTTGAATTTTTAGAATAGAGTTTCTTGATAATTTTAAGTTGGCATAGTAAGAATTAATTGCATTTAATAGTTAAATGTGAATGAATAATCAAATATAGAACTTGGCATCACATTTACGGATTAAATATTAATATTTTATTCAAAAGAATGCAAAATTTTTGTAGTAGCGGAAGCGAAAAAATTGCTCTGCAAAACAGGCTAATTTTTAAAATACTATATTAAGATTATCTGGGTTTTTGGATAAGGTCTGGTAAAAATTATTCCGTCCTATGATAGATGATCAATTTTTTATTAACACTAGAAAGACTGAAACTTAGTATATACCTCTATTGCCCAAAAGCAGCCAAAATGACTTGTTTGTGAAAGAATAGCTAATGTGTAAAGAAATTTGTTTATAATTAATTTTCTATATTTTTTATATTATCTATAGTTATTAGTAAGCATTAGCAATAAAAAAATTATATGTTGTAAAAAAATCCCCAAATTCTAAGAAATTGTGTCATTATGTACATCATTGTTTTTCTAATTGAAATTTAAAAGCATTCAAAATGACTTCCTTGGGCATTCTAGTGTTAAGCGACTAAACTTAGAGAAACTAATTTTTTTTCCAATCCCAAAATTTAAAGCATAATGATCCGTTAAGCATTTTAATGGCATTTTATGACTTTATTACAATATAGCGAACTATTTCAAGTGCGTTTATTTTTTATTTTATTTTTAAAATCAAAATGGTCAAAACTATCTGAATATGGCAAATTTGATCGTATTTCTGGCTTTACGGTTATACCAAAAAGCTTGGTAATTTCTACCAAGAGTTTTGGCAAAATTACAAATAGAATATGATTTTTTAGTATAAGGAAAATTTTTTTAATTTTACCGTGAGGCCTTAAAGCATGGCGGAATTTTTTTTTCGGGTAATAAGAACTGATAATAAGCCAAACTAGTCAAAATTTCCGGTAAACCGTTACTCTATAAGCGAAAAAATTACCAAGCGATTGTTTTAAGTACCATTTTTTTTATCAGAAATGCCATTAACATACAGTAAGGTAATTTTAACAGAATTTGCTTCTCCTTGTAAAATGCAATAAAAAAATCACGATAAAATTAAGTAATATAAAATGATCTGTAGAACATTAAAAAAAATTCAGAAACCACTTTTTTATTCTAAACTATTATAGAATTTTTTTTATCTCATTTTTCCAATATTCTGTTTTTCATTTAAGCCACTGCATACAGAACTCAAAATAAGTGTGGCATGGTTTAACCGCAATAACAATAAAGTATAATATCTAAACTGGACAAATTCCTTCCATCTCTCCTTGACGAAGATATATTAGCCACGCGTCTTGGAAGATGCAATCAAATATTATTCTGTTGGCTAGGGATGCAATTAATTTAGAGGAAACTCGGAGTCTATAACGCCAATTCCAACATCTCTGTTTATTACTGAGTAGTCTTCTCTATAATTGGGGTCATGCAACCACGGGTACAGTTACACAGGCGCAAAATTTAAGGGATGCTCTCAACATATGTTCAAAATTTCGATGGAATTGCTATCTTCAATCAAACCTATATTTATCATCATAATTTCTTGACTTAAACAGTATGATATTTGGATACATTGTTGATTTATAATTTCTACGAGAGGAGGTTTTATTAGGAATAAATTAATTTTGAAAGGAATTATATGGATTATGTATCAGTAATAATGATATGTAAAGAACTTAATTTTTATCATGATGACTATTTTTAGGAAATTTTACTATGCTTCTGTTATTTTTAGACGTAATTTAAGAGACTATTTTTTAATAAATTCTGTTTTTCTAAACTTATTGCGTGTAACTTTCATACAAATAATTAAATAATTAAATTATTAAAACTCAATAAAATTAAGTAATAATTTTATTGTAATAATTCACTAAATTCTTTTTAAAGAAAAAGTAGTCCAAACTTTAAAATTTATTTTAATAAATTCATAATGCATTTAAGAAAATTTATAATTTAGTTATCGTTTACGCAATTAACTTGTATGCTTAATGCAACTATTTCTATTTATTGTCCTTTAATGATACCTTTGAATGAAATGTAATGATAAAACAAGTTTAGTCTACCAAAATCAAGCATAAGTACCACAAGGCCAAAAGGATTCAAATAATTAAATTTAATTAACTGCTTAATTATTTAAATTTAAATTATTTAAATTAATTATTTAAATTTAATTAAAATAATGATAATTATTTATTGTGAATTGAATATTTACTTTAATCAATTTTTCAATGACAAACAAATAGCTGATTTTTAAAATTCATTGCATGTGCGTTCTTCTAATTTCTAAACTGTTTTATATTGGGTTCATTGCATTTTAATTAAATCAACGTTTAAGGAATTAGCTTCCGTGGTTTCTTTTACGGCTTATCCTGAGAATTAAAACTACCACACATTGTTAGAAAATGTGTAGATAAAAATGGTTAAATAACAATTTATTTGGCGGTTATTTTACTATATTCTACCAAAACAGTCAGATGAACTATAAAAAAAGATGATATTCAAACTGTTAAGTGTGAGAAAACACGTTTATCGACAGTTTTACCTAATACGGTTTAACAATTAGAATTCTGTCTTTGCCATTTAGACCCACCTTATGAAGCCATTTTGTTCTGCACATACTGTAGCTGAAAGGGCAAATCGATCAATCTCATAACCGGCTAAACAGGGGTTCGAATCCTAGCGTTGATACCTCAGTATTTCTACCATTCATGTAGTACATGACGAGTTTCTAGTATCCTGCATTCTTCAATCATTGACCCTGGACTATTATAATACTAAACTATTATTAACGAATAAATAGCGAGGCGTTCGCAGTGATTCAATGTCCGTTAAGGTTTCATTTTATGGTTTAAAAACTAGGCTTGTAGTAAATGCTTGCATAACCGCGTGATTTTGTATTCATGGTTTTTTCTTTAACTGTACCAATTGTAAACGGTTTTAAAACCTTAAAGATAAAGAAATGTTTCTAAGCATAAACTTTATGATTTATCGTATGGACAGATTGCTGTCAGTTATTTTGCCGTAATTTCAGAATGAAAATTCTAACAGTGCAGAACCTACTTAAATCAGAATAAAAGTAAATATTATCAGATCGCACGATTAGTACTTGAGGACCATTGATATTTAAATAGAAGAAGGGATCTTAAATTTTAGTGGAATAACGAAATAGTAAATCATTTCCACAACAGCCCGTTGTTGGCCAGGGTGGGGGCTCCATGAAGGTAATTGTGGTAAAGTTAACAAGAAAATATCATCTTAAAATTTGTGATAAAATTTGGTAATTTTATCATGATACCTTAGAGTATAGCATAAAAACAAATTATTCGGTTAAATTTACTTTTCAGTATAATATACTAAATATGTGGTAGTAAGAAATATAATTTTAAAAACCAGAATTTCCAGTAAACCATTACCTTATGAACGGAAAAATTGCTAAATAAATGGTTTAAATATCGCCTTTGAAGTGTTACAAATAATAGGAAGTTGTATTCTGCATGAATATGCTAGTAGATGCTAATGATGAATTCTAGAACACGCATTTCGTTTGGGATGCTAGAAGAATGGGCTCTTTTTAAAGTATATTTTTTTAAAAAATAACATCAAGAAACTAGTAATGCAACACCTCGCAAAATTCTTTAGAATTTTCATATATTTACAATTTGTTATGATATATATGTAAGACACGTGTATATATTCATTTATACAAGAAGAGCTATGCAAAGGACAGTAAAAAATAATAGAAACTTAAGGAAAATATGCTTTACGCAGGAAACTACAACGATAATCTATTTGAAAACTTATTTTTTCTATTGAATACCAAATTACATAAGAACTTACAATTAATTATCTAAACGTGCATATTATAAAATGTTTTTAAATATATAATTTCAAAACTTTTAAGAATTGTCACTAGAACTTGACAGATATTCTAATATCTGTAATGACAGAACTTGTATGCACCCAAAATTATTCTTTAAATTTGTAATAATCATTTTATTACTCATGAAAATTGACTATTATAATACTATTATAAATATAATGACTATAATATACTATTATAAATGGGTATTATTTCACAATTATAAAATGTAGGAGTAAAAACAGAAGCTCGTTGTAGGCCAGGTTGTAGTAGAGGTTATGGATCCTAATTTTATGGCTAATTGCTGGATTGTTGCAATGTGGTCAGCATCGCTCACAGACCGCTTTTACTTCACAGACAAGCTAATACCCATTGATCTAAAGTTGAGTGGGTTTCAACCTACCACTGGGGATTGAACCCTAGTCCTCATTCACAATTCTTTTTAATGCTTTAACTATGGAGCATCACGGTTTAAAAGTGAAAGTAGCTACTCAGTATTAAAATTAGCATATTCCAATTTTAGTTTCCCAAAACGTGTTCTAACAAAGGTTTTTAAAAAAAGTATAATTTAATATAACTCAATAACTTTCAAATATCTTTTCTAAAAATGTATAACATATCAATGTTTTTTTAAAGTTGTAATGATTTGAAAAAAAAAGGATATATATGAAACAAAACTCCTCAAACTTTCCACTACATTTGACACAAATTGACTCCTTTTCGTTCAGAAAAGAAACGAAAAAAACTCACTTCTTGCTCGCAACAAAGATCAAACAAAAATAAATGTACCTCTTCCTGAATTATCCACCTTTAGCTTCTCATTGTGCTAGCAACTGGGCCTCACAATCTGTGAGAGAAATATCTCTAGAAATATTCCGTTGCCATTCAGGAGAAGGGAAAAGAAAGATACATTTTTGGGTAAAAACATTTCTTCTCAAACCACCAACCTTCATGAACCCCTTACTTTTGTGTGGTTTTGTGTTTGGAAAAAACTTTTTTGACGAAAGAAAACTTCTTGAAAAGAAAAAATCTGGAGAAGATGCGGTTATTGAAGCGATTTCTCCGTAGTACGAGAAAAGCAGGATAAAAAGAAAACGCTCTTACAATTCTGTGAAATAAGTTACAGAAAAGAAGAAGAAAAAAGTACTTTCTTTTTTAAAGAAACTTACATCTTTTCAGGAAACTAAATTATTACTCAAAACTTAACTTTTAAGTCCAAAGCAATTACTTAATAATATTTTTATTCTTGTTAAGTTTGCGAGTCTGTAATAAATGTTGAAAGAACTTAGGTGAACAGTTTTCGTGTACTTTGTTTCTAAAACGTGGGGAATATGCTTTTGTTTTTAATAATGTAAACAATTATTGTATTATTTTTTATGTACTAGCACAAAGAACTTAAAGTAATATTTGTCGCGTTGTGAATTGTTGAAAAATTTAAAATTATTGAATATTTGTATTTGTGAACATTTGTATTATTCATATGTCTGTTTCCATTATTGCAGAAATATTTATAAATCCCTAAAAAAATGGTTTCTTTATTTGTTAATTGATTTATTAGTTTATAAAAATTTAACTTTGATACCATCCACTGGGATAACTTTCTTTCATCAATTTCAAAGTGTAAAAAAAATTATTGTCTTCTATCAGTTTACGGGAAAAAATTCCTTGACTTAGGATAAGGGTTACATATTTCATATATGGTGCTGAAAGATATTTTCATTGCTTTTAGACAATTTGATTCAGATATTTTCATTGCTTTAGACATTGCTTTTAGACATTGCTTTTTTTTTCTTTCCGAAAATTCAAAAAACACTTTAAGTGAAATTACACGAATAACTGGGATAACTTTTTCCACACGATATTTTCTATTAATCCATTATCGACTAATTGTGAACAAATGCACCATTTCAATAAAAAAATATATTATCACTGCGACGCATATATTTTTACTAATTTTATTTTTCTGTTATTGTCAAAGGTTCTGACGAAGTCTTTAATTTACTAGTAATTCAATTTGAGTAAACACACTTTCTGTTGAGAAACGTTAGTTTTCTTAAACGGTTATTGGCAAATTCATTGTTTTAGCAATGTATATTTATTCTATTTGGGATTAATCATATGTTTTTAAGATGGATTAAAGTTTTCTATAAATAAATAAAAAACAAACAAATGTCATGCGAAAACTAGTGTTCAACTAAATGATTTGTCCATATGTTTGACCAATGGTGGATCATATACGTGCCATTTTATATTTTGTAAAAATAAAATATTATTTATTTTACCCGAAACTTTTTTTTGTGTCTCTTAATGAATGCAATTTAAGCACATTTTATAAAATTTCTATGCTTGGTCAAAAGTAAGTTAAAAATGCCTCTGAAGTCAATTTCATGGATCGTTGTTGGGAAGGAGGGAAAATGGACAAAAATACTTGATCTCAGTTGGGAAAAAAATTTATTTATTATTATTATTAAATTTAAATGCTTTATGTATGCTAGGCACTCGTTAAATCTTTAGATTCTATTTTTTTTTTAGATTCATGTTAAATTTTAAGATTCCCGTTGATTTTTAGATTCACGTTGAATTTTTAAATTCTCGTTGATTTTCGCATTCCCGTTACATTTTTAGATTCCCGTTATAATTTTTAGATTCATGTAAAATTTTTCGATTCGCTTTGATTTTTTGATTCACATTGAACTTTCCGAATCTTATTGATATTTAAATTATCGTTGAATTTTTAAAATTCCTTTAATTTTTAGATTCACATTTTATACATAAATCCATGATAGTACATCAAAAATTATGAATATGAAAGAGGAAAATAAAAAAGAAATATTCAGCCACTGTTTTAAAAAAAATACTAAAACTTATTATTCCCTAACATTTTTTAAATTATTTATGAATTAAACCATTTCAAAGAACTCTGTTAAATTCTGTTTAGGTAATTTAATAGTAAAAAATTTAACCAAGAATTCTCTTTTTTTCAAGTTTTTCTCTTTTAAATTCTCTTTTTTTTTTCAAAATTCTCTTTTTTTCTCCTAAAAATAGAATCTAGTACTCTCTACAAACATTTTTATTGTTTATTTACCACATAATCCAAAACAGGCTATCGATATTTGAATAACGTGGTAGATTTAAAGGAACCAATTGATTTTTTTATTCAGTTTATTAAGAATAAGACGTCACGTGAAAATACTTATGAGAATCATTTTATCATTTAAAAAAGAATCAGTTATTAAAGCAAATTTCAAGTTAAAATGCTGAAATTACAGTTCAAAAATAAGTTTACAGCATATAGTTTCTTTAAACGTTTTTTACTTCACAAATAAATCAAATTTTAAAAACTGACCCGGGGTTTTCTAAAATAGGCGCTTATTTGAAGTAAGTTTGAATTAAAAATATCATACACTGATTTAGAGAGCTCGCACCCCAATGAGGTGTTTCAGGTTCGAATCTCAGCGTTGGCTGGTTGATACGAATTCTGCTCACGGCTCACACGAAGTAAAATATTCTCAGGTTCAAATGGTTTAAGGGTTAGAATCCTCTTACCATCGGGTTAACCATAAGAGGTTTTTGAGGTTTTCCCCTCCTTTTAACGGAAAAGCAGACATGCTGGTTTGTCCCAATGCTTGTCTTCTAGATAGTGTTCAAATTTACAAGACTACGGGGTTGAACATTTATAGCCGTAAACGCAGAATTGGGTCGGCTGCTCAACGCTGGCTGTAAAATAAAACAAAAAAAAAAAGACCAACAACGTTTCCCTTATACAAAAAACTAAATTTAAAAAATTCCTTTTTTTGATAGCTTTTTTATATTGAATTGTGCTATTTAACAGAATTTATTACTTTAGGTTTAACAATTATGTTTGTGAATTTTCTTTATACTTTTTTTTTACTCTAGGAAATAAATTCATTTTATAACGCTAAAATAGTAATTACAAACTATCCATTTTTCTTTATGAAATATCAATTTCCTTCTCATTCTTTTAAAGACTAACGCAAGAAAATAACTATTGTTAAAATACTTTAAGACTTTAATAGTTTAAGTCTCTAAAATTTTTCATTTAATTAGCAATATTTATCACAAACGCTTTGAAAGGAAAACTGATATTAAACCATAAATAAAAGAAATAAATCATAAAGATGCAAAAAATATACAAATTAGTAGACAAAAAAAACTGAACAAAAAGTTTTAGTCAAGATAAAGCATGCCGTCATGATACAAGAAAAATATTAAGCCGAAGAAAAATTTTAAAGAATAAAGCTGACTTAGCCATAATGCCTGTTTTTTAATGGTGTATTTAAAATTCGTGGGATTCTTATATTTACAGTGAAAAGAAAATACTTTTTGAGTGGTTTGAAATATTTTAATAAAATACTTGACAGCGTATTTTCTCCCTACTTGCTTAAACTTTTAAATAAAAACTATGCAATAAGGGTAAAAATATATGCATTGAAATTTTGATACATTCGGTAAAATGTGTTCCTAAAAAATTTTAAAATTAGACTTAGTTTTCAGTGTTTTAGGGCTTCTTACACTTATTAAAGCCAATGACTTTCCGCTGATTTTAATCAGTGTAATTTGAATTTATAGCAATATTATCACAAAAATAAATTTCTCATTAATCAATATTCAGACCTATTTTTGACTCTTTAGAGTTCTAAATATTTATTGCGATTCGGTGTCAATTGCACAATCTTTTCTAAATCGTGCGAGCAATCATCATTATCGTCCTAAAATCGCCAACAAAAGTTTTGACCATTTTGGTTTATATGCTAACTTAAGGCCCTGGATTACCTAGATAAAATAGCGTCACTTTTTTTCTTGTAACCTTTGTGCCACTTTCGATTTTGATTGGCTGTCGACGATTGATCACATGGGTAAACTGTCGTCATTTTGTTGACTAGTTTAAATTGTGAAGTATATATATATACACTGGTTATCATAAATTAAGGAAAATTCACAAAAATCGCGATAACTCAAGAAATTACACATGGAATTTTATGAAACTTACCCACAATATACAACACATAGTAAGGTATTAAACAACATAAAAAGAAATTATCAGACATTAATAGTAGTATAGAAATTAGCACATGTATAAAATAAACAAATTGGAAGTATCGGTTTGCAATAGAAAAAGTACCTTTAATATGGAATATGATTGCCTCTAGAAGCAATACAGCACAAACAGCGATGTGTGATGCTTTCAATTATGCGGTCTATCAGTTCAATAGGAAGTGAGAGCCATTGCTCTTGTAAAGCAGTTGCAAGCGTGGCAAGGGTCTGAGGGGGCGGATTGATGGCAGATACACGCCTCCCTAGAGCATCCCAAACGTGCTCGATAGGATTCAAGTCCGGGGATCGAGCTGGCCACTCCATGCGAGTAATTGTTTCCTGTTGAAGATAATCATCAACAATGCGAGCTCTGTGTGGTCTTGCATTATCGTCCTGTAACAGGAAGCAATCACCAATTGCCCCGGCATATGGGCGCACATAAGCATCAAGGATGTTGTCTCGATAAACCTGAGCATTCACGGTTCCCCTTGGAAAGACATGGAGGTATGTGCGCCCTCCTAAGGATATGCCTCCCCAAACACAGACACTGCCTCTTCCGTATGCATCTCTTTCACGGATGTTTGATGGATGATAACGGGTCCCAGGTTCTCTCCATATCAAATAACGTCTACTGTCACTTTCTAGACTAAACCTGGACTCATCCGTAAAGAGAACAGGCCTCCATTGATCTGACGTCCAGTGGACATGTTGTCGGGCCCACTGCAAACGGTCTCCCCTATGGCGTGATGTGAGCGGCACGCAAATGGCTGGTCGTCTCGCATACAGACCACCTTCGTGGAGCCTTCTGCGCACAGTTGACGTTGACACCAACCTTCCGGTGGCTGCAGCAAGAGAGGATCTAAGATGTGTCGGAGTAGCGGTTCTATTCCTGCGTGCACTTAATGTCAAATATCGGTCATCGGCACTGGTCGTAACAGTTGGCCGTCCTTGACTGAACCTCCTAGATGCCGAATCTGTGGTTTGAAATTGCCTCCAAAGTCTATGAACCACAGATGGACTCACATTTAGCCATCTGGCCACTTCTGATTGACTCTGCCCTGCCTCTAGTCTCCCGATGGCTCTCCATCGTAGTTCTTCAGGCAAATGATGCCTAGAGGTCATTATTACGAATTGGCTATCTCAGATTTTCAATGTCGCAATCACAGTAAAATTTGTGTGCTTTCTCTCAAACTTGGACTTTTATGCTCCAGGCAGATGACGTAAGCCGAGTGCAGCGCCACTAATTTGCATATTGCAATTTTACTCAGCTACTCTTAGTGGACAACATATGCAAATTTTGCACGGTTTGGCTTACTTTTGAAAGAGTTATCGCTATTTTTGTGATTTTTCCTTAATTTATGATAACCAGTGTATATATATATATATATATATATATATATATATATATAATAACAGGGCTACATCCCTGTTATCATTGGTGTATTCAATTTTAGAAATGCATTCAAAAGCCATGATAAGTTATAAAAGCTTTATTTAAAGTTATGCTGAAGGGTTATAACAGTTCACATCCGCACTCAACATGGGAGGGGGTGTGGACAAGACTCCGGATGGTTCCGGCAGATGTTTATTGGAACACGTTATTCAGCAAAAGACATACGAAAACCTTCGCTCCCACATTAACTATTGCAGAGATTGGTGTAATTATTTTCCAGTCGTACATACCTTTGTAACTCTACGCATTATGGAAAATCATTTAATGCTTTCTAATATGGAAGTGAAAGAGGAACAAGATTCTAAAAATAACACCTCCTTTGAAATATAAATCTAATTATGATTCAATGGTATGTTTTCAGCCTTGAATTCCCAAAATAGAATATCTCTACTCTTACTCCTTAAAAGAGACATTTTATGAAACCGAAAGTGTTTTAATTCTTTTATTAATACAAAAGTATTTATAATTTTTGTATTACATATATATATATATATATATATATATATATATATATATATATATACACCATTGCGCCTGACCTGTTATTTTTATTTTCGCTTTTCTTTATACATTTTTTGTGTCATACTTTTAAATTTATAACGACTGGTATTTGCGCACGTGGGTGTTCACCTCATAAAAAAATTTAAAAGAGTTTGAAAAAGAAAAGTTATAGCATATTATGAAAGACGAAATGAGAAAATTTTAACTTATAGATAGGGTATTATTTTCCCAGAATGGAATAAAAACAAAATATGTAATTTCAAAAAGAAAAAAAAATTTTTTTAAAGGTAATATAAAACTTGTTTTAAGAATAATAGTTAAACAATTGTGATCGCATTACTGCAATTACCCATTGGTCAATTTTTTTCTCTGAACAGACTGTCACAAATGCCACGACGTTTCAAATCATAGGCTGGAAAAACTACTTCAATTGATTTCTGTCTTCTTGCCGTCCAAAGGACTGGATTGGTTTTCGATTTCAGCAAAATATGCGTTTCTTAAGGCGTCACAATATTATTTTTCTTTTTCAGTATTCATATTCATATTAAAATCGCCACCAAGACAGTAATTATGAATAAGTTAATCTTAAATAGGGCGTAATATTTGTTTAAATTATTATGTAAAAACATTAAAAATACACGCTGGTAAAAAGAAAAAGAGTGCTAAAAAATTATCAACAGCAGCGGTCGCCATAGCAACGCATGCAATGACGACGCATGCGCTCTGTTTACAATTACTCTTGAACACAGTTGAAAGTGTGATGACATCCAAAATATGGTGCGCACGCCATCAAACCCAAACCAACACCCATTTTTCCAAAGGGGAAAAATAGTAAGAATTTAAGTTATCTTTAAGAATATGGAAATATTAATCAATAAAAAGTGGCGTTTAAGAATACTAACTGAGATTTCCACATTGAAAGTTGCGGTCACAAGGGAGTTGCAGCTACTAAGATGACGGCAAGTCGCTAAGTATCCAGGGCTTACGGTTAACTGAATGATAATTTACTAGCTTAATTAGTAGATACAAGCTGAAAGAATGATAAATAGCAAAATTTAAAAAAAAAATGCTTAAAATTTCCACGTAAGTATCTTTATTATAAATATCATTTCAAGCAATTCTATTTTTGTTGGACCTAAAACGAAAAGTGTTCAGCTCATTTTGGAAAAATGTAGGGAGAAGAAATTTTCGGTGGTGAAGAGAATTTGTAACTCTTGAAAACAGCGTTTCACCTGTTATTTTTCTTATCGTTATACCTGTTTCTTTCATTGTCATTGGAATTTAAACATACGATTGTATATTTGGTTGGTTAAACAACGGTGCACGTTTTCTCGTTCATTTACTTTAAAAAAAAGTTTTTAAAATTTTTATTATCTTATACCATATAAAAACAGCAAAATATTTATTTGTGTTTGAGATTGAGTTTGGGAAAATTCGTAATTGCCATAAAGTGAAATGCAATATTTAAATTCTTAAACAGTGTGTCGGTTACAATCAAAATGTCATTCTTTTAACACTACTTAATAATAATTTTTCCAAATCGAACTCTTACTTTAGATTATAAAACAAATTAATTTATTTTATGAGAAACATAATTCTGTAAAAATTCAATTGTAAGGGTTTAAAAAAATTATTTTCAGCTGCATAAGCACAATCTACTTCGTTCTTGTTTGTTTTTGAAACAAATTTCACATCTGTAAAAATTTACGAAGATAAATTATATCATTTTATTTATTAGACTATAGATAATACTAGTATACGAAAGCAAAAGTTTTTTTTTCTTTTTTTTTTTTGCTGCTTCGAACCGATGCTTGCGTACCATATATTGCTTTCTTTTAAGATTTAGGAACGATAGTAAATCAACTATAGAAATCTAATGTTTATTTATTTATTTATTTGTACATTCATATATATGTACAAAGAGAGAAATTCTGGTAAAACTGGCGTACTTGTATGGTAGTGACATTTCTGGTAATAAAATAAAAATAAAAAAAAAATAATAAAAAAAAAAAAGCATTATTCTAGAAATGTTTTTGAATGTCTACCTGAAACAAATGATATTCCTTTCGTATGATAACGGTTGACTGGAATTTCTGGTTTTCGAAAGTATATTTCTTATTGCTATACAGTTAGTAAAAGTACACTAATTATGATATACAACACCAATTATGATATATAGCAAAAAGGAAGTAAGAGTGACGGGCCTGTCCCTCATAGTTAAGAATTGAACGCGAGAAACCTGCCTAACAAGTGAGTGCACTAACATCTTTACCATCCCGACCATCAAACAGAGTTTAAAAATCACATAATAATACTAGAATACCCCCAGAGTGCACTGAAAGACACCCGAATCAGAAATAAATTTCGTCAACCATTTAAAAATTCGTGTCTTGTCAAAAATTGTTTGTGTTGTGAGACGTGATTTTGTGTTGAAGAGACTATAAACAATACGAAATTCAGTTCAAGTATAGGTAAATCTTAAAAAAAATAGTTTTCTGGTAGTGGATCGCTCTTAAGGTTTTAAGAAATAAGCAACATCAAACCCTGTTAAAATAATAACTGCTTTTGCTTTTTTTTTAAACTCCAACTTTAATACACTTTTTAGTTCAGAAATGATTAATTTTAGTGGGGGAAAAAAGGAAAATTCAAACGAAAAATTTCTTTCAAATTCAAACAAATGGTATTCTTAAGCCTTTGTGCTACAAACGAATCTTTTGATTTGTATTAATTACTTCTAAAATTCAAACCGAAATGCTTAATTGCGCTGCAATTAATATTTCATTAACATTCACAAATGTTCTAACACAAAATCGAAAGCTGTTGTAACTGGAAATCTAAAAATTCTTATTTCCACATTCCATGTTTCGACGAAAAGAAAATATGTTAACTTAATTAATTATCAAAATGTTTTCTTTGTCAACCAATTCCCCAGAGATCTCATTAATCAAATAAAATATTTTGATGCATTAACTTTCGCTTATTTAACAATCTCTTTGTTGTTTTATGAATTGTAATATTAACATTAAAATGTTATTTTATTTTACGTTTTCAGATGATCAATCGAAACAATTTAGTCGGATATTGTTCTAAAGTGTAAACAACTATAATAAAATGATAAAAACGAAAAAATTTCACTTTGTTTTATGTATGATTATGAACAGATTATTTTATTTTATATAATTTAGTAATATCTAGAATAAACTTAGAATTTTCTAAAAGTTAATTTCGATGATTAAATATAATTCGTTAATAGGGTTAAACTATATCACTAGAGCAACTATTTATTTTACGTTTTCAGATGATCAATCGAAACTATTTAGTTGGATATTGTTCTAAAGTGCAAACAACTAAAAAAAAATGATAAAAGCGAAAGATTTTCTTTTTCTTCTATGTATGATTATGAACAGATTATTTTATTTAATATAATTTAGTAATATCTAGGATAAACTTAGAATTTTCTGAAAGTTAATTTTGATGATTAAATATAATTCGTTAATAGGGTTGAACTTCATCACTAGAGCAACTATTTTATTTTACGTTTTCAGATGATCAATCGAAACAATTTAGTCGGATATTGTTCTAAAGTGTAAACAACTATAATAAAATGATAAAAACGAAAGATTTTTCTTCTTCTATTATGTATGATTATGAACAGATTATTTTATATTTTATTTTACGTTATCAGATATTTTATTTTACGTTTTCAGATGATCAATCGAAACAATTGTAGTCGGATATTGTTCTAAAGTGCAAACAACTATAATAAAATGATAAAAACGAAATATTTTCTCTTTCTTTTATGTATGATTATGAACAAGTTACTTTATTTTATGTAATTTAGTAATATCTAGAATAAAATTTGAATTTTCTGAAAGTTGATTTCGATGATTAAATATAATTGATTAATAGGGTTAAACTATATCACTAGAGCAACAACAATTTAGTTTTAGTTACAGTTACGATTTACTTTCACAATGTACAGTGCGTAAAGAAGAACGAATTGTACAATTCAAAAACGAATGATCCTGAATAACTTTTGAACCAATGATTCAATTTTCACGTACTTGAACTCAATCTCTATCCTTTAAAGGGGTTTTGTTAATTAGTGCAGACGATATTTTAATTTACGAAATCAGATACAGAAGCGTACTATCCCCGAAGAGATATTTTTCCGACGGAATTGGATTCCTTACCCACAAGATAGGGAAGGGTAACCATAATCTGGAAAATATGGTCCTAGTAATGTGGTCAGGAGAGATCGATCGTAAGTTAGAAACCTTCATGTTTTATTTCCTTTTTCGCGTATTTCGCCATAATTAGAAAAATTTTTAAGAGAATCAGAAAAATATTTACCCAGCCTTATAAAATTCGTTTATTTAAAGATAATGCCAGGCAAGAAATAAGTTTTAATAATAATTGATTTTTTTTTCTTAGCTTATTTAATAATAGTTTAAAAAATTGTAAGTTATAAAAATGTTTGCCTCGTTTTAACAATTGTAACTTCATATGTCAAGAGGCACAATTTGAACGAAATCGTACGGATATGATCTTGAAAAATCAAATTTTAAATAAACGGCGCTTCTGAGTTCTTTTTTCTCAAGAAGAATTCGACTGATTTCGTTCAAATTTTGTGTTTTGCCATAAAAAATTACAGTCTTTAAAATAATGTTAAAATTTGTTAACCTTAGAAATCAAAGTACTTTCCACCATTATTAAATAAAATATTTAAAAAAAATATTAAATAATTATATTAAAATAATAATAATTGTTTTCCGCATAGAATTATATTCAGATAAATGAATAATTTTATAATTCTGTGCAAAAATTTTTTTGATTTTCTTAAAAATTTCTCGAGACATGGCAAAATAAGCAAAAAAGTAAAATTAAAATTAAGATGTTAAGACCACTCTCCTTGACAAAACTATCGGGACCCTATTTTCCAGATTGCGACAACCGCATACTTTCAGGCTGGGGAATACAAAAAAAATGACAAGAGGGTATTCTCATCAGATAAGTTAAGACTTATGTCTAATTTCGTAGCTTAAAGTATCGTCTGCTCTAACTAATTAGCGGATTTGATGTCACCCCTTTAGCCATTAAGATTGAGTCTTAGTACGGGAAAATACTATCATTAAATCAAAAGTTATTCAGGCTGTTCTATTTTTGTTAAGTTTTAAAAAGCTTTTACTCCTCATTATGAATTTTTTTTTATCCAGTTGATTATCAATGAAACTAGAGGCTAAAAACAAACAAACGAACATTTAAAGGGTGAAACTAAAACGATTGTCCAGATTAACGGTGAACACGTTGGATAGTTTCAGAAATATAGTAACGAAAACAGCAATATCTTTTAAAAACATAAAGAAATGGAAAAATAGGTTGTAATCTTTCTCTCTAAAGAACTCCCCTCGCCAATTGTCTGAAGAGCTGTCAGTGACTATCGTTACGAGGTTGAACTATTTCAGGTAGGTGTGTGAGGTTAGCATTCAATTGAAATTTTGATATGGTTCATTGATAGAAATATTAAAACTGTTACCTTTCTTTTTTAAATGCAGTACATCGGAGATGGTGAGCCTTTTCCGATTAGTACGCCGAGGAAATTAAAATTTATTACTTTCCTGCGTCTAGTATGCCACTTCTGAAAAGATTACGAATTAAAATTTTCCTTCATCAGATGTTAAATAATTTTATAGTGGTAATTGTGTGTCGATCTTATGAACCACTGATTCCTTGTACGTACTTAAGTCGAGATGACTAATCTGGAAAATCCCATGACAGGCAGAACGAGGGTTCGTACCCCAGCTTTGAAACCGCATTATTTCCTCTCTTCTTTCAACACATTAAGTGATTCCAGTATGCTGAGGGACTATTGATTTACGAAACTTTCATTCAGGCATAGATGGAAACACTACAGAGAAGCCTAACGCAAATAAGCCTAGTATTCCCACAAGTTTACGATAGATAGCAATACTAGATAAGCTTATTAAGCTTTTAAGATCGAACACCAGATGGATTGAGGCTGGGAAAGAGATCTTAAAAGGATGGGGTTTAATAAATGAAAAAATCTAGTGTCTGATCGAGTTAGGAGCGACTAGTTGGGACGGTTCTCGCCTGTACTAGACTGTCATGCTGATGGAAGAAAAAGACGAACTATTAGTTGTCCCTCTGCTTTGTTTAATTTTATCGTGAACAATTTTTGCTGAATTGGCGCAAATTTCAAATATTGCATGACTGCCATTACAACCTTAGATTTTATTGAGGATTTGTTCCTATTTTTTTATAAAAATCAGATTTTTTTTGTATTGATTCCATTCTTGTCTAAGTGATTTCAACTGGCAATAAAAATCTTAAAACTTTTTCTTCGAATCTACTGTTAAAAAAAAAAGAAACGCTTTTCAACTAAATGTCCACCTAATAATACATCAGCCACCCCCTTCAACCTTCAGACCTCTTTCTTCCTCACTCAAAAACTCTTTCCAAAGTGGAGCAGGGGCACCCTAATCAACTCTTCTTTTCGCTTTCTAAGTCAAACTTTCTTCGCTCGAACCCCCCTCTTTTCAAGGAGAAGATGATGCTGGGAAAGCGAGGTAGATAACGAAAAAAAAAAGAAGTCGAAGGTGGGGCGCACATTCTTTGCTGCCCCTTAACTTCGGGGAGAGAGATTTGGGCCGCCCCAGTCAATATCTCTTCAAGTTCCTTTTGCCCTTAAGTACCCTCGAGTTCGCGATAGAAAGCCGGGTCTCTAGAGTCTCTCCGCCAAAGTCTCTGTAATCCTTAGACCAATAAAACACTAGGAACGCTGTTATGCCGCTCTCTACACCCCCCTGCACCCTTCTGTCAGGTTCTTTGCTGATGTAGCTTTTGCTTTCTTTCCCCCCTTCCCCCACCTCAATACCTTTTCTTCTTTGTTTGGTGATTGCTAATCCTAATGGCTTATTGAGTGATTTTTGAATGCGTGCGGCGCCATCTTTTGAGGGGAAATGCAACCGTTACTCCTGAAAGTTGCCTTTTCCTTTTCTTAACACTGACGTTTGTTAACGTGATTTTTTCTACAATATTTGTGGGTTTTAGATATTTTTGGTGGTCGAAAAACGAAAGTTGTTGACTACCTATATAATACAATGTGAACAAAATAATAAAGAAGAAAATTTACTTTTCAAATAAAAAATTTTCGAATAAATGTAATATTTCATTGAACAAATAATTCACAAATAAGATATTTTCTTCTATTTACTAACCCAATGTCACTCTCTCCTTTCTTCTTTTGTGATGTCCCTCTTTGAGTACGTATATTATCGTTCAATTTGGTCCAATATCTGACGCCAATAACTGTTACTGTAACTGTGCCCATGCAGCCTGCATTCTACTTTACCCTCTGTGATGTCCTGATATCATATATATATAGGTGATTTCATTGATTTAAATTTCAGGTAAATTGAGGTAAATTACATAAAGAAACATGTTGAAATTAGAGAACATACTAAAGTGATATGCGACGTAAATAAAGCACAAGTTAAGAACCTAAATAGACATAGTTTTGTTTCGGTTGTCTAAGCATGATTCTGAACCATAAACATACTAATTAATTAGAGCTAACTATTAATTAAGTCATGAAATCAAACACAAAAATGTACTTTCTCTGAATTAGCATTTTTACCTCTTTTACCATTTTTACCTCTGAATTAACATTTTTAACTTTTTATCTTTTTTTCGTAGGATTTGAATTTTTTATTCTCTAAAAATAGAGGAGGGGGTAGCGCAATGCGAAAAATATGGACCCAACAGTGTGGTCGGGAGAACTGTGAAAAGTTTATGCGTATTTTACGATTGTCATTTATGTGTATTGTCAATAGTTTATGCGTATTCACTTTTTGCATATTTTGCCATATGTCGAAAATTTTTAAGGGAATCAAAAAATATTCAACAAAAATACAATTATAAAATTGATTTATCCGAAGATAATTCCTTTCCAAAAATAATTTTTAATAATTATTTATTATTGTTTCTTATTTTATTCAATGATTGTTGAAAAGATTTGAACGATTATGCATTTATATTATTACATCTTTTAAAAGAATGCAATTTCAAATGACAAAATAGAATATTTGAGCATAATAGGTCGACTAGTTATTGATAAATCAAATTTAAAGATGTTCTGCGTGTTACACAATTTTGGATTGGTCTCTTACTTACTGCAACCAATACAAAAAAATGAAAACAAAACCGTAATTAATTCAACACTGCACAATTTAGAGCGTCGTTCTCTCTGGTAGTAAAGAGCTAGGAGTCATAAGATCAATCCGAGCTACCTACTGAAGAACTCATTTTTTTCCGCAGCAAAGTGTACATTGAATCTATCGTAGCTGAAAGCTCTCACATTGTTTATGGGGTGAGAGTTTATAGAGAGGGATACCACCTCAGGAGCTGTCTACGTCGTCTGACCGAGCTCAAAATAACGTTATATTCCTACCATAATCGTTAAAAGAAAGAGCCTTGAAAATGGGGCTGTGGTTGGATCATAGTTGGGTGAAGAGTGCACAAGCTGGATGATGTTAAAGACATAAAAATTGTCCGATGCATGAACACTATGAGCTGTTGTTCCGAACTTTTGTGTTAGTTGATTTCCCACATCGAAAGGCTCTGCCCTCCCCCCTCAAAGCTATGCAATGGTAATTTAGGATCCAACAGGGAAATTTAAATACAATTTTTCTCAAGGGTTCTAGAATTGTAGCGTTTAAACGCATTAAATTCTCGAGTCTGATTACATGTGAGTAAGTAATATTAAATTTTTAATTTAATTTTTCTAAACTTTATGCATATTTTATGTTTTAAAGGATTCATTTTATAAAATATAGATTATAATGCTTCGATAAAATAATGCAGACGGCTAAACTAATCCATATTTATCATTTCTAGAATAATAGTAAATAAAACCACTTTCTATATTTTAAAAAGTTATGATCAGCCTAAGTAACTAGGAAAAAAAAATATGTTTAAAACTGCCAGGATATGGCGACCGAAACGTTTTCGTAATGAGTTTGGTATAATTAACAACAAAAAATGGCTTTATAATGTGTTATAAGATTTTATAAATGTGGTAAAATTTGGCAGTATAAATCATGACACCTTAGATTGCGGCGTAAAAACCATTTATTCAGTAAAATTTACTTTTAAGTTTTGTAAGTATTTTTTACTAAAAATGTGGGATTAAGAACTATAATGTTGTAAACCAGAATTTTCAGTAAACCGCTATCATGTGAACGGAAAAAATACGAAATGGATTGTTCAAATATCGCATATCTATATTATATAAAACGCTAATACGTATGTATCAATAAAATCGATTATATTTCTTTTCTCGCGTTGGCAACAGTTTTCATTTTTAATTGATAGGCTTCGGTGCGCAAGAGCACGTAGTGAGCATCATGTGGCTAATCTATATTATATAAAACGCTAATACGTTTTAATTGATAGGCTTCGGCGCGCAAGACCACGTAGTGAGCATATGTCTAATCAGGTGAATTATCACAGAATTATCAAAACAATTCTCACAAAATTATCGTCATCGAAGCCGATGCTTTACATCCGGCATGCAGTACTATTTCATATTGTTTTACAACACATGGTTTTAGCCCTCTGGTGGGAAAGACTTTAAAACAAAACTTACAACAGTTACTTTTCTCAACAACTGAAATTTAGAATAGTGTGATTACGAAAAATATGTGAACTGTTTGCAATTTCAAATTAATATTGAAATGTACAGGTTTAGAATTTTCTACAGTGAAAAATTTTCGGAACTTCAGTGTTCAAAAAAGTATACAAAAGCTAGACGTTAAGAACGTATCCAATGAGCGAGCATCGGATTGCGAAGCAATCCGAAATGAACTGCGAAAGCAGTTCCGGGGATTGGCGAGCAGGGGGCGAAGCCTCCTAGTTTTTGTTTTATTAACCGGAGTCATAATATTTTTTTCTTGCCAAAAATGTCATTACTAAAAATATTTGATGAGGAATACTAAATAATAATACTAAATGAATGCTTTAAATTTCATATATTTTTGTTTTATTAACCAGAATTATCATTTTTTTTGCCAAAAATGTCATTACTAAACAGGACGATAGTTTTACCAGATTTTTTTCAAGCCAGAATGGTTTTGGGCTATGTATAGTTAAAACTTGAAAGTGTTGAGATACTTGTTTAAAAAATCATGCCGAATATAAAAAGTTTTCAACAATTTCCGGTAAACCATAACCATATGAATAGAAAGAATGCTAATTGAATAGAAGAAATTCTAAATGAGTCTAAAAATTACCAAATGCATCATATTCTGCATATTTTGGTTTTATTAACCAAAATTAGGATTTTACAAAAAATGTCATTACCTTACAGTACGATAGTTTAACCAGAATCTTTTCTCTGCGTGCATATTTTATATATAACAGAAAACCGATAGCTTGTGCTTTTATTCAATAAATAAATCCCACCCATATTTACCACATCGATTTTTCTCGAACTTTTCCATTTGTTCGCATAACAATAAATCGAACATCCAAGTCCATAACATAAGCGGTAGGCAAGTAAACGAATCACCATGGAAATTGCATGGCGCACCCACTGGCACTTTAGAACAACTTGATAAATGACACTGAGGCTCAGATTTCTTCCTTTTTTTCCGGGACAATCACCCCGGTAACACTATTTCCATCGAAGATGACTGTAGAATGGACAATGGCCGAACATGGGCCCTAATGTAAGATTTATTTCCTCGAGGAGAATTCCGATATTGTGATAAATACACTAGGGCCAATCATGGGTAATTTCTTTCCTCTTGGGAAGAAATCGTGATTTATGGTACTGCCTAAGTATTTATAAGTTCTACAAAATGTGCTAGCAGATTGATTTAGAGTGTTTTTAGGATTTGCGAAGAAAGTAATATTTTGTTTAAAGTGCCTCGAGATAAAAGTTTATGGTACATAAATAAAAGTAAACTTATATTTAAAGCTTATTATTTTGAAAAAGGTAGTTGGGTGCTATTCATTTTAAAAGCGTGAGGTGTTGTTGAATTTCTATTTCCTTACAAACAACCGAAATATTGTACCAGAATATTGATTTTTATTCTATGGGGAATGAAAACTATCTATGCGTAACTAAAAATAAGAAAATGGTTAGTTTAGTAATCTCGTTCTATAATGAGATCTTGCTAATACTGCATTTAACAAAATGAACACATTTTTACCTTTCGGGTTAAAGAAAAAAGTATATTATCTTTAGTCCAGTTTAACATGTAGAGAATTATGTAAATACAATTTGTTTGTCTGCTAAATAACTAATTAACTACACTTTCAGATAATTTTTAACAAGTTTACCCGTAATGTCGCTTCACACTTATTTTACTTTATACCCAGCGTTGAATAGCCGACCTATTTCTAAATTTGCAACTATCAATATTCAATGCGTAGCCTTGTTATTTTGAACCCAACCCAGAAGACAAAGGAACTTCTGGATCAACCATTGGGGCAAACTTGCCTTCGTGGAAGAATTTTTGATGGAATTAACCCGCCTTTTCTTTACATGGAGAGGAGAACCTGAAAATCTAAAAAGCCATGAGGATTATAACATTGTGCACGCAATATCATGCTATTTTTTTAAAGTTTTTCAGCTGATGTATCGTCTTAGTTAAATCGGAGCATCAAAACGTATTAATTTAACTAAAGTTAACTTAACTGCCTTTTTCATTTAAAATGTTTCTGTTGCTCTCTATTTCATTTATAGCAAGTCCAAGCGTTCCAGTTAGAGCATTGATATCACAATATATCCTCCCTTCCCACCAACACATAAAGAGTTTTTAATGTCTTGCAATTCTCAATTTGTGACCCTGGACTATTAGGATAAGATACCCTCATCTATGCATAGATAGGAGCACATTAAAGTTGCTTAATACAAAAAGTCTCTTATTTCCCCTCTCTTAGGATAGGTGAAACAACTAGATAACTAATTAAACCACATTCCAAGGTTCATTTGATAAAACTTTACTCAACCACAACCATTACTTAAAGACGCGTCCAGTCTAATTTCATTTTTATGGTTTTGAAACCGTACTAAATGTAAATGGTTAAAAAACATATAGTTTGCATTCATGGTTTTTTTAGCCAAACTGGTAAAAAACGGTTTCACAACCGTAAAGTTGAAAAAATGTTCTTTCCCGTACACTTTATGGTTAATTGGATGGACAGACTGTTGTCTGTTATCTTACCGTATTTTTCGAATGAAAATTCTAAAAGTGATTTATAAGTTCGCATTTTCACATCTGCAATTAAATTGTTTTACAAATTAATGTAATTCATTTTATATGTATTAAATTATATACCAATATTACGTTTTCTTCATACAATTATGAAATAATGACTGGTTACCTAAGTATTCATAATACCCATTATAATATTCCCTTCTTAAAAACTATATTAAATTATCGTTCAACCATGAATTGAAAGAAGCGAGAATATAAATTAAAATTCTAAACTTATCTCAATTTAAATATCTTTATATGCATGTTTTTAAATAAATATCTTTCTAGTACATACTTATATTCAAATGAATTTGAAACATAATTTATTTTGAAGAAACTTTTATACCTGAGTTTTTAAATCTCTGCAAAGTAGTAACTTTTATTACAAACGTAAGGTTCACACTTATCAAATGTAGGAGCTTGACTGCTTCAAGTTAAATTTATTCTAATACAAATTTCACAACAATTTTCATATTTATGTTACATTTGTTACAATATTTTAAATTAAAAACTACCTAAAGCGAATGCAAATAGAATGTTAAAATGCAAATTCGAACCACATAAATAAATATTTTATAACATGACGGTGGTTTCTTTTAAAATTATTTGTTTCGGTTTTATGATAATCTGCATATTCATAAATGAATTTTGTGTTTAACTCTAGTTTGATTTTACACTGTAAGAAAATTCTGGATTAAATCACAGTAAAATGCACCGGCACTCAAGGTGATAGTACTTTTAATAGTAAAATTCTTTGTTAACAAAAATTTTGATTTACCACAATTTTTACCGTAATATTTAGTGCAAAATTTCTGAATCACTGGGATTGAATAAATGCTAGTGTAAATATTAAGATATAAATTTTTATGATAATAATGGATTTTACAATCAAATGGATTTCCAGATGCTGCAATCAGTGTGCCAATAATTTTTACCATAGTTTGACCCCGAATTTTTCACAGTGTACTAAAATTTAATAAAATATATAAAAAATTTAGAATGTAAATTAGTATTTTATGTTATTTTGCGTCTTCCTCGAATTCAACACAGAAATGTTACACAATGCACAATTTTAATGTACACAAACAGTGCAAAAGGACTAAGTAGACTTGCTGAAATGTCCGTATACCTTTCAAGTAATTTTTTTTAGATCTTTATTTATTATGTTGATATAAACACAAAGAAACTTCTATTTCTTATAGATATGGTTATTATACTTAGGCTCATCTTTTTTTTCTTTTTGTTGATATCTTAAATATTTGAAAACATGCTTGAAAGCTAAAAAAACTAATTATTAAAATTATTAAGATGATTTACTCTGTCAAAGAAAAAAAGCTAGCTTTTTTATAAGAAAAATCAACTAATTTCTTTAAAGCTTTAAGTTCGAATTCAAATTTAATAAATTTTCTCCACAAGCTTAAATTTCAACTGTAATCGATCTGTAATTTATCGATCAACTGTAATTTATCGATCTGAATTTTAAAATTTATTCATAAGTATTGCACTAAATAATTAGAAATTCATATGTTTACTAAATTCAACATTCATCTATGACCTTCTCCTTATATAATTCCCCTAACAATCGTACTTTTTTGAATAAAACTTATTTAAAAAATTAGATAATTTAACTTTTGAAAAATTAATCAACTTATTATGATCCAAATAAAAATCTAGTACAGAATTTTCATTTCAATCAATATTTTTCAGTTTTTTTTTGTGATAGCTTAAGAATTTTAAAATATATTTTTTAAAAATTGCGAGTGTATTCTTTTTTTTTTCAGGAAATTTTGAAAGTGAAAGAATAATTATTCATGTAGCAAGAATGAATTTTAAAATTAATTATTAAGTACGATTCATCTCTTTTTTGTATTATTTATCACCAATTAATTAAAGATATTATTGCTTACTTTATGCAACATACACCTATGATCATCTTATATAATACCCCTAAATATCATAGTTTTTAAAACAACTTATTCAAAATCTTTAATCATACTTTAACTTCGAAAAAACGATCCTCTATAATTTTTTTCATCTCAAAACTATTTTACTTGATCTAAATTTAAATGACTTTAGTTCTTCTTGCTCTTAAATATAATCAAGTACATTAAGAAAAACTATAAGTATATCCGCTTCTTCTTCAGTAAATAAAGATAATGAAGGGAAAAATGCGATTATTTCATGCTTAATATAACAATATCCATTCGAAACATTAAACAATAAGAAACTAAGTCTTTACTCTAGAGTTAAATGAAGATATCAAAAGAAATCTTCTTCATTTTTTACAATAAGAAACGGACAGAAATGTTATTGTTTTTAAGAAAATATTTTAATGAAATCGCTAAGAAGTATGAAGGAATTTATATGGCAGTTGGATTATTCTAAATTCAGAAGTGCATGATGTAATTTGTTCTTAAAGCAAAAATGTAATAGGAATTTTAACGATTTGCATCGTTTAGAACTGTAAATAAAAAGTAGTGTGTTATTTATTTTTGTTTATGTAATATATTAGTATTCCTTGTATATTTTATTTTTATTCAACGTTGTTAGTTCAATTCGTTTTTTTTTAAATATATTTTGGGCAATTGGATTATTCTACATTTAAAAGATAATGGTTGTAATTTATTTTTGAAGCGAAGGTGAAATAGGATATTTTACAATATACATCGTATATTGTTAAATATCCTGATAATATATTGTCAAATATTGTTAATCTGAAAACTATTAATAATAAGTAGTCCTCTGTTTATTTTAAGTAACACGTTAGCATTTTTTGTATTTTAAATTCAAATATATTATTCAATTATGATTTTATTTCAAAATACATTTTAATACCATATATTTCTGATTTCGAAACAAAATTTTTATTATAATTCTCACACAAAATTTAATCATTAAAAAATATGAAATAATAAATTTAGCTGATGAATTATTCTGCATTTAAAAGTACAAGATGTATTTCGATCTCAAATCAAAGAAGTATTAGAGTTTTTAATAATATGCATTGTTAAAAACTATAAGTAAAATATGGTGTGATTTTTTTACTTAACCTGATAGTATTCTTTGTATTATTGTTAATTCAAATATATTAATTCAAATATACTAATTTAGTTATGATTTTTTTTATTAAATTAAATTCTAATATGAATTTTTCTTTCTAATATGAATTTTTCTTTCTAAAATAAATTTTTATTTAACTCTCACAAACTTGAATCACTGAAAAATATGGAGTTATAAATTTGGCTGTTGGATTATACTACATTTAAAAAAATATGATGTTCTTAAATCAAAAATGTAATAGAATTTTTATTGTAGAAAAGTATAAATAAAAAGCACTGTGTTTTTTATTTTTGTTGCGTAACATACTAGCATTCTTTGTATTGTTAATTTCTATTCAAATATATTCGTTAAATTAAAAGTTTTTCTATAATAAATTCTATGAATCCAATTTACGAAATCCAATTTACGAAATTTACGAAATTTACGAAATCCAATTGCTAAAATTTATAGAATACCGGCATTTAGCAGTCATGTCATTCTAAATATATATTGTTCTTAAAGCATAGACGTAATAAACAATGTATTTTAACAATATACATTTCAGAAAACTATAAATAAAAAGTAGTGTACTATTCACTCTTTTGTTTAAGTAATAGTATTTTTTCGTTTTCTTTTACTTTTTTTAAATCAAATATTTAATTAGAAGTTTTTCTAAACTAAATTCATATATCTGTTTTTCAAAATGTAATTACTAAAATGTATGAAGTAATTGATTTCACAGTTTTATATTTAAAAGAGCATGCTTTAGTTTTGTATTAAGGAAAAGATATATAAGATAAGAGATACAATAAACTTTATGAAAAACAATACCAATAAAATATTGTTACGAATTTTTGCTTAAATATCATATGAATATTCCTTGTATTTTTCTAGTGCAAACATATTAATTTAATTAAAAGTTATACATTACTTCTCTTAAAAAGCAATCAGACAGCATAGAGAAAATATTGTCCTAGAAAACAAAATAATATAAATTATAAGAAAAAAAATATAATAAATAATTTAATTACATTCGAGATATTTTTAACGCAATTGCATTTTTAAAGCAACTAGGTATTAAAGTAAGCAGTTATAACCACGAAACGTTACTCACATCAATATAGCCGAAACAAAGTTTATTTTACAAATTTTAATTACTTTAGTTGAGCTTACTGATTTGAAGATATTAATGGTTATTTAACAAAAGAACAATTTTATACTTTAGATGAAGCATTAGCTGCTTCATTAACTAATATTCCAATACCAACTACAAAGTTATAATACAATTGTTAAATCATTATTTAGTTAAATACATTAAATAAACACTATTCACTTTAATTACAATCACTAATGATAAAATCAATAAATAAAGATGTCGTTTGACTTTTTCAAAAATATCTAGCCATTTTGTGGACGGCAGCAATGAAGTGAAGAAAAAAACGGTTTGTCTTAACTTTAAAAATTTCTGCAAACTAAATGTAATATTATTTTCGATCTATGAACAATGAGCATTTTTAATTTGAAAAAAATGAATACAGCATTTTGAGTATAATATACAGTTTTTGAATAAAATAGTAATACATAATTCTTACTCTTTCATATTTTATGGAAGCGTTAACCATTAAAGTGAAAAAGTCAAAGGTAATAGTTAAATTTAATTATAAAAATCTGGAATAATTATGGTTAATGAAGTAAATGATATCTATTTATCTCTCTCTCTGTAAATATATATATATATATATATATATATATATATATATATATATATATATATATATATATATATATATATATATATATTTATATATATATATATATATATATATATATATATATATATATATATATATATATATATATATATATATATATATATATATTTATATATATATATATATATATATATATATATATATATATATATATATATATATATATATATATATATATATATATATATATATATATATATATATATATATATATTTATATATATATATATATATATATATATATATATATATATATATATATATATATATATATATATATATATATATATATATATATATATATATATATATATATATATATGTATATATATATATATATATATATATATATATATATATATATACTTCACAATTTAAACTAGTCAACTAGTTTACAACATAGTCTTTATTATTTATATTAATTTCAAACAGAAGTAAAATTATCTTACAAATTAATTTGTCCCCAGCTTTAATATAACATAAAATATAAGTTTAATCTAATTCGCATTTGGAATAACATGAATTTCCACTGATAATAAGTATTTTGATGCTATAATATTATGTTATGATATTTTGAGAGTACAGATTTGCTTTTATAGTAACATAAATATAATGTCTAGTAAAGGATTCGAGAATGAAAATTAAGACACTCTATCTATCAGAACATCGATTCTGAGAATCATAGTTCAAAGATGACTTAAACATCAACCTCTTCTCAGTTCAAACAAATTTAAATTTCAATCAGCACTTTTCCAAGTTTTATAAATTTAGTCATTTACTTCTGTCAGAATGAGCCTCTTCTCTTATAAAAGCAGTCACGTGTTTCTCTTCTCAAAATTTCGCCAATGGAAGCCGCCAAGATATAAAACTATCAGCTTATTCCTACCCCCAAAAACATCCTAGAGTTTCGTAAGCGTACATGGCATCGCAATTTTCACGCACTAGTGGTTTGCTTCTTGAACTTACCCAATGTGAAAGTAATTTTGAGCCTAGAGAAATTTAATCGTTAGAAAGAGACTTCAAAAATCAACTTGGCACGTCCTTGCATCAATATCACCGCCGCCGGAAAAGTTATTAAATAGTGATGATGTGCTACGAAATACAACTTTCATCTAGACAAATTCTTCGTAATTCTTTGAAAAAATGCTAAAGACTTCAAAGGGGTTATCTCCAAAAGAAAATCTGCGATTTTTTTTAAGCATTAATGCGATCTTAAGTAGGAAATTTTTAAAAAAATAAGCACTTCATCGCAATAAAAGGGAAATTACTTGATGATTAAATATATAAACTGATATGAGAATAAATATAAGGGCTGATTCTATTGGCTTGTGTGATGAAGCGCAGAGAAACATGTATATTTTAACAGGAATGTAGGTTCTTAAGCAGTGGTTACCAGCTTGCGACCCGCGGGCCGCATCCGACCCATGAACTAAAATAGATTAGTGGTCATTTTTTTGCGGACAATTTTCATAAAAATATCTATATGGATTTCAAATACTTTTCTTTCGTTAAAAAACAAAATAATTTCTTCGTTTCTGTGAAATTTAACATACCAACGGTGCAAAAAAATTTATTTCTCAGGTTTTGCATCCAAGAAAATATTTAGTCAAGAGAATAATTATTAATATTTGTAATTCAATATTTTTGTTTCGAACAACTTGATAAAAATCTGACAGTAATATTTAATGTTCCTTCAAACATAAAAGAGTCCTATACAAAATTTTGACAAAGTTGCGGCCCTCCATTTAACTGGTGTTCTTAATTGTGACTTTCCGGCCTTATGTAAGTTGAAAATCCCTGGTCTAAAATAATATGTTAAATCACGAACGCCAAAAATAACACGAAGGAAAAAATGTGTTTAGTTACAATATCAACGCTAAGTACTTTTTTGCAGCAATACAGAATTCACAATGAATGTTAAGAATTGCGACCACCTAGAGTAATATGAACTGCAGCTGTTCAGTACTCAGTGTACTACAATGTAATACGAGACTCCCGTGAACTGGAGGGCCTTGTTGCGCGACTATCCATTGCGGTTTCATAAAATGCTTGTCACTTTTAAATGTGTTAGCCAACCTTTTCTACAACGTTACCCAGTATGTAATAATATTTATATAATTACATAATATATAATTTAGAACTCAGTAACCAAAAATGATAATTTAATGAGCATTTTTCTATAGTGATAGCTGTAAACTATGGCCATTGTTCAGAATCCGTAGGAAGAAGTAAATCATTTTTCTTTCAAAATAGATAATGAATGTAGCGAGTTTATTTTCTTCACTAGTAACAATAATTACTTAGACGAATTAAAACTGATTTGCTTTTATATCGGAATACTTCAGTTTAAGCTTTACGCTTAGCAATTTTCCTTCCATGCTAAACAAAATAAACAAAAAAAGAAAAGTGGAATCAAATTAATTATTTAAAATAAAGTACTTTATTTTTAATGCTTACTCTAAGTTACTCTTTTAAAAGACGTAAAATACCTTGTTTTTTTCCTAGCATACGCTTTATCTGCGCCAATCTATTTTTCGACAAATGCAAAGCTATATTCTCTATTTAATATTGCATCAAAAAATTAGAATCTTAAATTTAGCAAGGGTCAATTATGAGCAAGAAGTAAAACAAATTCGAATTATTACATACCTCTAATTCAAAGGCTTCATTTTCTACATTTCTACGTAAAAAAAACATAATGATATAAATAATTATAAATTTTTAATAATAAAATAAGGATAAATAAGGGTAAATTTTTCACGGGCTTTCTTCGTCTTTTGTTTCATGCATTTCTATGCTTTCATATGTAATAAATTGAAAAATCAACTGGGTAATAATTTAAAAATTAATTAACATCTAATTTTTTACATAATAATTCCTTCAGAGACTGCAGAAAAGCTTATCAAAAAATAATATGTTTTTGTGAATCATTTCAAAAATAATGTTTGTAAATTCTATTCTGTGCTTTTATTTCAGGAGTTAAAAGCAAATATAGTTTTCGTTTATTATATTTCCCAAGGGAAATTAATTTAATTCTCCCTTTTCAAGGCAACATAATTAAGGATAGAGGGGACGTTGAAATTTAAATTTTAAACAAAATCTTTTAACAATAAAATTGCTATCATCTTATTTTGAAATTATTATTGTAAATTAAATTCAAAAATTTTTTAAAAAAATTATAAATTCTGCCTGTACACGTATTTTTTTTATAAACTTGCAGATTATTTTAAAAAAAGTTTAAATATTTTTAAAATGTTAAAAATTTTGAAAAATTTTTTAGTAAATTAGTAAAGATATTTGGCAGCAATAATCTTTTCCAAAATTTTGGCGTTTATTTAGAGAAATTTTAATTCTAAAACTATATCAATTTAGCTCACTAAAAACAAAAATGTAGTCTAAATAAGCTCAATAAACTCATTTTTATTGGTAGTTAATGTTGATCAAAGCAGAATATATCCTGCATCGAAGGCAATGAATTGTTTACTTCAAGAAATTTTAACGCGTACTGATGAAAGGCATATTATTGTAAATACTATAGTTGTGATTTATCTTATTAAATGTAACACGAAATAAATAAACCCAGAATTATCGGAATATGGAGCAGTATGCATATGGTTTTTAATATTTTTTTATCACTCATACATGAGATTCGGTATTAAGATTCGGTTGATAAGAAAGTAGTCTGCAATTCTATGTTTCGGTTGTAAAAAAAAAAAATTTAGTGCGTAAAAAAAAAAAAGACTTGAAAACCTTGTAAAAAAATTGCGGTATCCATAGAATCTTTTTTTTTAATTTAAAGGGTATAAGGTCTAAATTTCAAATTGGAATTTTTTGAAAATTTTGCTCTTTTTGATCCCTTAAGGATTTTCTTTACAAAACATTTTGTAAAGGATTTTATTTTTCTTAAAAAGCTTTTTAGTCTTTATACTTAGCTGTTTTACTTTCTTTGTAACTAAAAAGAATTCGAAGAAATATTTAAAAAATAAGCAATCAATTGCTTTGAATTAAACATTTCATTTTTGTAGAGAATAGTAAATGTAAGCCCTAATGAAGTTTCCTAAATAGAGAAAATTTTATGAAAATGTCGGATAAGAGATTAAATAATTTCATTATACAGTCATTGTAAAAGATTTGGACAAATTATGTTCTTCAATATTTTTTAGAATATTTAGCTGTCTAAGACTTCAAGATTATTGTTAAATAAGTTCTTTTTTTCTAATAAATTATATATTAAAATTTTTATATTCATGCTTTTTTTTTAAATTGTGATTAAATATTTCTATAGTTTATTTGATGTAAGGGTTAGATTTATTGCAAGTTGTTATTCAAATATGATTCAATGACAATGATTCAACATTTTCAGCATTAGCAATATAGAAGTATCTATAATTTTATTTTCCAGCATTCCAGAGTAAAGAAAAAAAATTTGATTTATAAAACGTTATTTTAAATTTAATACGCATACTTGATATTTATTACGCTTAAAGACTGTTTAAATAATCCCAAAATGTATTCATTACATGCCATACGTCAATAATTTTAATATTTTTAACATTACAGAAGCATCTACATTTTTTTCTCAGCTCTAAAAAATACCTGTGTTGTTGTTGAAATTACATACGAAAGCTTTCTTAAATAAATTACATATTATAACCTTAATAATCACACTTGTTATGTTAAAATAGTGCCAGAATGTTTCCATAATACATTCATTGTAGGGGATTCTGCAAATTATCGTTTGTTTAATCCAGATTCTAATCATAAATTTTAAGGTCTGTCAGAATAAGAGAAGGCTGCCATCAATCTGATCAGTCACTATCACCTATAAAATCAAACGATGTGACATGTTTGCTTCAGCCAATCACAGTTCAGATAACAGAGCTGTAATATGGAGCAGAAAGGAGTTGAGGGAACTGGCTGCTGAATCGTTTGCAGTCTGTAATTTGTATAAATATGCTAGTTCGAATGTTCTGATTAGAACACAGACGAGATTCATGGCGTTCGTTTGGTCTGATTGGCTGCGTCCATATTTCAAACTCTTGATAAGCTCCCCATAATCTTCAGAAATGAGTGATGGTTGTTCCACAGTTTGGGTTTTGAAAGATAAAACTTATTCGAGTTTGAAATTTGGCAACACTAATATCAATAGTTTTCGCATCAGTGGTTCGAGAATTCTCGCCATTTTGAATTAACGGTCTGTTGCACTTCTATAAAAGTAGTTTGTCTTACTGAAGTTAAAAATGAAGAAGAAAAATCGCATTTTAAAATTTTCAAACGTTCACGGAAAGTGGGTATTTGATTTTCCCCCTCTATTTAGAGGTCGAAGCTTGCATTTAATTATTTTCACATACGTTAATTTTGCTTAATAAATATTTAGTACTAATAAAAATTGTATTGCTAAAACCAAAACAGCATAAAACGTCGCATTTGGGATAATTTAGTCTAATAATGACTGAGGAATACTTGTAATCCATTAAAAAATATATCATAGCTTCGATATGATTTCAAAAATGCATTATTTCAGTTATTTTGGAACTATAACTTCCCAATAATGCATTGAATGATTCAATGAGGATTTTCTTTGTTTTGTACTTTATCTATACATGTTTAAGGCACTGCATAAAGTATATTTGAGACATGATGTATGATTAGAAACTTAAAATAAAGTAGTTGTCTCTGGTCTTTAGTTATAATAAGTTCGCAGTTGTCTACAGTAAGACTTAACCTTTAAACGTAGAATTTTTATTAAACAAATTTTTATAATCTTTTATTATTTTGCATCGAAATAAGTATTGTAGATTCAAATTAGTGAAAAATATTATATTTAGCATTTTAATAACTTATGTCTTTGAAATACAGCAGAACACACAAATGTCTTTTTCTGTGTTTAAGGTAAAAGCTGTGCTCCCAAACAATAGTTTTACGAACTTGCACTTATTTTAAGTTATTCATATCTTAATGGAACAACTATTCATCATTGAAATTCCTTTAGTTTACAAAGTCAATTATTGATTGAAGATTAAAGCAGAATTTTTATTAAACATAATTTTGTATTCTTTTATTATTTTGCGTCAAAAATAAGTATGTTAGATCAAAATAAAGGAAATCATATTTAGCATTTTAATAACTTATGTTTTTGAAATACAGCGTGACACATCAGTGTCTTTTTTTGCGTTTAAGATAAAATCTTCCAAACACTTATTGCTGCCAAACAATAGTTTTACTAATTTGCAATTATTTGCAGTTATTTAGATCTAAGAGTTATTAGATTGTTTTAGTTATTTAGATCTAAGAGAAACAACTATTCATCATTGAAATTCCTTTAGTTTACAAAATTATTTATTGATTGAAGATGAATGAGAAAAAGAATTTCCAACTACATTATTTGGATTTTAAATTCTAAATCAAATATAATTCCGATAATCTACTAGATTTTTTAGTAATTATTAGACTTATTTTATAATCAAAAAATTCAAAAATATATTTTTGTTTGTAATTAGGATGTCAGAAATAAAATTTATTAAAAGAACACCAGTGTCACATCTGTGATTAACGGTTACAGTAGAAACGCGTAGTGTGTTTACGTAAAGTAACATTGCAAGAGTGTGCGAAAATTTAACAAATAAAACGGATTAATGACTCATTAGATGGACTGCGATTTAATAGCAATTATTCTGGTTTTTTTTCTCACTAATATATAAGCTCCTTGTCTGAAAAATAGATAGAAGTTCGATAATTTATACTGCAAAATGATTAAAAGTGACTGGCACGCAGAATATATTGGTATTAGATCTTCAAAGATGACATTTTGTTGACATTGCAGAGTTGGTTTATAACTTATACAAATAAAGATTTATTTAATTATCTTAATTACGCCTATACCTCTATGCCATAACCCTCGCAAACGAGAGTCAATAAATGCGTGGAATATATATTTAGTTTAACCATGCTTCATTGCTATTTTTAATATATCACGACTTAATGAATCACTACTCTTGATTAATATTTTCAGAACCCTCGTCAAAAATGAAGTCGAGAAAAATATTGGAGGTCGCAGATAAATATTTAAAAGACAACATAAAAAACTTTATGAAAATCTGGAGAATTAACTGGAACGAAATTGAAATTAAGGTTTCAATACAAATTTGATTTGCCCGAATGAACTAAAAAGTGTTTCTAATAGTTACCTTTCACCTGTCTGTTTTTTTCCAGCAATCAAACTGGTTCTGATGATTTTAGTCTCATTAAAATATTGTCAGTATAAGTTGCAGTTTTTCATTTTTTTTTTGTTTAGATATTAATTGGCGACCCCAATTGTGAATGATGTATTGGTAAAGACAATTGTTTATGGTGTATTGGCAAATAATTGGTGTATTGGCAACCCGATTTCTTTTACAAATTCAATTTTGACAAGGATTTTACAATACATATATTCAAAAATGGGGACTACACGACAGCTTTTATAAAACGAATCCAACGAATTTATTGGTCAGGGGTAGTTTGGTCGGTAGGGAGCTGGGTTCATGTCCGAGAGTTCGTGGGTTCGAACCCCGCCGGCCGAAGACTCCCAGTGTAGTAAAATGGTGACTGATGCACGTTAAATCAGTCGAGTCGCAAAGTCCTCCATGTTTCCATAACAAATTAGTACCTCTGGGGATACTGAATTGGAAATTGGTCGTTCTCTAATTCAGGTCAAAGTTACGATCTGTGTGATGAATGGATGGATGTATAAATGTGTCAGCCTAATAAACGAGCGTGACGTACGGGTGTGGCAGAAATCGAATTCTTGGCCATAGATAGCGCCACTGGAAAACAGGAACAGTCACACCCCGCTGCCTTAAGAGAGAACGAGAGAGAGAGAGAGAGAACGAATTTTTTTAACGAATTATTTCAAACATTTGAAGAATATGGGGGAATCAAAATATACCAAGTATTCAAAATATATTATGCATACAATATATTATATATACGTATAAAGTAATGGTTTATTCAAATTATATCAGGTTTATTCAGTAATTATATTAAGAAAAAAACAATAAAAACTTTGAACGCTAGTCTTCTTCGAAAATAAAACTTTAAAAGTGAATTACTCTCTAGGCCGTAAAACATGATTAAAAAACTCTGCCAACAAAAAATGCAAAGTTTAATCCATTAAAACACTGATCTGGTGGGGGTGAAATAATGAAACCTCGTACACTGAACACAATCCAACAATTTTCTCCAAGATAAATAATCAATGCACAAACTTGCATGAATAAATTTTTATCCAAGTAAAATATGCACACAAAAAAAAATATATTCATAGTCTGTAATGACTTTTGTTTAGATACGTTAAGAGTTGTTTTGATGAAAATCGATTGACGTATAATTAAAATTTCTTACTCACTTGCATACCAAATATTTCTCTTATATCGGAGGAGAGAGATTGCAAAAAAAAACAGTACTTATCAGGCCCTTGTAATTAAAAACGTGTTTCGATAGTTTGTTTTAAAATTCCGATGAAGCTATTTTTCGAAAATCGATGAATCGGCCTTTCTTGATAGGACTAGTTAATCGATTTGTTTTCCAAAATATCTTTTCAAAAACAGCAGTGTGAGATATTTTCTGGAAATATATTGGTTATTCTTTATTTTGTGATAAGCAATTATTTAATAAATAGGATGTGCTTCTCTACTTAACTGCTATTTCTTCTGCTTCAGCGAGTATCAAATTTTCTTTTTCCTGTTTTTTTTTATGGTACAATATTGTTGTTTTATTGGATTTATTTTATTTGAGAACGTTTCATTCCTTAGAAGGAAGGATACGGCAAATTTTGTACAATACTGGCTTCTCAAAATAAAAGCTTTTCAAAGTATATATATATATATATATATATATATATATATATATATATATATATATATATATATATATATATATATATATATATATATATATATATATATATATATATATATATATATATATATATATATATATATATATATATATATATATATATATATATATATATATATATATATATATATATATATATATATATATATATATAAATATATATATATATATAATAAATAAATAAATACAAGAAAACACGAAGAAAGTTAAGAAAAACAATAAGTTTCATTTTTTTTTAAACTGTTGTTTGTTATTTTTTTACTTATTATTCCCCCCCTTTTTTTTCATTTGTCTATTATTTTTCTTTGTTTTATTCTTCATTTTGAACACACACACACATATATATATATGTATATATATATATATATATATATATATATTTTATATATATATACACCATAGGAGGGATAGAAAGAAAAGAGAGAAAAGCGACGAAAATGAATAAGTTGTATTTACTGCGCATGAGCTACAAATATATAAAACTCATATAATAAGTTAAAAATCTAGAGAAAAAAAAGAAAATATTAAAGATTAATGAAGAGAAGAAAAAATTATTAAAATAAAACATTTTTAAAATCATTTCTTTTTCTAAATTTAGTTTAAAAGCAATTTAAAAAATAAATAAGTAATATTAAATAGTAAAACAAAATAATGAAAAGATATAATCTTTTCATCAGCTCGCACGATTATAGCCGTAAAATGGAGTGCTTTCTAATATTGTATCAATATAGCCAAATCAAAATGTATCAATACAACAGTGGGAGGAGCACTCAAAAAATTGAAACAAAAATAGAACTCATTAAGTAAAAAGTATAAACGAAATGAAACATATCAAGCAAAAAACTGAAAGTAAAATGTAAGGAAAATACGGAACAAAACACAAAACAAAATCTTTCAAGAAGCAGCAAATTTAAATGAACTTACACGTACCGAAATCTTTCAGAAATTATTTCAAATATTTTCCTAATAAGACTGCCAGATTGTAAAATATGAAAGCAGAAGCGCAAATAAAGGTTAGAAGTGTAAATGGAGAGATCTTTTATAGCACGTTCTTACTGCTGTACTGAAGCAAGTTTGATTTGTTAGTTACCTTAGATTGGCCTGAAAATGGTTAAGTGCCAAGTAATAATATTATACTGGATAATTTAAAGTTTATGATTATTAAGGTAGATTTTCAATTATACAATTTTAATAATTTTGAAAAATTTATATTTATTTGAAAAAAGAACCATGATTTACCCATTTTTCCCAGATTTTTAACCACGGATTTCCCTAATTGTATTTGAGCACGGTAAAAATATAAATTAACAAGGAGGTGTTTCGTAAATTTATTAATAATAACATATAATTAACTCAATGATTTTATTTAGAACTTAATTACATTAGTTGGGCATCCATTGTTTTTTATCAAATTTTTTAAAGACTTTTTCTATTTGTTTTTTGGAAAAATAAACATTACTACATATCCTTTTAATTCCATTCATTTGATTAAAAATGGAATAATTTGATTCACCCTCTGGCTGTTAAGCAAAAATTGGGAAAGAAAAGAATGTTTCTCCCTTATACCGGTTTTTCCTTAACATGGAAAAACCGGTTATGCTATGCAGACTTTTTACGCTATACGACTTTTTATGTGCATAACCGTCAGTGGGTTAAATAAAGGTTTTTAGAAACGTTAGAATTCTAAATAATCAGTTTAGAATTAAAATCATTTCTTTTATCGTATGAATCAACAAAGCAGATATTTTTTTTCTTTTTTAATACTTAAATCCAAAAGATTAAAATTAATATTATCATTATGATCACGAAGCAAGATTAAATCCTCGTTACATATGTTATTTAACAAAATTGTATCATCTTGAAAATTGAAGATAATTAAATCATCAATAAATCTAAAAACAAATTTAATATTAAGAGTATAATTTTTTTTTCAGAATCGTGTAAAAATGAGTAAGCTAAGACAGATGAAAAATTAGATCATTGTGATAGTCCGTCAAATTGAATAAAAATATGTAATCATTAAAAAGACAAAAATTAATTAGAATTTCCCAATAATCAAAGTCGCAATTAAGGATATTTTTAAAATCATATTAATAACTCAGAAAAAGATCTTATAGTTTAGAAAGGGGAATGCTATTGAAGAGATCCTGGAAGTCACAAAAGAAATACTTCTATTGCGACTTTTGATTTATTCTTGATTATTCTATTTCTCATTCTTCGATTTTAAATCATTCTTGAAAAATTCCGGTCCGTGTAACTTCATTTGAATTTACTACTAGCTTTACAAATTTCGTGCTGTGTTTTGTTCTGTATTCACTTTACATTTTATTTTTTGTCTTTTTCTTGATATGTTTTATTTCATTATATTTTTTACTTAATGTGTTGTAATTTTAGTGCTCCTAACTTTATTCTATTGATATATTTTACTTAGTTATATATTTTATATTATGCATTTTATATATTTTAATAGTTATATTATTAGATAGTGTACCTGGCAACTTTGATGCATAATTTGTTTGTTTATGTTCCGCATGGCATCGTGCAGGTCTTTGTGTTAAATTCGAAATATAAAGATAAAGAATTGACATTTTTTTTAAAAGAATGTAATATGTGTCACTTAAGAGAATTGATACTTTCACGGCTTGGCTTACTCGAAATAGAATGGAAAGAATAGTTGTTAACATAAACAGATGCCACGCTTCAACAACCAATCAGGATCGAGATACCCACACTACGTCACTTGCAGGTATCTCATTGCTTACAATCTATAGCGAGTTCGCAACTGTCTTCAATGTGGATTTTCATCTGCAGAAACTAAAGCTGGCCGTCAAAAATATATATGTATGTTTTTAGTTTTGTAATAAGGATAATTATATTTGCGTTTTTAAGTATTAAGCAATTTTATAATGTATAATTTCTGTCCATCCGCCCTTGCTCTACTAAGTCTAGTTCGAACTCATTTTAATAATTTCTCTGCTATGCCGGTTAGGTGGCCGAGCGATTAGCGTGCCTGACTACGAAGCCAATGGCTGCTGGTTCGAATCCCGCCCTGGGCATGGATGTTTCTCGCTGTGTGTGTTGTCGTCTGTTGTGTGAATGTGACCCACCCTATGAGCCGGTATCTGTGGCAGTGTGGTGTGGGTAATGTTGCTCACCTCCGTGACTTATGTTCACAGGTGCCCACTGGGTAACGTTTAATGAGCAACACTTCCGGCATCTTCCAAAGTGAACCTGCCATTAGGAAAAAAATTTCTCTGCTATCGTACGTTTGATTTAAGAACTCATTTTATTTTAGGAATTAATGTTTGCATGTAACCTAATTACCTAATTTACCAGGAACATAATTTACATAGCACCAGGAACAATTCTTGGATTTTAATTTCGGTGTAATGAAACTATTTTTACCACCATTAAATGCACGAAGAAATGTTTCAGTATAACAGTTTCATAAATTGAATTATTTATTTAATGCACCAGTTCCATAAGCAAGAAAAGTTATTTAGCTGGCCTAGTTGTAAGCTAAAGCTAAATATAAAAAGAACATGTCTCAAAACTTTGAAATATTGGGGGGAAAGTTTTTATCATTCTTAGAAAATATTATAAAAATATTTTTGTGAATGTTATTTTAAGTTATTATTTATAATGCGTTGACTGAAATCAGTTTGTTTTGAATGGCACTAAGAAAAAAGACTAAGCTTTTGATTGATAAATATGCGTTATGTGGTGCATGGAGATGTGATGTTTCTTGTGATGTGATGTATAATTGAAACGTGCTTGCGCGGTCTTGATATACTGACAAACTTCGTGCAGGAAAGTTTAATTTTGATTATTTGTATATCTATATATTCATGTATATTTATACTTACATAATATGTATTTGCATATTTATATTTTTACTATCATTTTTATTATTATCCTTATTTATGTACTCATTTTTATATTTATGTAATTATTTTTATGTATGTTCAATCTTCATCATATAAGATGAAATTAACTCGGGTAATGTGGCCATTTATTAATCCTTGCTTTTATTTCTAGGATACAAGGACCAAAAGGTTTCCACCTCAATGATCCTCACCACTCGATAAAGGGGTGAAGGGGAACTTCGGCCTCAGGCACCACGGCCAACCGGAACGACTAGGACTAGGCTTTTAAGTTTTCGTTTGACATTTATTCAACTACATTTATTCTGTGACGTATTTTTTAAAATCAGAAACATAAGGACATCCACATAATAATATTTATTCGCAAACAGGAAATGCTGATAAAAATAAAATGTAATTTTTGAAGTAAATAAGAAGTAAGTACAAAATATCAAATGCTGTCATAAAAAGAAGAAAAGAATAATTCAGATTCATTCTCCTCCAACAAATTGTTTTTGAATCTATTCAAAATGAGGATTTACAAATAATTTGGGGTTTTGAAATTACGAAAATACGGGATAACTTTAACCTAAGAAACGGGTAATGGTACCTGGTTTAATTATTCTGATGTTATTAAATATTTTTGTCCATTTTTCCTTAATTTTTGCACAACTTATTACTACAAATCCTGTGAAAGATTCACTTAACACAACTCTAGTTACAAAGCTACGAAGGCATCATTGTTAAAAGCAAACAGACTTTCAAAGTTCAACTTTTTAAATAAAAAGGATACACTTTGGTATACCTTTTCTGTTTCAAAAAGTTGAACTTTGGCCCTCAGCCTCGGGTCACATTTGTCCACTGTTCAAGGTTTTTTTACAAGAAAAATTGATATTATTTCTTTAAAAAAATAGTGTATGGTGAGAAGCATGCAATTTGTCAGGTAAAGAAAAACCAAATCATAAATATGATTTTTAATGATAAAAAAATAAAAATTGAAGATTAGACCAACTAATCCCTGATTATCCGACTCTGTTCTTAATTTAAAGCTTCTAATGCTAACGAAATCCAAAATTGTAACGATTATTATTTTTTTATAACATCGTTAAACAGCCGACCCAATTTTTGAGTTTACCACTACCAATGTAGCCTTATAATTTTGAACACAACCAAAAAGGCAAGAGAACTTCTAAATGAAGCATTGGTAAAAATCTTCGTGGAGTACTTTTTTAATGTAACTAACCCGCATTTGCGTTAGATGGAAGGTTAAGCCACGACAAACTCCTGGCAGCAAGATAATTCTATCCCATGATCCGTCTACCACTAATGCTATTTAACGTCACCACTGTGGTTAGAGTGATCCGGGTGTGCACATACGAGCCTTAGCTGGGATTCGAACCCGGGTCACCTCATTGGGAGCCGAGCACTCTATCCCCTGAGCCACCATGGCTCTGTGACTATTATTTTATTTTATTTTATTTTATAACCGTCGTTGCACAACCGAGCGAATTTTTGCATTCAAGACTACTAATGTTCAACCCCTTGCAATTTTGAATCTAATCCAGAAGACAAGGGAACTTCTGGATCAAGTTTTGGGAGAAATCTGCATCCGTGGATGACTTATCGATGGAATTTATCGTATTTGCGCAACATTGAGAGGAAGGCCATGAAAACCTCCCACGTTTTTCTCGACGGCACGAAGGTGTCATGTCTCTAATACAAAAAACTATTAATTTTTTTTTCTCATGCTAATCTTCGCATACTTCTTCCATCCATAAAGTATAAATAAATGAATTATGCATTGTTATTTGCTAATATCAAATGTTAGTAAAAATATAAGAAGTGACTTTAAAAAATATACAAAAAGCAACTCAAAAAATCACAGGTCGTTCTTAATAAATAGAAGAAAAAAAATAATTAAGATGCATCTCTATTTTAAAATTTGTTTTTTAATCTATCATTCCGAAAGCAATTCAGAGTTTTTAATATTACTCTGTTTTTAATTTAAAACCTCCAAAGCTGAAGAAATCCAAAATTGTGACTTCATTCTTGACAAAAATTGTTCATTGTGCGTCTAAAAATGAAAGACTTTAATTACAGCCAAGCCATGCACTCCATTTATCCATTTTTTCTTCCTTCGCCAAAGCAAAAGCAATTTCTTGTGTGCAAAAAGTGTGCAAGATTAGCCTTCAAGCTTTTCTATTTCAGGATATTAAAACTACATCTTTTCTTATTAGATAATAGCTTATCCTTTTCGTTCGTGATTGATTAAGGAAAAGGGGAAACAAAAATATTCAACGCCATGCATAAAAGCGTTATTATACACTTATAAAGAATTAGGGTAATCCGTCTTCGTCTTCTTGCTTAGATTATAATATATCATTTGAGCAGGCAGCTGCCATGCATAATTTAAAGGAAAAGTTTAACGAATGACGTCTATTCAGACGATTTGCCGCCAGAAATTTACCGCATCAGTTATGAAAAGCCTTTTATCTTGTTGCAGTTACTGAAATTTTGAGAGCCTCAATTCGTTTAAAAAATGTTAACGTTTTCAACGGTTCGAGCTTCTACTATGTGATATGGTGTTGAGAGAAATCAAGTTTAAAATACACTGCTGTATAAGTAAACATACGTTATAACTATTAAAAAAGAAAATCTGCAGTGATCCAGTTGTTTTGTAGAGTCAAATAAATTTCTTTAACTGGCATAAAATAAGAATACTTTATGCTCTTGACAAAAATATTAAATATCCATCACAAAATGAGTGGTAAAAAACGAAGGACTAAAAGAGTAAAGGAGAACATACTATTACATCATGTCAATAATTTAAGAAAGATACGAATTCCAAAAGAAAAGTTAACGGCCTGCAACTCGTCTGCCAAGCATGTTTCACACATGCTATATTGGTTGAAGTCAAAGGAAAATGCTGGCTATACCATACGGGTGATATCCTCCGATTAAATGCATTCGTTTACGATGTTTGCTCCTGACGGACGGAAGTTGCCATTCATAAGCACAAATTCTGCTATTATAGTACCCCTAAATCAATGTACATGTTGTTCCAGAAGTATATCCCGATAAATTTGGGCTGTCATTGTTCCAACTTGAGCATGCATGTTCTGGAGCCTAGGATAATTCCAACCCCAAACGAGTACTACCACCATAACGATGTCGTTTAATGATGCTGTCTTAAGTCCTGGTTTCTTAGGAAAGGTCGGCGTTACAAAACGCCAGCTTGAAGCTAGCGCTAACCCCTGATTGGTCAATTTATGAGTTAGACAGCATATGTCATCGAACGCTCAGCTTAAACGACGACTGACGTCCGAATCAACTGCAGTTGGATTACAACGTAACGTTAACGACGGAAGCAATGGCGGACAACATCCAACACTGCATTGAAATCAGCCAAGATTTTGATTTTAACATTAAACATAGCTTCTTCTTCCTCTTCTTCTTCATTTAGCTAAGCTATAATGCGTTTTTACTAAGACAAAGTCATTATTTGTTCTCTAAAGCACTGGTCGACAATAACAAAATCAATACACATTCAAAATAAATATTTGCTTACGACTACTCACGCTAAGCTAACAAAACAGTATCAGCTGGAAGTTGGCCCAGAGAAAGTGCTTGTCTTTAGAAACCAGGTCTTTAGAAGTAACGGGTACCTGGCGCTCTCCATATGAAAGTCTGACCAGAATCAGATTGCAAGCTAAGCCAGGACTCGTCGAGAACATCACTCAAGCCCACTGTGACGATGTTCACATTGCATGTTCACTACTTCAGGCTAAATTACTGACGACAGTGAGTTACCATTAACGGAACACATCTGGCAATCCTGCGACTGTATAGACCAATATTCTACAAACGTCGGTACATGGTTTGTCTTGAAACTGTGGTACCAATGGCTGCATCTGGTTGACGAGATATGTCTGGTGCTGTACTCCGTCTGCTTCTTTTGGCAGTTACTGCAGATTACTGGTCTTCGTTCGGCATTGTAACTAGAACACAATCTGTTCTGTAACGTCTACTGACATTTCCATTATCTTGGAATCATTTCCAAACCCTAGAGATGACAATTTGAGCAATTAAAAACCCCTTGCATATTTCCATATGAGAGCCCTTACGCTCCAGACTGCCGATTATTCTACCACGTAAAAAATCTTCTGCATGCGTCTACTGTGTCGTAACTGTACGATTATGACACTGAGTAGCCTTACCGAAAACTTGTGAACAAATTTACCTCTTTGCTATCAATCCTTATATACTACTATGTTATGCTCTCTTTATTGTGGTGTACAGGTGGAGTAATCTAAGGTCTTCCTATTATTTGAATATTATTCTTAAAGATCTCGATAATAATTCTATAGGTGAAATTTTATTTTGGAGTTCAATTTCGGTGTGCTTCTGAATGATCCTTAATTCATGGATATAATTGTATTTAGACAGATAAGATATTATTTCCGGTGCAGTATTTTATACTGACGCGAATGAGATCAATTTCAGAACGATCGGACAAACAGATAAAAGGTATGATAAAAGATATATCCAAAAAAAGTACAATTTTACACTTATACCTATCTACATGTCATAAATAGCCTAACAGACAAGTGAAGTATTATTTTCATTGTACTTTTTCTTGATTAATCGAATGTAACTTATATTTCACGAAATTGCGATGATTTTGTTAAATTTACAGCATTACGTGCAATGCAAGTCCTATTGTTATTACGTTTGATCTTTTCGATTAAGCAAGAAAAAATACAATGAAAACAATACCTCACTTGTCTGTTTAGTATATATAAAAAGTCAGCGCCTCGACAGCCCATTGAGAGCCAAGGGCTACTGCGCCCATCTCAGTTTTCTTGACCTTGGGCTCTGGGGTGCAAGAGCAGATGTTCCGGTAACGTTTTTAAATAGTGATATTACTGTTTTTAAATAATGATGTTAGTGTTTTTAAATAGTGATATCAATGTCAATGTTTTAAAATAATGATATAAGCCCTAAATAGTAATTCTTTGAATTGGAAGGTTTCTCTTCTTTGCTTTTTCTTTCTTCAATATTATTTGCTAACTTGTATGTTCATTTTTGATGAGGTTTCTAAAAATGTATAAAGGGTATTGATTACGGAAACCCTATTCAATCTCTCCTTAATAACTCAGCGTCTAACTCCTTTTTAAACTTATTTGTAAATGCGTTATAATGAATTCATTATATTTTTTAAGAACTTTTACATCCATAAAAATACCAATGACTCTTAACTATAAAATCATAATCAAATATTTGTGGCAGATATTTATTCAGTCTTATTGTCTTGTTATAAATGCATAGTATCCGAGTCTTATTGTTAGACTCTTATCACTAGTGTTATTGTTATGTTATAACCAGAGAAATAATCATCGAATACTTTTTTTCTATGTACCGTAGTAAAACTTAAACATAATAAATTTTACATTTTCTCCTAAAATATCCATGCTTATGAATGTAAGATTAAAGAGCAAATTTACTTTTCTTATCATTCCAATATTTGATATCGAGTAAATTTCTTCCAAACGTATAAGAACATTTATAAAATTACCTTATAACACTGAGGATTATTTTCCTCATGCAGCCATAGAATTGCAGAATGATATGTATTAAATCAATATTTTGGTAACTCACTAGAAATATAAATCATGATTCTTTTAAAGAAGAAACTTTCTTTTGAAAAAGTCGATTGCTTCTGTTTTGTATAAACACAAATTTACTACATTATTATATAACATGAGTTGTTGCCAGACGACAATAATAAAATATCCTTAATACGGTGCAAAAGATTTTTAAACTATCGTCTGTCATAAAGCATGAGTATTTCAATAATAATTTGGCGGACATATAAAACGAAGTCTTAATAAATGCACAACTCAACTCGAAGAAATCTCTCCATCTCATTCTTACTCGGTATTTTATGAGTTGATCATAAGCTTTACGATGATGCAAAAATGAAGGATAAAAAAAGAAAACTGGAAATAAATGGATTGAAGATGAATTCTGTCTTCATTGAGGACTAGATCGAATCTCGGTCGTAACTTCTTCGTTTTTTGTCGAAGAATAAATAGGCCTTCAACCTATGCAGGAAAAAAAGGAAAAGGAATTCGGCATCTGACATTTAGAAAAAAGGAGAAGGGGGGAAAAAAGTAGGAGTATTTCTACGACGAAATTCTGACCGTGAATGGCAGACGATTTTTTTTATCTCATTGCAGCTGAAACTTATGTTGATTTTATTTTACTTTTCCAGACATTCGGGAGATGGAATGACCGGATTGAAGATAGGAGGGGCAGAACTGAGTTAATCTATACTTCCCAGCCTTTTGGAAGTGAGAGCTCAGTTTGTCGTTGATTTTTCCGGGAAAAGATATCAGTCGATCTGTCTGTGTATTTCTCCGGCTTCCGAAAATAGGGGCTCTTCATATATTTAATTCTAAACTGATGACTTGTATTTCATGTATTTCAAATATGAGAAAAATTAGAAAATGCATTAGTCGCTCATACCCAAATAATTTCTTTTTTGTCAGTAGACACTATTAGAAGTTTTGAAGGGTGCTCCATCAAAATCGCCGTTCACATTATTTATTTTTATTTAAATACACAAATAAAAATAAAATATTTTTTAAAAAGACTTTTTTATATTGAAAGGATAAGTATGTACTTTTAATTGATCTAGGGTTTTCTGAACTAGATTGATGGTATTCAAAAATTCACATTATTAAACTACTTAAAGTTAAAAGAAAACAATTCTTGAATTAAATTCATGAGATGAATCATACATTTTCCCAACAGAATTATTTGTTTTGATCCAACCCCATTACTGGAATTTAAACCTGTGCCGTTTAGATGGGTAACAAGCATTCTATCTCCTGAAGTCACCTAGGTTCTTTTTTTCTTAAGTTTGCAAATTTGTCAAAAACATTGACACTACATTTATCAATTGGTAAAACCTTTTGCAGTTAACTCTATTTACCTATATTTTTAGGACCTGTAATCAAGAACGATAAAGCACTCTCCTAAAAAAAGTTGAGAAATCTATATGTTTAATTAAAACTTTGATGTATTGAGTACTCTTTTTAAATTTATAGGAAGTTAATCCTAAAAAAAATCGACAAAAACTCTACAATTTTTAATAATTTTAGTAATTAAGTAAAAATTTCGTATCTATTCAATTTTCAAGAAAAATCTTATATTGCCGTTATGGAAGAAAAGTATGGTCAGAACTATCAAATTACGGTCAAATTTACTGTATGCCCTATATGGAAACACAAAAGATTTTGGCAATTTTTTGCTGAACCGCTTTGGTAATGGCTTTGGTTAAATTAATAAAATTAAGTTTCATAATAAACGATAAAATTTGGGTAATGAGGTAAAAATTTGGTAATTTTATCATGATACTTAAGAGCATGGCATAAAAACCTTTAATTCGGTTAAATTTACTTTTCCGTTTTTACTAAATATGTAGTAATAAGAACTATTTAAAAACCAGAATTTACGGCAAACCGCTACTATATGAACGTAAAAATTATCAAGTGAATTCCTAATTTGGATCCGTCCTTAAATGATGTCCCATTTGGAGGGGTGTCTTAAAACTGTGATAATTTGTAGTAAACGAAGTAGAAATTAGATATCACACATCTTAGATAATCTTAAATTATTTTAAATCAGCAGGTGAATATTTTTTACAGAATTAGTTGGTATATTTTTTTCCTATTTCACAACAAATTAAATACACATTTAACTATTATTGTTGTTGTCCTCAAAAATTTCAGTTTAAAAAAGTTTAAAAATAAAATTTTAAATATGATCTATAACATGAGCTTTGGTTCTTAACTGCTAATGTAGCGTGATTAGGTGAGCAGGGAGTAAGATTGTATGGGTAGTAAAAAAAGGTAGTAAAAATATTGAAAAAAATTTATGATATTATCATTTTTTTGTTATTTATTACTTTAACAATTCAAAGGCTTAGAGCAATTTTAATTGCTCTATTAATTTGCTTCAAAAAAGATACCTTACAAGTTACCGGCTGCTCTAAATAAAAGCAAAATATATAGAAACATACTGTGTTCCAAATATATGCACATCATGGCATTTTCTTAAAAATACACTCTTAGAGAATTCGAAAATGTGTCTAATCATTACATTGTTTCAAGCCCTACAATACGCTAGCAACAGCCAATTCTTCAACAAAGGTTAACGTGGTTTAAGTAAGATCATTCAATATGTTTAGATCATTTTTCAACCTGTTTCTAACATAAAATATTAAAGCAGTTTCCCTTTCCTTTATCTTATTGCATTTATCTCTTGATAATATGGCGATAGTTGGAAAACATTCGTTAAAGTTCTATTAATTATTTTCATTTAATTATTAACTTCATTGTCTAAAAATTCACTCAATAAATCTTTAAACTTAAATAACATATTAAACTTGTAATATATCTTGAGCTTCAATTTTTTTTTCCTTTAATTTCATCGTTACTTTTTATTCTGAGATGTTTACTAAGAAAATATGTATATTTTTTCCCCAGAATGTCTATAACCTTTTTTTTATTATCAAAATTATGCCAAAGAACGAAACGTTCCCTGTGTTTTATCGAAATTCTGATCATTTTTTCAATTTATTTTATTCCTTTAAAGAATTTCTTATTATTTTTGTGAAGCAAATATTTTTCTGTTTTTATGCGTAGAGATATTATTCTACGTTTCTTAAAATTTGAATGAGAACTATGTACAATGAGCATTTTATAAATATTTAAAAAACATGTTTTAAAAGTTGGAGGTACAATATCGTAATAATTTTTTTATCAAATAACTGAATTTTCACATAATGATAAATCCTACAGATTGGAAAAGTTAACCTCAAATATGCTTATTAATTCAAAACATACTTCATATTACAAAATCAGACATGAAAATATAATTTTTTCTAATTGAGTATGTATTTGCTTTTTTGACGTATTTAGATAATTGATGTTTAAATTTACGGTTTTGACGCTATCTAATGACTAAGAATGACTTGGTTTAGACAAGAGAATGATCAAAAGCTTATACCCCTCAGCGACAATTTCTCTTTGATGAGTTATGTAATTTTAAAAAAAAATTACGATTGTAAGGCCCGCGAATTTTTTTCTATTTTAAAAAACGTGATTAAAAGGACTAAATCCACATTAAACCAAATAATTACAAAATAGTCATATTTTTGAACTTTCTTTTTCTCAAAAACTGCAATAATTAATACTTTAAAATTTGCCATTTAAAATTAAACAGTTTAAAATCATGTAAATACGTGTGTCCGTTATAAAGCAAAAATTTTCGGGATATAAATAAATTGAGCAATGAAGAAATTATTTTCATTTTTCCAAAACTATTTGAATCGTATTACTATCTTAAACAGATTTGAATTTATGGTATTTCAAACAAAATTTTTCCCATTGGCCACCAGAGAACGGTTAACCGATTTAACCTTATATCTGAAAACATATTTTCTCGTTTCTTAAATGCGATATTTATTTATTTATTTATTTATTTATTTATTTATTTATTTATTTATTTATTTAATTTTTTGAAATTATGGACAAATGTTGTCTACATGCATGCCGAAGGAAATAATGACACACTAACTGATCAAGTTATTATTTAATATTTTACAGCGAAATTTAAAAATGCTTAGTTTGTATTTTTGATCATTTTTGAGGAATGCTATAAATTATTTAATTGATAGGCTGATCATGAACAATCAATGTCTCGGTGAATTGGTACTTTGGTATCTTATTTATTTATTTCAAAACCATAGAATTTGCATTAGTTTGGCTTGAAGATACAAGTAACAAAAGCGTAAATGTTAACAAAAGAATTTCCTTGTTTTAGATAGCTTACAAGATAGTAATTCCTACGAGTCTCCTTAGCATGCCAATATTACTTGTGATTACCTAACATAAAGAATCAAATGTGCATAATTATTAAAGAGTGAGCAATAAACTGTTAGTGAAACTAGTTTTTAATTAAATAGAGCTATACGTCAACAAACATCAGTGATATTATTTTTAAAATAACTGAAGGAAAAAAGAATCATAAAATATTTTAATTGCAACAATGCTCAATGCTAAACGAACTAAAGGTAATGAGAGAAATTAATTTTTCATACGCCCCCCCCCCCGCCTGGTAAACGAACTAAAATTTATAATGATTTCTAGTATCGCGGTGTAAAGATGTACCTTGCAATCGCAGTTTTGCAATTTAGAATCCAGATCAATATATCTTTAAACAATTAAAAATATTTTAAATGACCTTATTTTCTGACTCTTTAGAGACTTTAAATGACCTTATTTTCTGACTCTTTAAGAGATAATGTATCATATGATATATTTAAGAGATAATGTATCTAAATATGATAATGTATCATATTTAGCTTATCTTAAAAACAAATATGAGAATTTATTTACTTGTTATATTACTTTGAAATCATTTTAGATTTTATTTTTTTGAAAGAATAAAAATATAAATACTCATTATTTGAATTTCTGTGCTTTTTGTGAACTTCTCAATACTTTAAAATAAGTGAAGAGTCCCTTATCGTCTAACTCTTGTGATTTATAACAGCATAGTCATCAAATCAGATCTAAAAGAGAAGCTTTTTCAAGATCTTCGAATTCGGTAAAACTCTCTTAATACACGTTAACGCTCACCCTTCTTCTCTCCCTCCCCACTTTCTATCTCTTTCTCTATATTATCCCCACTCTACCCCTAAAGATTTCACTATCTCCAATATATACTACAACTTCTACTTACTAGTTCTAAGAACCACTTTCGTTTTGTTTTTGCGCCATTTTTTTTCCTTCTGTTCATCTATCGTCGCCTACAAAATGTCACTGCATCTTCTTACATTCCGTTCAAGAGTGAAAAGGAAGAGATTCAAAATGAAGAGCAAAATATATCTGAATTTTTCCTGTCTTCACTTTATTTCCTTTCTTCTAACAAAAGGAAAAGAGAAATTCGTTATCTGGTGTCTTAGGTATAAGAATTGAAAAAAGCAGAAAATGAATTATTTTAACTGAGAAAACGAGTTAAAGCGAAAATGTACATTTTTAATACGTTACTAGATTTCTTTAACTAGTTGTGACTTTTAAAGGCCATTAACTTTTAGATTTGTAAAGTCTGATTTTTTTTGCACTATTTTATTATTTCTTTTAAATCAGAAATCTAACTTTAAGAAGAAATAAGTATTTAGAGTAAAATAAATGTTTTGAAAATTACGTAAGCGAAAATCTATATATTTTCAAAATTATTTTATCTGTTCCTAATTTATATTTTATGTAAATACTATGAAAAACACTAATGGTTGCTATAAAATGAAATGGGAAGTATAAGAAAATGGACAAACTAATGATTTTTTTTAGTTTTATCATTTATGATAAATTAGATATTTTCTACAGAATAAACTGCTATAACAAAATATTGAATTATATTACACTGAATTAGAGATAAAGATTATTTTTTCCACTGAAGACTTTTCTCAACATAAACTAATTCAACACTTATAATAAAATATATTTAATTAGTTTATACTGAATTCGAGGTTAAAATTTTTCCCCAGAATAAACAATTAAAACAAAAGATTTATTTTTGAAATAAGTGAAAAAACTTCATGTGACCTCAAGGGTAATTTTTATGTTTCTAATCTGTCTATTATATAAATATTATTGCAGTAATATTGAACCACTTCTGCCAAATTTCAGGCATTTTAAAATTTAGTTACTATTGCTACACTCAGTTAAGCAATAACATTTCAAATAAGTAATGAACTTTAAAATTGCATTCAAATTACGTTTTTAATTCCTCAGATTCCAGTATTTTGATACCATAATTTAAATACGTTAAAAAAGAGCATGTTTGAGAAAATTTGTCTAATGATCTCGTATGATTGGTCTAAAAATCTCTTATAATTGGTCTAGAAATCTCGTATGACGGGTCAGACAATAATGGTCAGACGTAGTGACAATAATGATCTCTTTCTCACTCTCTATCTCTCTATTAATTACTTATTGGATGGTGAAAATGAAAAATTAATAAAGAAAAATATAATTTCCGTTTGTTTTGAAATTATTCCCAGATAACGAACAAACGTTTTATTTGTAGCTTCTTTTGATTAATGTAGTAAATTTACTGATTAATCGTCATTCTCACAAAGCAGAGATGTTACAGTGCCAATATTATTTTTTTTAAAAACTGAGTAAAAGCATGCATAAACCTCTACAAAGAAAACATAATTTCTTAGCTTTTATTGAAAACCTTATTTTTGAACTAATTTTTTTCTTTTTTTATGTTTATACTGTTAAAAAATTTTTGGGAAAAAGTCTTTAAATAACAATTTATGTAATTGTTATTTTATAGTCTTCAACCATAACAGTCAAATAACCATAAAAAAAGTAATCAAACTGTTCACACAATTCAAACTGTTAACTGCGAAAAAAAAATTTAGATTGATGGTTTTTACCTAATACGGTTAAACAACCAGAATTTTATCCAAATCAATCTTGCAATGCTATCTAAGATTATTTATTATTTAAAATTTTTATGGAGTTATTCTTGAAACTTCATTCTTGACATTATTCTCTACATTACTCCTCAAACTATATTGAAATCAATCTCACAATGCTATCTAGGACTGTTTATTATTTAAAAATTTTATGGAGTTATTCTTGAAACTAATTTATTCTTGACACTATTCTCTACATTATTCCTCAAACTACATTGAAATCAATCTAACAATGCTATCTAGGACTGAAGTTTAAATTTTTTATGAATTTCCATTTCAATTATTTAAAGAAAATTTTAAAATCGAGCATTTATTTTAGTACAGAAAGACACTTGTGAAAAATCTTAAATTTAAAACTTCATTAGTAATTTTTAATGCAAAATTATTTCTGCCATAAATCAATTTATAAATCCAGGTCATAAATTGCTAATGTAACGTCCTGATATCTTTAAGTAAGCAGACACGGCCGTTAAACTTACACAAAACTAATGATTATTAATGAGGGGATTTTCTGAAGTTTTGCAAAAGAATGTTTCCTTGCTTGGAGTGTTCCAACTCTTTTGTTCCATCTCCACCTATCCGGAAATACACTTCTTGAAACAACAGATGAATGTCTTCGTATCTCTTTGTGTTCCTTTTAGTTCCCCACCACGTGACAGCTATGGGAACTCTTGACTTCCTCTCTTAGATTTCTCCAATCAAGGAAGGATGCGTAATAGTCACGGGACCCATTTGAACTCCGTGACATACGGATTACCGATGGGCATGTTTCGCATATCTTTGGGAATTTAACAGAGATCATCTGCTTAAATATGTTATTACTCGGAACAACTGTCACGTGATCGTCGCCATTTCATTATACGTAACTGACATTTGGATGTGGCTTCGAGGGGGTTTTATGCTAAACTGAATTTATTCATGACTTGAATTCAAACAATTTCCGCCAATGCATGCATGCAAATCAAGATAAGGAAGAAACACAAAGTATATAAAAGATAATTGAATTAATGCTATTTGCTTTACCTATTCGATAGGCAGATTTAGTATTTTAATCTGAGAAATAAAAATGTGGATCATACACGATAAAGTAACATTTGATGCTCACATAAATGTATAGAGAGAGAAAAAAAAATCGAAATTTCATATACAAAAATTTATGTAGTTCACGATTAAGTAACATTTGATGCTTACATGAATGTGCAGAGAGAAAAAAAATCGAAATTTTTTATGCGCCAGTTTATATTTTGTATACGGTTTAAACCAGTGTTTTTATGTCTAAAAATTTAGCGAATCATAACATAGAAGAGCTAATATGTAATTAGAAGAGACCCAAAATTTATTAAAATTTGATTTTAAGAAAACGAAGCAAAAATGGGTGTTAATTTGAAGGGGAAGAATTTTTTTTCGGACAGAATCAGAGAATTATTGACAAGCATTCTTTTTTTTCTTGCTTTTCTCACTTACTTAATTAATATCAACTCTTCAAAGTATCAATTAAAAACGTAATTGAGCTGCTGTGGCCTATGGATTGATCATTCACCTCCCAACGAGGTAACCCAGGTTTGAATCCCAGTTGTTACTGTTTGATACGAATTCTGATCCCAGCTTACACCGACCACAGTGCCTCCTCAATGATAGACAATCTCCTCAATGATAGACGGATTACGGGTCAGAGTCCCCTTGTCGTCATACTGACCGGGGGAGGTTCTCGTGATTTTAATCTCCGTGGAAAGTAAATTCGGGTTAGTTCCTTCAAAAGTCCTCCACGAAAGCAAATTCTTCTCAATACCTGTTCAAGGAGTTCCCTTGTCATCTGGGTTGGGTTCAAACTTGCAAGGTTACGGAATTGCACATTGATAGTAGTAAACTCAACATTGGGTCAGCGATTCACCCCCGGTTGTAAAATAAAATAAAATTATTGGTACTGCCATAAAATACATCCCTAATACTTATTATTCCCTTTGCCATCGGGTTAGCCCTGGGAGGTTCTCGTGGTTTACTTTACCAAGTAACGCAAATGTGAGTTCCATCAAAAAGTCCTACTACATGAACGCTAATTTGTACCAATACTTGATGCAGAAGATTCCTTGCTTTCTAGATTGGGTCTAAAATTACAAAGCTAAGGAGTTGAACTTTATCAGTCCTAAACTCAGAAAATTATAATTATCAGAAAATCATAAATCATATCAGAAAATCATAAAATTAGAAACATGCAAAAAATAAGCTACAACTTTATGAAAAAATTAGCTTTAAAAAATTAATGATTGCTGAGCTTAGTACTTCTATAAGGTTATTTACGTTATTATTATCCGAAAGAGCTGTTAATTTTCTGATGAAGCATTATTTTTCTTGCTAAAAAGTTGCATTTAGAACATTTCACAAAAAAACTAAAAACAAAATATTGCGTCTTTATTTAAAAATCTGCATCAGGAATTCAGCAATTTACTCATCTTTTATGAAGTTTGACGTGTCCAGCGGATGATAAAAAAAATCAAAATGAAACGTAGCTTGCTTTTGTCAACCTTATAAGATAGCGCGAGTAAGAAATGTAACAAATGTGGAAACTGCTTATTTTTTTGGGTATGAAAATACTACTTTGTACATGGGCACTCTAAACTACGCAGGCTTTATCCAGTAGAAATCTGTACAAAACGAATTATCATAGAACGATGTCTCAAATAAATTATGTTTGAAATATTTACAATGAAAAATTCTTGATTATAGTATTTTATTATGACCGAAAGCGTAGAAATATTTACTTTAACCGCTTTTTGCCATTTTGAGAATTTAAAACGTAAAATAATGCATTTGTCACTTTAGAATCTTAAAAAAATTTAACAAAGAAGTTCCAACTAAGAAACGTGGTCAATCCATAGACGAGTAATGTAAGTAAAGCGCGCAGGTTAATATAATTTTCATCTTCAGAATAAAACCACTTGACTGGAGGGCAAATGAAGATGGAAATTTTCTACCTTCCGTTTCTCCTTATTCTGTCGGTGGAAGAAATTTGGATGGAAAACGCAAATTTATTTCAATTGAAATTTATTTCAGCGTTCTTGCTCCAATTTTATTATAGCTCTATGGGTCAACTGAAACAAAACATAAGCATATACTGTTTTTAATAGTGTTCACATCTAGATTAATTCTTCACAAGATTTCAACAAATTTTCCATAAAAACAAGAGGGGTCTATTTGACCTGCTAATATTGTTTTATTGTAGTTTCCCACCAAAATTAACTCAGCTAACCCCAGATACGAGACTGCATCTCAAATCCCACTATAAAAAATTTTTTAAAAATCTATAAATTATTATTTTCAAAATAATGGTTAGACCCTTTCAAAACTTGGATTATTTTGCTTTTGAATTTTCTTTAATACTTGTGATACCTTTAATTTGTACTTAAAAGAAAAAGTATTAAAAGAAAGCGTATGTGAACGTAAACAACTTTTTACAGGAACAGAAACAATCATCATAAGACAGTACATAAATATCATGTATATATATATATATATATACAAGCTCCCCAGTTTAGTTACTTTATTTAACCAAAATCTCGTTTGTTTAAAAAGTATTTAATAAAACTACATAAAAACCATTAGCAAGAAAATAGTTCATTTAAAAATTATTTAATCATCTAATAATTAAACTTAATCTTAATATTAAAAATTTTTCATGATATAAACATTACCCTAATTGTTAAAATAATGTTAAATCTTATGTAAAGTTCTCATAAGTTTGCTTTTATTGTTTAATTTAAACTTCAACTTAAGTTTCAGGAAATTGCTTAATCCAGACGACTAGACGATTCAATTAATAATTAACAATGCAAATTTTTATTTACACTCCTCAGTAGATTTCACCATGCATGTTTTTTTCATTCTCTGCAAAGAAAAACTCTGAATTTTTTAGCGTGTTCTTTTTTATATATAATTTCATTGCAGTTAATAGAAAAACCTTTTTTGAATATCTAAATTTAAACTTGTTTAAAAGAAATAAACTTATATTTTAATAATGAAACAGTAAAAAAAAGTGTAAAACTATTTGTTCAAACATTTTAAATTAATGACATCTTTAAACTAAATGTATTTTTTTATTTATATTTAGACTTATAAAAAAAGGAAAACAAATACAGAATTTTTATTCTTGGATCTGTACTTATTAATAATTAATAAGGTATAACTTGTAATGAGATATTACTCGTCTATTACTCTCATGTTTGTGAAAACTGCAACACCATGAATGAATTATGAAGTAAATTTAACTGAGTAAAAGGATTTTATGCCATGCTCTAAGGTATCATGATAAAATTACCAATTTTTACTATGGTTGCAAAATTTCATCACACATTACAAAACCATATTTATTGTCAATTGTACCGAAAGTGCTTCGGTAAGAATTATCGAACTTCTTGATGTTTCATAGAGCCAAAAACATGCTAAGTTTTACTATATTCTAGTAGTTTTGATCATATTTTTGAACAGCGTAACGATTCCTTTATGATGTTACACTTTTCACACCCATTAGTGTATATTTAGCTTTAATGCTTTAGTATGATATACTCGTTAATTATATTCAACCTTCATTTTGCATGATATAATCGTGCTTGCTTAATATTATCGTAAATGATATTTAAATTTAATAATTTTATTTAATCTACTCGTGTATTATATTTTACTGTTTTGCATTATATACCGTATATTATATTTAAAAATTATGCACGATATACTCGAATATTACATTTAATTTTAATAGTTTTGCATAACATACTCCTATACGTTATTTAACTTTATACTGTAATAAGAAGAATTTTTCGTTTAATATAATTTCGTAATCGGACTAAAATAATTTAAAATTAATACATTCCGTGATTTTAAAAATTGTAATAATAAATTCTAATTTTTAAAAAATACATTACCACATATGACCCGTAAGAAAGGAACAGTATTTTAAAAAAGGAAAAGTATTTTAAGAGCTACAGTAAACAAAACAATCAAAAAATGTCTCAAAACACGTTTTATTTATTCTATCTATTGCATTTTTTGCTAGTGTTTACTTTTGTTCATTATTAATTAATTTGAAAAAATCACTATTTTTGGCATTACTAAAAAAAATTCACTTTTTTTGCACTAAAGATGTTTTTTTTTACCATTCAACAACGCCTTCAAATAGTGAATATTTTTCAAATTACATATAGTGCTACGATGTAGGAAATTATTTGTTTCTATAAATTTTTTATGTAGCAAATGCATCAGAGAGAATACGAGACAATCATATTTTTCATACTTTGCTAAAACAATGAAATCATTACATCAACACTCTTTATGTTAATTAACTATTCCATATCCATGACCATTGACCATTCTAGTGGTCAGTTCTCGTAAGCTTTGTTTAATGATACGCACATCATGCAATACTAACGAAATACAGTCAAACCCCGCTTTAGTGAACACGGCTTATAGTGAACTCCCAGATATAGTGAACGAAATGCTCGGTCCCGTGCCTTGCTATACACGTATAATGTTATTTTTAGTGGATATAGTGAATCAAAAAAGTGAGGAAGTTGGATATAATGAACTTTTTTCTGTCTTCGACAGATTCCCCCCCCCCCATTTTCTTTGTAATAATTTTGAAATTTCTACTTCAAAATAAATACATATACCGATTTTTAAAACCATCTATAGAAACTACTTTTATGTGCTCGAATGGCAGGTTAGACAGGTTCAAACAGAAATTCAGGAAAAATTATCTGAGAATCGGGAAGTGTTTCCATATCTGATGTTGAAGATTGCTCATCAGCTAAAGATTACTAGTTTTTTTTGTACGGAAGACAAAGAGTGATTAAAAATAACACATTATTTGCCACTACATAATATTTTTCAGTCATTTATATCAATATAATGTAATAAAAGGAAGGAGTTTGGGAACCATTAGTGAAATTGCCTGCGTAACGGATATAGTGAACTCCCGGTTATAGTGAACCGAAATTTCGGTCCCTTGAAGGTTCACTATAGCGGGGTTTGACTGTATATTGAATACATTTTCTTCCCAATTATTTAAACACGTCTAAATAACACATATTCGTCTCACACGTCTATTTCATGGGAAACGATACTGAAACATTTAATATTTTTCGAAAATGTTATATTTCCGAGTTACCTCACTCTAGCATTTTCAGGCATATAAAAATTAGGATAGATGATATTTCGTCCGCATTGATCAGAAAGTTGGTGATTGTACAGTTCTGGATCAAAATACGGTAAAAAGTACCGACAGTAATGAGCTTGATACTTTTTACAGTAAACTCTATTTTTACCGGAACTTGTAATGAAACGAAGAATCTGTTATATCGTAATGTTGACAATGATATTTAACTTAAAATCCCTGAATCACTCGAATTTACTATATATATTACAGTATAAATTATGGTATAATATTTTACGATGAAAATTAATTTTACCGATGATGCACCCAAACTGCTGATACTATACACTGTGATTTGATCCTGAATTTTTTACAGTGTAGATATCTGAAATAAGTAATTTTTTTTTAAAAAAATCCTAAGAATATTTATTAAACAGAAATTATACATGCTACGATTTTGAGTATGACAATTTTAAAATTAAAACTAACTCATTGAACATAGTATAAAAATAATGTATGCATAAAATGCAAAAGAAAAAATTGTTTATTTAATTCGATGTTACTATTTATTTACGCCCTAATTAAAAACAAAAATTATAAGCTTTGAATGAATATTAATAACAATTTTTTACTTTGCTTTTTTAAAAAAAAAGCCATCATAGTGAAGTATTTACTCATTAATTTATAAAATGAAATATAAAAGAAAATAAAAGAAAGCATTATTTATAAAATTACATTTAAAATAAAATATTAAAAAAAATATTTAAAGTAAAAAATATATAAGATACTAAAATGTCATATTTGTATGCCATTTCCGAGACCATAACGAAATATTCACATATAAATTCGTCGAGACATTTTTTATATCCTATTTCTGTCATTTATCATATTTTCTTACATTTTTCACATAGCCCTTTGATACATTTTTGAATGATATTTTTTGCGACATTTATTTTCAACTCCAAAAAACAATAAAAAGTTTCATATAGATTGGCAAATCATATGAAATCGCAATATGGTATTCGAGTTGCTTTAAATCAGTTTTATATTCTTTCATGAATTTTTTTTTCAATGAATATTATATAGTAAAAGACTTATAATATTTTCTTTTTTGTCTTCATAAAATGATATGGTATATTATGATGATTACTAATTATTATGACCATGATTACTTTGTGCCGTTTATTATCAAATATTAGAAATATTGCAATTGACACTAAATTTAAATTTTTTTCAAGGAAAGAATACCCACAAATATTTCAAACGTTACAGAATGTTATTTTAAACAAAAAAACAAGATATAATTAAATTTGAAAGCATATAAAAGACGTAATAAATTATTTTAATCGTAAATAAATCATTAAGCACTGCACTGAGAAAAAGTATAGCTAAAACTACCAGAATATGCAAACATTTATCATATTTGCTGTTCTATGAAAACAGAAAAAAAGCAGAGTAGCTTTTATAGAAGCGCTTTGGTATTTATTTTGATAAAAATAACAATAAAATTTGGTAATTTTATCAAGATACCTTAAAGCAATGGCATGAAACACATTTTTTGGGTAGAATTTATTTACAGTTTTTTATTTGTTACTAAATTTATGGTAATGAGAACCATAATTTTAAAACCCTGAACTTCCAGTAAACCATTATCATGTGAATGAAGAAATTAATAAATGAATGATTTAAATACAGTATGTTTTGGTTTTATTAACCAGAATTATTGTTTTTTTAACCAGAAATGTCATTACCATACAGTGAGGTAAATTTACCGGAATTTTTTCTCCGTATTTGCACCCCTAAACTTTCATTTTCGTCGGAAATAAATGACAATTCCGTATTCATTATGATCTGACTGAAACGAAACGTATACAATCCAAGCCTAATTATATATATATATATATATATATATATATATATATATATATATATATATATATATATATATATATATATATATATATATATATATATATATATATATATATATATATATATATATATATATATATATATATATATATATATATATATATATATATATATTTTGTAATCTGGCAATCTTGTTGCAAAAGCATTTTTAAGTCATTCTTGAAAAATTTCCCGTTCATGTAAATGCATCTGATATCCCTACTCGCTTCATTGTTTTTGTTTTATACTGTTTTTTCTCTTTATTTTATTTTATTTTCTGTTTTTACGTGTTATTTTTACTTATTGTGTTCTATTTTATTTGTTGTAATTTTTGTAAAAAAAAACATTTTGAGTGCTCCTCACACTATTGTATTATTCAGAGTTGGCCAAGAATGCAATCGATTACATTTTTTGATTACAGTAATCAATTACTTGTAATCATGATTGCAATTTTCAAAAATTTTGATTACAGCTGTTATCATGATTACAATATTAATTACGGTAATCAATTACTTGTAATCGTGATTACAAAGTTTGATTACAGCTGTAATCATGAATACATAGTCGATTACAGTAATCAATTACTTGTAATCATGATTACAACTTTCAAGAAATTTGATCGCAGCTGTAATCATGATTACAATTTTGATTACAGTAATCAATTACTTGTAATCATGATTCCAAGCAATTGCGATTACAAGTAATCGCAACAAAAACGATTACGGGTAATTATGATTACAAGTAATCAAAATATATGATTACATGTAATTTGATTACATGCAATTTGATTACATGTAATTATGATTACATGTGATCTGAATACACGATTACAAGACTTATTCTTATAAATGATTATATTTTACAGTAGATAGTATAATGTATTTTATAATGATACATTTTGCACGTATTAACATGTACTGCATTTTGTACGTATTTGTATACGTACAACTGAATGTAACTAAAATGTATGTGCATATGATTTTATCTAGTGCATATGTTCAGACATCTTAGTTTCACACACATGTACATACACTTATATTGTAAGTATAAAACATATGTACGTATGTATATAGATAATAATTACGTATGTATGTGCAAACAATGTAGACATGTACTACATTTATACACAATAAATATATGCATTTCATGCAAATATTTTTGTATGCAAAATGTATATCTATGTTCATGTACGCATGTATATACAAGTACTTGTTGTTTGCACGAACATACATACATTGTCTGTACAATGTATGTCCCATGCATGCATGTGCAATTTATTTCTGAACAGTATAATATATGTATGCATGCACAATAAAGGTATATATGTAGTATGCACAATATATGTATGCATACATGTACACGATATGCATGTCCAATGTATTAATGTATATATACACAATATGTTCATGTTCAATGTATGTATCCAAATATGCATAATACATTTGTGGACGATTGTACGTACATTGGGCGTATTTATATTTTACATATATTCATACATACATTCGACATGCATAACGTATGTACATACACACATTTGAGATGCATATATTGTACAGTTGTATATATTGTACAGATGTATATACATACAGCGTACAGATGTACATTCATATAATGTATATATGATGATATGAGCATATAATGTTCATATAATGTGCATATGTGTGTACATATACAGTACATATGTGCATAAATATATAGGGCAGAATTTTTTCATACATGTATACATGCATACATGCGTACATTAATACATGTGTACATGCATGCTATCCCTATCTATGCATATGGTGCAATATATATGTCCAATGAATGTATCCACACATGTACAATGCACGTATGTTCCATGTATGCATATCCATATGTACTATATATGCATGTACAATACATGAACGCATGTACATGCGTACATACATTACATGTATACATATCCACACTACATTTACGTCTAAATATGTGTACAATGCAATAAATAAAATGCATGTAAGTTAACTTTTAATGACCCAAGCAAGTTAAATAACAGAATCAAACGATATTTAAATTTAGTTTTCAGCTTTAATTGTTCTATATCATTTTGAAATTCTTTGAATAAAAAATTATTTTTAAGTATTTTCATGAAATGTTTGACAATAAAGATTTTTTTTTATAACATAATGCATGATACATAGAAAATATTTAAATGGTTAAAAAAAAAACGGTAAATTTTATGTGTGGAAATAATATTTAGAAATTTAAAATAAAATTATCGTTTACTTTCTAAAAGATATGAGGTCGAGTTTTATATGCCTTAGAATAAATTTTAAAACAAACTTCAATAACTTATATAAAACTTTTTAATGTATGCACAATGTATGTGTGTATTATAATTACATATATTTAAATGTACGCATGTATTTGTACATTACTTGTAATTATGTACATGTATACGTTATATGTACATGTATACGTTATATGTACTTGCGTACATTGTGTATGTAGCTATTTTTTTGTACCTCCATACATTACATGCGCATAAATATTAACAAAGTATGTAGTTATACAAGTACATGCGTACGTTGTACATAAGTACATACTTTGCATGTACATATATCGATGTTCACATAAATGTGCAAGTATACATGTACGCATTTTATTTACGCAACTATGTGCATATATTGCACCTTTAAATAACATTCTCACATATTGTACGTGAATACGTACAATTTTATATACATACGTACATTGTATACACGTGCTATTATCGTAAATTTATACAATGTATGCTCTTAAGTACATAAAAGCATGCAAACGCATAAACATTATTTTCATATACGTTATACATATATTGTCTATGAATACAAAGATACAAAACATTGCCTTTTTGTAAGAACTAACATACATTCGTACATTTATCATAAATGTATAATTATATGTACTAAGCATATGCATATTGCATTAAGTATATTACAATATAATTAGGAATATTGTACGCACAAACAACGTTTGTGCATACATTGTATATATAGGAATCGGAAATTGTACGTTCATGAGTTCGTACATTCTATGTACATAAAAATATGTAAACTCATGCATACTTACATAATGAATTTGCATATAGTATACAATCGTAGTAACTTGTAATCGCAGAGTTTGATTACAAGTCATCACAATTACATGTAATAAAATTACATGTAATCATGATTACATGTAATCATATGTTTTGATTACTTGTAATCATAATTACCCGTTATCGTTTTCGTTGTGATTACTTGTAATTTCAATTACTTGGAATCATGATTATAAGTAATTGATTACTGTAATCAAAATTGCAATCATGATTACAGCTGTGATCGTAAGGGTCGAATCGTCATGGATTGGTTCGAGGAACATTCCAGTGACTTTCGAGTCATGTCTTGGCCCCCAAATTCAACTTACCTTAATCCAATAGAGCATTTGTGGTCCTACTTGGAAAACCAAATTCGTGCTGCCACGCTACCCCCTCGCAATGTGAGGGAATTGCAGGACCAGTTGGTGAGCTCTTGGTACCAGATACCTCCGACTACCTATCAGCACATTGTAGAATCAATGCCAAGGCGGGTGCTAGCAGTCTTGAGGGCTAAAGGTGGTCCTTCACGTTATTAGCAGGGTGGTCATAATGTAATGGCTCTTCGGTGTATATATATATATATATATATATATATATATATATATATATATATATATATATATATATATATATATATATATATATATATATATATATATATATATATATATATATATATATATATATATATATATATATATATATATATATATATATATTAATTTTTTAATTGATCTGCTAAGTTGATTAGAATAATAAGTTTCACATTTGACATCTCACTCGCTTTATTTTCAATTTTTTGTTACCAACGAGAAAAAGAAACTTTATCGTTTTTTTTAATTTCTAGGTATAGAGTAGCGTTTTATACTATAAAGATTTGTTACATAGCAATTGTGACATGTCAATAATCGAAAATCATAGCGATTGTGACATGCTAATTTTAAGCAATCATAACAATTGTGACATGCGAATTATAAACAAGCAGCTCGGGGAAATTAATCAAATTCAAAAGATGTCACTTGGAAAAAGTCATTAAATTAAAATTTGATTTTCCTTCCAAGATGCTAATCCTTCTAATTAATGAAATTAATTAGAAGCTTAACTTTACTTTTCAACAAAAAGTAATTAAAAAAGTGTCCCCGTGGCATATTTTCTTTAAAGAGTATTGATTAATCTTTTCCATCAGCAAACTTGACTTATATGGATTTTTAAAGCTCGGAAAAGGTATGCACATTCGAAAAATTACGAGTTCAAACTTTTAAAGATGCAAAACTAATTAATGTGATTATTGTTGAAGCACCAATTAAAAACTATTTTTATAACTAAGTTTATAAAGTGTTCTTAGGAATTACGCTCTAATTTTTTAAAATTAATTTTTTTTTAATGCTTTGTACAAAATTTGCCATTTCTCATTATCTGAGAAACGAAAAAAATTATTTTTTAAAGCAAGACGTATTATTAATGAATTTCTAGTGATTTCTATTGATCAAGCAAATCCGGTGCATAATCTGACGGTGGGGGAGGGGGGCATGGAATTTATTAACTAGAAAAAATAAGCTGCCAAAAAATTGCTTAAAAAATTATTTCAACTTGAAAACCATCTTAATGAGGCTCTGATAGTCCTGCGATGCTTTGAATAGATTATAATTGTTGATATATGTATAAACTCATGTTTGGGAAAATTGCAACACCATGAAGGAATCGTCATAATTGAATGAAATTTAATACACAGTTGAGTGGTAGTGGTACAAATAAATGATTAAACTTTCAAAGCAAACAAACAATAACAAGAGATCGAAATCAGTATTTTGTGTAGCCACCAAGCGCCGCAATAAGTGCTGCTACACGACGTGGCATGGAGTCAAGCAAATTTTGAATGTCTGTCCGAGGAAAAGCATGCCATATCGTTTGTATGCGTACCCAAAGTTCGTCTGAAGAAGCAACAGGACGAGGATCACGAGTGAGACGCCGATCAACGAAGTCCCACATATGTTCAATCGGCGTCATATCCGGGAAATACGCTGGCCAAGGAAGAAGCTGTTCCTGCCGCGATGCAAGGAAGGATTGAACAGTCCTAGCAATATGAGGGCGGCCATTATCCTGTTGAAATACAGCGCCTGGCAAGGCTTGAAGGAAAGGAACAGCTTGGGGCTTCAGAACTTCCCTGATGCACCGGTTGCTGTTCAGATTACCCACAATTCGTAGCAATTGAGATCGTCCATGATATGCTATGGCCCCCAGACCATAACTCTGGGTGTTCGTCCACTGTGGCTTTCGATAATGCACTTCGGAAGGCGGCGTTCACCGGCATAACGCCTGATACGAATGCGGCCATCATGGTACCACAAATTAAAGCGGTATTTGTCAGAAAACACGACATGCTGCCAATAAGCCAGCCAGTTACTATTCTGATTGGCACATTGTAGCCGCAGGCGGCGATGGTTTAGCGTGAGGGGGATCCTGCATAAAGGAGTCCTTGCACGCAGTCTACACTGCAGCAGACGTCTACGAATTAATGAAGCACACAATGAAACACCTGTAGCTATTGACCACTGTGCTGTCAGTTGTTGAGAGGGAGCCGTACGGTCCGTCAGCACCATGCGGATCAGGTGTGTGTCATCGCTAGCTGACGTCACATTTCGGGGTCCACTCCCGGATTTTCGAGTTGTCCGACACTCGTCCGTCCACTGCTTTCAAACACGCATCACTGTGCTGCTGTTACGCTGCACACGAGTGGCTACTGTACGATAAGATAATCCAGCTTCACGAAGGCCGCTGATTCTCCCCCGTTTAAACTCCGTAAGTTGTTGAAATCTCGCTCTCTTTCGTCGAATAGGCATAAGTAATGACTAAGCTAACGTTTACCACTAGCAGATAACCACCGATAACCATACTCGCTTGGCTACAGCCGTCTATTTATTCGGATCCATCCGCCGTTCAGAGGGCGCTGCTCAGCATACGCATGCGCTACGGATCTGAAATTCTACTCATTTGCATATCATGCTCTACTTTGCATTTCCTGAAAATTTCAGCTCACTCGCAAAGTCCTTCATGGTGTTGCAATTTTCGCAAACATGAGTTTATATATATATATATATATATATATATATATATATATATATATATATATATATATATATATATATATATATATATATATATATATATATATATATATATATATATATATATATATATATATATATATATATATATATATATATATATATATATATATATATATATATATATATATATATATATATATATATATATCCATTAGAGGGTGGTTGGGTCCAGTTAGTTGGACCAAAGATCGAAAACAATGAAGATAAATTTTTGTTTTAATATAGAGAGTTATGACCAGATTAATGATATTTTACTGGATTTTACTATATTTGCTAGATTACTATAACCATACCAGATATATTATACTATACCAGATATATGGATTACTATACCAGAATATATAAATGTTAAGTTAATTATTAGGAGGAATGTGAAATCAATTTATGTGAAGACCATGAAAAGATGTAAAGGCTTACACGTGGAAAATACAGTAAAAAGTGATAAGACATAAATATGAAAAGACATAAAGACTTACACATGGAAAATACAATGAAAAGTGATAAGACATATATATGAAAAGATATAAAGACTTACCCATGAAAAATACAATGAAAAGTGATAAGACATATATATGAAAAGATATAAAGACTTACACATGGAAAATACAATGAAAAGTGATAAGGCATATATATGAAAGGACATAAAGACTTACACATGGAAAATACAACGAAAAGTGATACGACATAGATATGAAAAGACATAAAGACTTACACGTGGAAAATACAATGAAAAATGATAAGACATTTACATGAAAAGATGTAAAAACTTTACATAAAAAGGTATAATGAAAAGATGAAAGACTTTTATCTGGAAAGGTATAACGAGCATATTCCAAAATATCCTGAATGCAGAAAAGTTACGAGTTGGTATTTCTTTAAAAATTATGCTTAGAAATAAATTCAAATTCATGTATTCAGCTGAATTCTTTCTCAGAGGAGTCAAAACTTAGACATTTTTCCTGGAATTTCAATGTCTCGGAATTTGAAGATGATATAAAACTAGAGATGGCGATGTTATCTGCGTTAATGAATAATATACTTCCGAATGCTTCGCAACATTTCATTTCTTTTAAATTAAAATAGGTAAGATCTTTAGGACGAAATTTTGGGTTATGCGATATTTTTCTGCCTGAATAGTTGGTTTTAAGTATTCCTTATCCCCTGAGAAGTTGCAAGCTGCGTAATTAATCTTCTTGCATTTGAACGCAAAAGACATGTAAATGCAAAGTGCAACTGAATACCATGAATTAACAGGATATGATAATCTGTCTCGAGTAACGATGCATCCTGCCGATTGTTTTCCAACATTAATCATTTCTTCTGACTGATGGCTCACTTTTTGATATTTCTTTTAAAATGAAATATTTAATGTATCATGTTGGTCAAGTGTTTAATATTTTGTTACATAATGTCTACATAAACAAGGAAACAGTATTTTTCGGTTATTAAATCACAGTAAAATTTAATTTGTGTTTAATTAATATTATTGGCCAAATTTTTTTTTAATTACATAATTTAAACTATGATAAACAGATATTATAATGCGATTAAGGTGAAGGCTACACAAAAGAAGATATATAAGTAATTCCTATTAATTCATTAATTCCTATGTTGGAAAAATGTTTGAATTCGGTTCATAATTTCATCTGAAAAAAAATATAGCAATTTTCAATTTGGACCATATTTCCCAAATTTCGGCTACATCCTATATTTTGGGGGTCAGAAATCCAAATCCGTCGAAAAATAGTTATATTTATTCAGTGGAAGTACGTTTTTGTGTGAACTTGAAATGTCGTTTGCACGAAATAATTAGCCTATTTGAAGTCACAGTCTCGAGCCATTAAGAATAAGTGCTAAAACGTGAAAATCCGATCATTAGGATCAAAAGTTATTCAGGGTGGTCCGTTTTTTTCGACTCACCGTACGATGTTAGATACATATATGATTTTGGAACTTCATTTAAACTTAATCAGAAAGATAGAATTTTACGAATTATAAATTGTATTTGAAATTAGGCAGGGAAAGTATTTTTCTTTACTTTATTCTCATTGTTTGACGTATATTCGAATTCGATACTCCATTTAAACTCAATTAGGAAGACAGTATCTTGCAGGGTAATAATGCAGCAGGATAAGTCATTTTACTTTAATTAATTCACATTGTTAGACACTTATTTGATTTTGGTACAACATTTGTACTTAATCAGGAGGATAGTAATCTACTATTTTTACTTTTCGGTAAAAATTAGATCGGGAGATTTTTTAATTCACTTTGTTTGACATATATTTGACTTCAATACACCATTTAAACTCAATCAAAAAGATACTAATTAATTCGTGATTTTTAAATTTCGGTAGAAATTATACTGAGTATGACGTTTAAATTATGCTTAACGTACATTGTTAGACACGTATTTGGTCTTGTTACATCATTTAAATTCAAACAAGAAAAATATCAATTTTATGGAGTATTTTATTGATTGTGCTTTCTCAATTTGAATAATTTAAGATGAAATATGGAGTAAACATTAATTAATCTGATTACTTATATATATATTATCTATTACTGATCTATTACTGATGATATATATCTGATTACTTATATTATATATATATATCAGAGTTGGCCGTTGATTACAGTAATCGATTATACAACTGTAATTGATTACAGATAATTACAGCTATGTAATCAATTACTTGTAATCACGATTACAAGTAATCAATTACTTGTAATCGTGATTACAACTTTCAAAAAATTTTGATTACACCTGTGATCATGATTACAATTTTGATTACGGTAATCAATTACTTGTAATCATGATTCCAAGTAATTGCGATTACAAGTAATCACAACAAAAGCAATTACGAGTAATTATGATTACAAGTAATCAAAATATATGATTACATGTAATCATTATTACATGTAATTGTGATTACTTGTAATCAAACTATACGATTACAAGTTATTACGATTGTATACTATAGTCAAACTTTTTATGTAAGTATTCATGTGTTTACATATTTTTGAGTACATAGAATGTTCGTATGCATGAACGTACAATTTGCGATTCCTATACATACAATGTATGCACAAACGTTGTTTCTACGTTCAATATTCATAATTATATTGTAATATACTTAATGCAATGCGCATATGCTTAGTACATATAATTATGCATTTATGATACATGTACAAATGTATGTTAGTTTGTACAAAAAGGCAATGTTTTGTATCTTTGTATACATAGACAATGTATGTATGAACGTATATGAAAATAATGTTTATGCGTTTGCATGCTTTTATGTATTTAAGTACATATATTGTATAAATTTACGATAATAGCACGTATATACAATGTACGTATGTATATAAAATTGTACGTATTTACGTACGATATGTAAGAATGTTATTTAAAGGTGCAATATATGCACATAGTTGCGTAAATAAAATGCGTACATGCATACATACATATTTATATGTACATCGATATATGTGCAGGCAAAGTATGTACTTATGTACAACTTACGTATGTACTTGTATAACTACATACTTTGTTAATACTTATGCGCATGTAATGCATGGATGTACAAAAAAATAGTTATATGCACAATGTACGCATGTACATACAACGTATACATGTACATAATTACAAGTAATGTACAAATGCATGCGTACATTTAAATATATGTAATTACAATATACACATACATTGTGCATACATTAAAAAAATTTATATGAGTAAAGTTATTAAAATTTTTTTTGAATTTATTCTAAGGCATATGAAACTCGACCTCATATTTTTTAGAAAGCAAACGATAATTTTATTTTGAATTTCTAAATATTAATTTCACACATAAAATTTACCGTTTTTCTTACCATTTAAAAAATTTCTATGAATCATGCATTATTTTATAAAATAAAAAAAATTTGTATTGTCAAACATTTCATGAAAATATCTGAAAATAATTTTTTATTCAGAGAATTTCAAAAAGATATAGAACAATTAAAGCTGAAAACTAAATTTAAATATCGTTTGATTTTAACATTTAACTTGCTTGAGTCATTAAAAGTTAACTTACATGCATTTTATTTATTGCATTGTACACATATTTAGATATAAATGTAATGTACATATGCATACGTGTAATGTATGTACGCATGTACAATGTATGTACATTCATGTATTGTACGTGCTTATATAGTACATATGGATATGCATACATGGAACATACGTGTATTGTACATGTGTGGATACATTCATTGGACATATATACATTGCACCATAAGCATAGATAGGGATAGCATGCATGTACACATGTAAAATTTGTACGAAAGAATTATGCCCAATATATTTATGCACATATGTACTGTATATGTACACACATATGTACATTATATGAACATTATAAGTTTATTTCATCATATGTACATTATATGAATATACTTCTGTACGCTATATGTATATACATCTGTACAATATATGCATCTCAAATGTGTGTATGTACGTACGTTATGCATGTCGAATGTATGTATGAATATATGTAAAATATAAATACGCCCAATGTACGTACAATCGTACACAAATGTATAATGCATATTTGGATACATACATTGAGCTTGAATATATTATGTAAATGTACATAAATACACTGGACATGCATATCATGTACATGTATACATACATATATTGTACATCCTACAGATATACCTATATTGTACATGCATACATATATTATACTGTTCATAAATAAATTGCACATGCATGCATGGGAAATACATTGTACAGACAATGTATGTATGTTCGTACAAACACAAGTACTTGTATATACATTCGTACATGAACATAGATATACATTTTACATACACAAATATTGTACATGTCTACATTGTTTGCACATACATACGTAATTATTATCTATATACATACGTATATATATTTTATACCTACAATATAAGTGTATGTACATGTGTGTGAAACTAAAATGTCTGAACATATGCACTAGATAAAATCATATGTACATACATTTTAGTTACATTCATTTGTACGTATACAAATACGTACAAAATGCAGTACATGTTAATACGTGCAAAATGTATCATTATAAAATACATTCTACTATCTACTGTAAAATATAATCATTTATAAGAATACAATAGTCTTGTAATCGTGTATTTAGATTACATGTAATCATAATTACATGTAATCAAATTACATGTAATCAAATTACATGTAATCATGATTACATGTAATCATGATTACATGTAATCATATATTTTGATTACTTGTAATCATAATTACTCGTAATCGTTTTTGTTGTGATTACTTGTAATCGCAATTACTTGGAATCACGATTACAAGTAATTAATTACTGTAATCAAAATTGTAATCATGATTACAGCTGTAATCAAAATTTTTTTGAAAGTTGTAATCATGATTACAAGTAATTGATTACTGTAATCGACTATGTAATCATGATTACAGCTGTAATCAAACTTTGTAATCACGATTACAAGTAATTGATTACTGTAATCAAAATTGTAATCATGATTACAGCTGTAATCAAAATTTTTCGAAAATTGTAATCATGATTACAAGTAATTGATTACTGTAATCAAAAAATGTAATCGATTACAATTTTGGCCAACTCTGATATATATATATAAATTATCATATATATATAATCACGAAATCAATACAATTTACTAGGTCTATAATGATAACTAAGAGGAAAAAAACACACTGAAACTTTACTTTAATAATTCAAATTGGAAAAGCGCACAAGGCAGCTAGAGCCAAATTTGTATAATATAAACTACAAATAAGACAAAAATTCCTAATAATGCAGCTTTAAAACAACTCGACTAAAACAACCCGCATAAATAGGCCTATGCGGTGAACACTAAAGATTTTTTTTTCTAAAGCAGATGGCAGCACTTGGATTTTTATTGCTCATTGATTAGATGTTTTACTTTTCAGGAATTCCTTCACAGGTGTCAGCACTTGAATTTTTCTTTTATTTATTCGGACTATTTAATATTGTCACTTTTATTAACTGCAACTGTTACTTTACTTGTATTTGTTTAAATTGTGATTTAAGGAGGCGTTTCATTCAATTGTTGATTTAAAATTTGTACCTTTTAGGTGTGATTCTTTTTCAAATTTATGATGATATTTATTTGTGGTAAAAGTTTTTTTCTTGTCTTTTCATTAAGGGCCCTCGGGGCACTGTTAATTTTGGCTAACTCTATTAACAACAGAAAGGCTCCTGTGTGTTTGCAGGCAGTGTGTCCCCTGATGAAGTACTGTTCTGCAAACACACATTTATATATTATATTTTATTTTTAAGTATTTTTAATTATTAAGAATTTATGTCTTATTTATAGATCATATATATATATATATACATATATATATATATATATATATATATATATATATATATATATATATATATATATATATATATATATATATATATATATATATATATATATATATATATATATATATATATATATATATATATATATATATATATATATATAATTAAATATATATTACTGTGAGAAACCTGCTCAAACCAGAAATATTATGAGATATTTATATCAACATGAGATATTTATTTTTTAAAGAAACTTTATACAAACAATAGAAAATATGTTTATAAGCTCTTCAGAATACTCTGCTATATGCAAAATGCATAAGTCTATAATAGTAACGTTTAGCTAAGCGATTCCTTCTACGAGACATTAAATCCAACTCAGTAATGGAACGCGTCAGGAGAAAGCTGTTAAATGACTCGTGGCGTTACCCTGTGTTCGGATAGCCGAGAGTGATTCAAATATCCATTCTCTTTGGCACTGACGTAGATATACCACTCAAAAGTAACGTTACGACTCGACGTCGATTTGACGTTATCGCATTCGCGCTCCGGCAAGCTCAAACATGCAGGGAGAGACACTGATTGAATTGTTTTCATGGAAACTTCGAGCATTTCTTTGTTCGAAAAAGTTGATAGAAACTCGGGATGCTCTTGGTCAATAGGATATAAATATTTTTTTCCTTTCCTCTTTTTTAAGTTTTAGAATTCTTAGCATAAAATTTCGCGTAAATCGAATTAATCAGTTATCAAAGCAATCCAATATTTTTAAGTTGATACTTTCCTTATGCATTAAATTTATTCCTTACGCATTAAATTTAAATTAACGAAAGTTTCTATTCAAATTTCGACTTAATTGTTTAATTTTTATGTGTTTATGTTTGAATAATTTAACGAAAGAAAACATTATTTACAAAGCCAAGGTTTTGACGGACTTGAATTTTTAGGCAAATATATTAGAAGTTAGAGGACAAATATCTAGTTTTAGAATTAGATTTCGCTGATTTGAGCCTTTACATCAAAAAATGTTAAAGCTATTTACACTGAGAAAAGGATTAAATATAAATTTAAGAATTAAATGAAACTCATAAACATGGAAATATCACAAATGATATTATTGATATTACTGCAATCGGGATAGATATTTAAAGCTACAGCAATAAAATGCTTGTGATGTATGCGGACAATGTGAAAATGTGACGTGCAGAAATTTAAATGAAAGTTTAATATGTTTAAAACAATATGATATAGCAATAGCATCTCGCGGAACAATATCTATTAGTTTTCCAGGAACTTGACACCTAATCATTATAAATTATTTCTTTAGTTTAAAATATCATGCGCATACATTTATTTTAATATTGTAAGGAACTTTCTTTTTTTAAATACTTTGAAAATATTTCTTTTTACTCAAAGTCCGCATTTAAACATAAAAGTAACGAAAGAAACTTCTTTTAATTTTACAAAAAAATTAATATATTCAGAACCAATTTGAATAGTTTCTAAAGAATTCTTGAATGAAGTATCATAAAACAAAACCATAAAATAAACGCCTTGAACCTTATCACAACTCAACCCACTGGAAACCATATTTCAACGAAATGAATTCATTCCAAATAGTTTTTATAATACTTGATCATGTGTTTATCTCTGTAACTACAGTATAAATTGTTCTCCTTTTCCCTTTCAATTTCTGCTGCCACAAAAAAAAAAGTTCTAAGCACGCAAAAATCCTTTACTAATAAATAGCAAAGTTTCCTTTAATTATCGATTCTTACCCTTAAGGGATATGATACGATAAAGAGAAGAAACACACAAAAATATCGATAACTTCCGCTTTGATGATTCTGCAATAAACGTGCGCTATCTTACCCAGCATCCCTCAGGGATAGAATAAACAAGTGTACACCAAAGATATATATAAAAAAAATTCGAACAATTTCTCTTGTTTGATCATGATCTACAAATTCTCTTGGGGTTGTTGTATAGCGGAAAAAAATGTGAAATATATTCGATTCATAACTCGAGGCAAACGACTTTTGTCCTAAATTTAAAATATAACGAGGTACTATATCAATACTTTTGGTACCAGGGCTGAATAAATATATATTAAGATTCAGTAGCCGTTATGATGCTAAAATATTTTACGTTAACGCTGCGAATTTTTGTGAATAAACTATATGATATAAGTTTCTTGTTACCTTAGTGTAGGAATTTATCTTAGTTTGTTGATTTATTTATGATTATCCTGTTAGATTAGAACTTTTCCCGATGGTAATTTATCGTCTGGTAGAATGTCTCCAAGGGGGGTATGCAAGTTTATTTCTAATAAGTTTTTCTCTTGAATTTGATCTTTTGTTTACATTATAATTCTATTTAATATTCTGTAAAAATAGAGGGAAATGCTTTTTATTTGTTATCTTTAAACTTCTAGGATTCAGTATTTTAATTTATTTGCGTAATTTTTATAAATATAGGTTATTTTTATGTAATAAAATTTTTATGTTTTAAAGTACTTTTAGGCTTTAATTTTAATTTTCGCTTATTTATGAACAAATTCTCTAGAGTTTGAAAGTTATATAAAGGTTTCCTTATTGTTCTGAGAAATGCTTTCTATTTAATACTATAAAACTTCTAAGATTCAATTTATGTAATATTTTGATGAAATATATTATATATTATTGTTTTAAAATTTATAACATATTTCGATTTTAATTTGCGTTTGTTCATAGATGAAACAACTTGATTTTAGTTTTTTTGTTAAGAATAAATTTTATATATAAAAAGGAAAAGAAATAGTCTTTATATTATTTGTTATGTGAATTGAATGATTCAGTCTCTGTATGCTTTCACTTCTGTATGCTTTGACTTCATAAATTAATTATGCATCATCAGTTTTAAGCTTCACTATGTTCCTTAGCTTCCGATTGCGCTTTTTTGTAAATTCATTCTCATGAAGTATATCTTTTGCTCAGTTGTTTTCAGTTTTAAGCTTCACTATATTTCTTAGCTTCCAATTCCGCTTTTTTGTAAATTCATTCTCATGAAGTATATCTTTTGCTCATTTGTTTTCAGTTTTAAGTTTCACTATATTTCTTAGCTTCCAATTCCGCTTTTTTGTAGATTAATACTCATGAGGCATATCTTTTGTTCAGTTGTTTTCATTTTAATCTACATTTCTTAGCTTCCAATTGCGCTTTTTGTAGATTAATTCTCATGAATATATCGTTTGTGCAGTTGTTTTCATTTTTATCTACATTTCTTTACTTCTAATTGCGCTTTTTGTAGATTAATTCTTATGAATATATCTTTTGTTAAGTTGTTTTCAGTTTTAAACTTCACTACATTTCTTAGCTTCCAATTGCGCTTTTTTGTAGGTTAATTCTCACAAGGTATACATTTTGTTTAGTTTTGTTCATTTGTTTTCAGTTTTAAGCTTCACTACATTTCTTAGCTTCCAATTGCGCTTTTTGTAGATTCATTCTCATGAAGTATATCTTTTGCTCATTTGTTTTCAGTTTTAAGTTTCACTATATTTCTTAGCTTCCAACTGCGCTTTTTTGTAGATTAATTCTCATTGAGGTATATCTTTTGCTCACTTGTTTTCAGTTTTAAGCTTCATTATATTTCTTAGCTTCCAATTCCGCTTTTTTGTAGATCAATACTCATGAGGCATATCTTTTGTTCAGTTGTTTTCATTTTAATCTACATTTTTTAGCTTCCAATTGCGCTTTTTTGTAAATTCATTCTCATGAAGTATATCTTTTGCTCATTTGTTTTCAGTTTTAAGTTTCACTATATTTCTTAGCTTCCAACTGCGCTTTTTTGTAGATTAATTCTCATGAGGTATATCTTTTGCTCAGTTGTTTTCAGCTTTAAGCTTCACTATATTTCTTAGCTTCCAATTCCGCTTTTTTGTAGATTAATACTTATGAGGCATATCTTTTGCTCAGTTGTTTTCATTTTAATCTATGTTTCTTAGCTTCCAATTGCGCTTTTTGTTGATTAATTCTCATGAATATATCTTTTGTTAAGTTGTTTTCAATTTTAAACTTCACTACATTTCTAGGCTTCCAATTCCGCTTTTTTGTAAATTAATTCTCATGAGGTATATCTTTTGTTCAGTTTTGCTCGGCTGCTTTCAGTTTTAAACTTCACTATATATCTTAGCTTCCAATTGCGCTTTCTTGTAGATTAATTCTCACGAGGTATACCTTTACTTAGTACGTAGTATATATCTTTACTTTTTACGTAGTCTTACATTGCTTACTTTAAGGCTTAATGGACTAAGGGTGAGATGTAAGGGCGGGCTACAGTGTTGCCCTTAATCATGCGCATAAGCATTTTATACCACAAGTTCAGTTTAAATTCCCCTACATGTACTCGATTAGTTCACTCGTGTAAGCTTTTTTTTTATTTTTTACTTTGGGTCACTTCATAATTCAGTGTCATTTGGAAAATTGGTAAAAGAAGGAAGAAATATGTAATTTGAGAATATGAACTTTTTTAAAAATTAATTTATGGATTCAATTCCAATTCGCAATTTTGTTTTAAATACTTATTCTGAAGCTTTAGGAAAGCTGACCAATTAAAATCATTCGCTCTGCTATTTTTAATAAAAATTAATTTCCAGGTCTGATTGTCCAAGATTATATATTTAGCTTAAAGCTTAGTTATTTTACTTACTGTTTATAGTTTATTTCTGAAATATTAAGATCACAAATTGGCGAATCCATTGACATCAGTTACTTTGATTGCTTTTAAGAAAGTCTTTATTATGGATGGGTGGTCTAATGTAAACAATAACAAGCGTCCTTAAACCGGAAGAAATTTAGAAAATTTCCGGTGTATCCCTCCGCTTATGTTATGTCTACGAGGCGATGTGTGAACAAGCCAAATATTCTATGCAGTTTTGTCATTGTAATTTGGGTTCAAATCTAAACATAATTGTACCATTCATAAGAGCTTTCAGAAATGTATTGATTCTCAGAGGTCGTAAGGCCAAAAAAAATTTTGGAAAGTTAATATCTCACTGTGAATAATTCTTAAGGTTTGCCATGTTTTGTATTTCATCCCGTATTTGGCTACATTTGAATAAAATATCTTTAAAAATATCTTTTTAAGTTAGCCTACTTAGAAAATATTCTAATGATTATAATATTAATATGATAATGCTGAAGTTTAAAGGCTGAAAGAAAGAACTCGGTACATGTGAAATACTGCAAAAGATATGATGCAATAATATGATGGCGCGTTTTCTCAATCTGCGGCGTAAAAATATATCGGAAGCAATAACCCGGAAGTCTTGAAAGAGCAATTTTACCACTAGCGCGACCACCCTTAGCTTTACACGATCACCCATCCATAAAAAGTGGAAACCATTATATATTTAGTTCTAACTAAAATTAAATTTTTGTCCTTGAATGTCACGAAGTCTAACTATTAATATTTAAAAAAAATTATTGTTAGTGAGGTAACAAATAAAATTTTTCTCATTTCATTCCTGTTTGTTATTATAAAAATAAATAGCCCTAGTGGCCGACCGGCCTGTGTAGGGGGCAGGGAACTGTCCCTGCATTAGAAAGGTTCTGGTTTCGAATCCCGGGCAGGGCATGGATGTTTCTTTCTCTCTCTGTGTGTTCTATGTCCTCTCTCCTTTGTGTGTGAATGTGACTCGCCCTATAAACGGGTAGTAGTTGTGTGAATAGTGTGGCGGAAGTCAAATTCCTGGCCATAGATGGCGCCACTGAAAAACAGGAACAATCGCACCCCCACGGCCTAAACAGGCATACGACAAAAAAAATAGTCCTAGTAATGCAAGTTAACATTGTGGAACAAATTTTTTGTTGCCTTTATATGAGTGCAAATACGTGATCTTGCCTGATTCGGGTCGAGGATTTCAAATCTGATATTACTTTTGCTTCCATAAAGTTACAGACTTCAATTAGAATGACATTTTTTGTATATCTTTTGTCGAGATGTAAAAGTTTAAAGCGTATATTAAAGAGGTCGCGTAAATGTTACAAATTTCTAGGGGTGTTAGGGCACATCATCGGGGTTAAAATTGCACAAATATTCATGCCTGTAAATTTCGTCATACGTGGCTAGGGGCACTCCCCTATTTTGACCAGTTCAGAAGCACGCCAAAAAAGTAGCGCCTCTAACTGCGTATATGGCTTTTCTGGGCATGAGTACCTATGTTAATCCTGAACATACACCCGAAATTTACTGAAAATTTGTCACAACATTTATGCAACCCCGTGTTATATATATATATATATATATATATATATATATATATATATATATATATATATATATATATATATATATATATATATATATATATATATATATATATATATATATATATATATATATATATATATATATATATACACTGGTTATCATAAATTAAGGAAAATTCACAAAAATCGCGATAACTCAAGAAATTACACATGGAATTTTATGAAACTTACCCACAATATACAACACATAGTAAGGTATTAAACAACATAAAAAGAAATTATCAGACATTAATAGTAGTATAGAAATTAGCACATGTATAAAATAAACAAATTGGAAGTATCGGTTTGCAATAGAAAAAGTACCTTTAATATGGAATATGATTGCCTCTAGAAGCAATACAGCACAAACAGCGATGTGTGATGCTTTCAATTATGCGGTCTATCAGTTCAATAGGAAGTGAGAGCCATTGCTCCTGTAAAGCAGTTGCAAGCGTGGCAAGGGTCTGAGGGGGCGGATTGATGGCAGATACACGCCTCCCTAGAGCATCCCAAACGTGCTCGATAGGATTCAAGTCCGGGGATCGAGCTGGCCACTCCATGCGAGTAATTGTTTCCTGTTGAAGATAATCATCAACAATGCGAGCTCTGTGTGGTCTTGCATTATCGTCCTGTAACAGGAAGCAATCACCAATTGCCCCGGCATATGGGCGCACATAAGCATCAAGGATGTTGTCTCGATAAACCTGAGCATTCACGGTTCCCCTTGGAAAGACATGGAGGTATGTGCGCCCTCCTAAGGATATGCCTCCCCAAACACAGACACTGCCTCTTCCGTATGCATCTCTTTCACGGATGTTTGATGGATGATAACGGGTCCCAGGTTCTCTCCATATCAAATAACGTCTACTGTCACTTTCTAGACTAAACCTGGACTCATCCGTAAAGAGAACAGGCCTCCATTGATCTGACGTCCAGTGGACATGTTGTCGGGCCCACTGCAAACGGTCTCTCCTATGGCGTGATGTGAGCGGCACGCAAATGGCTGGTCGTCTCGCATACAGACCACCTTCGTGGAGCCTTCTGCGCACAGTTGACGTTGACACCAACCTTCCGGTGGCTGCAGCAAGAGAGGATCTAAGATGTGTCGGAGTAGCGGTTCTATTCCTGCGTGCACTTAATGTCAAATATCGGTCATCGGCACTGGTCGTAACAGTTGGCCGTCCTTGACTGAACCTCCTAGATGCCGAATCTGTGGTTTGAAATTGCCTCCAAAGTCTATGAACCACAGATGGACTCACATTTAGCCATCTGGCCACTTCTGATTGACTCTGCCCTGCCTCTAGTCTCCCGATGGCTCTCCATCGTAGTTCTTCAGGCAAATGATGCCTAGAGGTCATTATTACGAATTGGCTATCTCAGATTTTCAATGTCGCAATCACAGTAAAATTTGTGTGCTTTCTCTCAAACTTGGACTTTTATGCTCCAGGCAGATGACGTAAGCCGAGTGCAGCGCCACTAATTTGCATATTGCAATTTTACTCAGCTACTCTTAGTGGACAACATATGCAAATTTTGCACGGTTTGGCTTACTTTTGAAAGAGTTATCGCTATTTTTGTGATTTTTCCTTAATTTATGATAACCAGTGTATATATATATATATATATATATATATAACGTTTTCAAAATTGCACAGAAAAATCTCATCTGTTAAAAGAAAATTCATGCAACAGTAAAACCAAACAAAATCGTTCCCCAGTGTAATCAAATAATATTAAATTTGTAAATCACTCATTTTAAGCACTTCAGTTCTGTTTATTTAAGTTGACATTCAACTGTTGTCCATCCGATTAAAACTATCATTATAAAATATTTTTTTTAATTTGCGAAGTAATTAACAGAATATCGTTCATTTATTCTCAACTGTAATTATAAAAGCAAATAGCCCTGCTATTGCAAGAATAATCAAATGTTAACCACTCATTTAAGCAACTCAATTCTAACTGTTTATTTAGAATCCTTAAATAAACAAACCAATTAAAACCGACCAACATTGTATAAATCATTCTCAGAGTTAATTTATTCAACCCAGTGTTTATTTCTAAAATATTAAGTTCATAACATGCTCTCCTAAACTAGTGAATCTCGACTTTGGTTGACTACTTTTATCAAAGCTTTCATTACAACAAAAACTGTTGACTTTGAATCTTTTTCTTTCCAACATTCAATTTCTGTCTCTGTATGTTCCCCCATCTAATAAATAAATTAACGGTGTCTTTCTTCTTCTAATGGATAGAGGGGAAACTATCTTTGTAATTAAAATCAAGCCAGAACAGAACGTTTCTAGTTGTCTCGTCCATTGTGTATACATATTTGTATATCAGATACAGCCATAGGGGAAATCAATTGCACTCCCCTCGTTTAAAAGATATTCCCCGCCCAATAATACCCAAAGACTGAGCTTTGCTGGTGGGTGCCATTTTTAACCACATATTGTAAAGATAGTAAATACGTTTAGTAAATGAAGTGTTTGGTCTTTACCCTGCACTTTTAAAGAATTTCGGATCAAGTTATGGTAAAAAGTTTCGACCGTTAGATTGCCAGTACTTTTAAACATAAAATCCATCATTAACGCAAAATTTTAGGGAGCAAAATATTTTACGTAATTCAATTTTTACAGTAATATTTACTGCAAAATCACTGTTAAATAAATATTGCTATAAGAAATACGGTATAAAATACGCTATAAAATTTTATAGTGAAAGTGGATTTTACAGTAGAATAAATTTTTCGGTTACTACACTCGGTGTACCAGTATTTTTTTACAGCAATTTATTTTGCAGTGCTGAGGCAGAACCATAATTCAATTTAAAGCTTAATTTGTTAGGATTTTAGATTCATTTTTTAAGCAATTTTTATTCGAAAAATTTCTTATTACATATATTGATTCATTCGCTTATTACAGATTCTTCATTGTAATATCTTACAACCATTTAAGTTTCACCAGCCGACCGGCCTGTGTAGGGATTAGGGAACTGTCCTTGCATCAAAAAAGTTCTGGGTTCGAATCCCGGGCTAGGCATGGATGTTCAGATAGATATTTGATATGCAAGTTGAGTTTGATGTTAGGTACTTAAGTTGTGATTTATGTAGGTACCCATCTTTCCCTTTTACAATACTCATCTTCCCCATAATTTGTCCATACCCTATAATAATACCCTATAATAATAACCTTAAGAAATTTATTTTTATCTCAATTTATTTGATATATATATTAATACTTATATAAAAACAACTTGTAATTTAACCAGGTTCTAATGCTATTTTTATTTTATTTTTTTCATTTCGAGAAAATTTTTTACCCTCCAATTTTTCCCAAATCAGTCTACATTAAATTGTATCACGTTTTACCCAGACAAATAAGGGTCAAGTTATTTTATTAGACTCATAATCAATTTTACATTATCAAAACTATGCAGATGTAATAATACAGACGACCCAAACCATGAAAAGAAATCAGCCCTAATAACCCTGACCCGCCTACGGTTTCAAGTTTATATATGTTATACGTTATTTTCTGAAAAGGGGGATTTATTTTTTTTACCTATAAGGTAAATGTTTTTATAATTTTGAAAATGGCTGTATTATAGTTAAAAATAATAGACTGGGTATTTCCTAAACTTACAGAAAATTCAATATATCTTACTACAGACACTTGTCCAAATAAAGAAAATGTACCTTACTAGAACATTACATGATTAAAAATTTGATTAGCTCCAAAAATACCCTAATTCCCGCCTGGCAAAATCTTGAAAATGGGTGCCTGTTTTTGAGCGCTTAAAGCACGTGTTTTTAATAAAGTAATATCTTACAGCTTCATTAAATTTCTTATTTATTAAAGGTATTAATCAAATTATACAGGCTTTGCAAAATTTATTTTAGACTTAACATAAAATATTGTAATACGAATTTTTTAGAATAACTTATGCTTAACTCAGAGTCTTACAACAAGTTAGAAAACATTACAACATAATTGACATTTGACTTATTGGTTACGCATTTACTTACTAAAATACAGATTCTGTCATTTGAGAGATTCGCATAATATATTCTAGTTTAGTTCAGACGTAAGTAAATGAAGTAATCATATAATACATATTATATTTTTATGAATCAATGCAATGCATGCTTTTTTTGAATCAATACATTTTTGAAGGGTGGATTTAAATTTTTAGTCCTCTAAATAAAGAAAGGGATGTTCGTAATCTGAAAACTTTTAAAAAAATGTTCCAAATGATTGTTAGAGCTCTATAATGAAATATTCAAGTTTTACAATTTCTCTAAAATCTCAATATCATTTGCTCCATCTGTACTATTTTAAACACACAAACAATTTTACCCGAGATCAAGAAATTCACTTTTGCCTGCCTTTTTTATGTCTAAACAATATGGTAATTGAAAAAATTTAATCAATTGCAAGTTAAAATTTACTGCATACATATATATACATTGTGAATACACTGTAGCAGAACTGAAACCGTTGGAAAAAGCTAAAAGGAACTTTTAAAATATTACAAATTTGAATTATCCTGAGAGGCTTATCTCATCACTGCAGAAATCGGTTTACGATAAAATAAAAATAATGCCAATAAAAATTTAAGTTGTTTAAATTGTGATAACTTAAGCGAATAAAAGAAGCCAAAACATTTTACAAGCCCCGTAATTCAGAGTGATATTTTACTAAGAATGTTATATTTTGCACACAGCTTTAATTCAAAAACACATTAATGTTGCAGCAAATTTTGAAAACGTAGCATCAAAATAAGATTGCATCCAACTTACACGCTGTCATGATTGAATGACACTTTATTAAGATCAAAACAATTTTTTTACAATGTTATATATCAAAGTAATACCTTAATAAAGTTGCATCATCGAGTCACCTTATTTTAATTGCACCAAGCTTTCTGCAACAACAGTGCAGTTTATTATTTTTAAAAATGCTTACTAGTCTTTTTCAAGCCAAATTTCCAATCAGCAAAGGAGAATCGTCTTCGTTTTATCATATGATATATGTGCTAATAAGACCAATATTAAACGCTGTATGATGTTAGGTACATAACATCACAACATTATAATATAAGATAATCAATTAAGATGATAAAAACACAGTTCCTCAAATAAGCAATACCATGCTTGCATAATCGGAATTTTAACAGTTCATTTTATAGCAAGCTTATTTCACGTTCAAACTTTCGTGTTTAATATGTAGAAACATGTCCTTATAAGGAATTATATGATCATATTACGAAAAGTTTTTTTTTTGCAAAGTCAAGACTGTTCACCCCTTTAAAAATCAAAGCCCACGATCAAATAACTCATCTTGACATCCATAGGAAGACAGCCACTACTCTCGTCAGACTAAGAACAAAACATCATAAAAACATGAAAATTTCTACAGATGGGACTGGGAAATATCAAAACTGTGGCAACTGTCTTAATGTGGAACTGATACCATATCATGTTTTTAACTGCCCTGCAGTCGCTGCAGGCCTTCACCTCTTAAGCTACCCACAGAAGAGGATTTGTATTTATTTAATGCCATAGAAATAACAAAAACTATTTAAGCGCACCATGAAATATGATTCAATAGAGGATACGACACCAACCAACCAACGAAGAGTTTTTTTTAAGAAAGTAACCGATTACATTATCTAAACATTTTGTAGAGAAAACAGTTCTTTTCTGTTGATAATATAGGATTATATAACTTTGCTTAAACAGTCTATAAACATTCTAGTAAATATATTGGCATAACCTATGTATTTTTTTTATCAATTAATGGGTCTTTGTTCTTTGTGAAAGTTTTGCAATTATCAATATCAGTCCATGGCTTATTGCAAGCAGTGGGATCCATACACAAACACATAGTAAGCATGCTTAATTTAATTTCCTTTCACGAGTTAATACCGAAGCAAATTAAAGCTGATGAGAACAAAAATGGCGGTTATGGAAAGAAGCTTGAAGAATACACCCACATCTCATGGTGTTGTGATTTCAAACCGTCCCAACACCACACACACTCCCTTGCGACTTGTGATGTTCTAGGCAGAGAGCTTCCCCGGTATGATATATCTGAAGAGGAGCCAACTTAATATGCAAATGGTCGACCTCCGTTAAGTTTTCGGGAATTTAGTCCGCTGCAAGTGGCAGAAGCAATTCACGGGACGAGATTAATTAGCTCTAAACACACCCATCGCTCGCTTCTGTGATCGAGAGTAGCCCAGGATAAATTTAGGTCACTTCAAGCCGGCTTTCTGATGCCTTGTTCTATTGGATTTTGGTGTGGAAATGTAGATGCCAGAAAATGCGCGTTCTTTTTCACTTTTTGCATAATCAATCATTCCCATTCTTTCATGTTGTAAATCGAAGGACGGAACCTTTTGTAAGAAATGGTAATTAATTTCAAATTATTTAAAATTCAGTCGATGCCTTTTTTAATAAATTATAAAGACATTGTATTGAATTATCTTATGTGTTGAAAGAACTTACGCAGGGATGAAATATTCATTTAAAAAATAATCAAAAGGCATGTATTATGTATCATCTGAGCTTTTTTTTTCTAATTGATCAGTGAAAAAATGCTATAAAATATTAAAAGAGAAAAAAAAAATTATTATTCAGATTGGTTTTTTTCTGGATAAGTTTTAGCTATGGATAGTAATTAAAAAACCACTTTAATAAAGGTTATCACTAGTCTTTTAAAAACTATGGTATGAGGTGACCTTATCTCTAAAAAGTACATAATTTAAAACTGCTAATCATTTTTACTTCATAATTATGAGGCGTCTAAAATTTATTATTCATCTTTACCCTAACTCATTAGATAAATTTGAATATCACCAGCGTTGCCACTCCCCGTAACTATATTAAACACAAAAACCCCTTTTTACACTAAAATTGCTAAATAGCTACGAAAAAAAAACATAACTAACGCTCAGAGGGCCAAATGCAAAAGGGAAATACATTTACATAAAACCGCTAACTAATGAAGATAAGATATCAGAACTGTGGTGCAGCTAATTCCATTTTTCTGCTTTAAAAAGTTTTCGAAATCAAACTTTCTAATTCTTCTATCAGATATTTATTCAATTTATTTTACTTTCCTTACTTCACTAGAGAAAGTAAAGTATTGATATACATCTTAAATAATCCAGAAATTGAGCGATTGTTTCTCACATAGATGACCGGTTAATTTTGACAGTTTTAAATTTTAGCAGTTTAAACTGATTTACATCCTATTTTCTGTTCGTAATAGAAGCAACGATGGCTTATAAATGTTTACGTAAATTGACCATTATGAAATTATACGTAATTTACCGTTACGTTATTATATCTGTTACGTGAATTAGCCATTAAATCAAAACCTCTGAATCACAAGTCCATAAGTCTGGTTTAATGTGTCAAAATTGTGGATAATTAAATTCAGATGCCCTTATTCTCCTGAAAACAAATTTCATTTCTATAAAGTACTGAAGGCGAGAAAATATCATATGAATAAAATCTCATAGGTGCAAGTCGTTGCGTAAAAAACAATTCCGCACCACATGAATTCTGATTATACAACTTTTTCCCAATGTTGATGCAAAACTGTAAACTCTTGCATTGACAGGTGCCTAAATTCGTCAACTCAATTTTTTTTTTTTTGCACAAATCTTACCTTAGGATCCAACTTGTCTTTTGATCAACTTACTGTCTGTCAACTAATAAAACTTCAAAAGCGCTCGTAGAGAGAAGTATTAAATATGGATCACTAAATTTTTGGTGACATTTTACGTTATCTTTAATAAGTGCGATGAACAAAACAATAAATACCATGTAACTCCGCCTCTATATTTGATAACAGTTTGAATTGAAATTTGGCAGAGAGTATTTCTTATAATTTTTTATATTTTATAACCGTCTTTTAACAGCCGACCCAGTTTTTGGGTTTACGACTACTAATGTTCAACTCAGTAGCCTTGTAATTTTGAACCCAATCAAGAATACAAGGGAACTCCTGGATAAAGTATCGGGAGAAATTAGCCTTCATGGAGGACTTTTTAATGGAACTTACCCGCATTACATGGAGAGGAAAACCAATAGAATCTCCCACAGTTAGCCTGACGACAAGGGGACTCTAACCCATGATCCGTCTACCACTGAAGATATTTCACGTCAACACTGTGGTCAGTGCAAGCCGGATGTGGAATTCATATCGAACAGCCATCGCTGGGATTCGAACCCGGTTCACCTCATTGGAAGGCAAACGCTCAATCCCATGTGCCATCACGGCTCTGGCAGAGAGTATATCACATTCAATTAATGACTCTCTCTCTGTATTTGGTCACGGAAATCCAAACCATTGGTGGATTTCGGTGATTTGGCGGCTGTTCTAACTCGTCCCAAAAACTTTCCATGGGTGTTCAAACCAGGGGAGTTTGCTGACGTATCAAGATGTAATAAGGTGTGGAAGTGCTCATAAAACCAGTAACACATTCTTTTAACACAATGAACTTTACTGTCGTGTTCTTGATAAATAGATGAATCAACATCATGTTAATCATTAGGATATTAATTGAAAGACAACATATGTTCATCCGGAAATTTAAAGTAAACATGCTAGTTTAAAATTTTGGAGCGTACCAAGTTCATAATAATAAAAATACCCTCAAAAAATTACACACCCATATCCATGTTTTACTTGCCATATCATTTTGTTTTTCTTCCAGTCAGTATAAATACGTAGATGCTCCTAACAAATACTATTATTTCAAATTAAATCACAAGTTAATCAAATATTTCCCCAGCAGATATTAATAACACTTATTATTTTTAGTGATCTATAATCAACATTTTGTTCCAATTGCATTTCAGACAAGCAACAAAATATTAAAATTGGTTTTTAAAATAGTGCCATTCATTCAAAATCACAATCAGCATTGATGTTAACTATTTTTCTCTGTTACAGTGGTTTGGCGGCACTATAAAAAAGGATTAAAACTCAGAAGTAACCACTTTATCAAGCATAGACACTTGACTTACCTCATCTTTATAAAAAAAAATTATCACCATAAAAATAACGGAATGTATTTTTAACATCAGATATCGTATACAGTTTTTCTATATTAGCAGCACACAAATCACATGTTTTCATAGACAGATAATTAAAAATGTGTTCAAAAGTTTAAATACATAATTTTAAACAGCTTTTAAAAGCAATATATTATTTAAGGACTAAAACCTCTCAGAGATCATTATAATCTATTATTAGTTTCGAGGGAAATAGATTTCAACATTAAAGATTTCGAAAAATACGACTATTTTGGGAACAGACAGAATCTTTGACATTTCGGTACGTCTTTCGAGAGTTTCGAAATCAGTCTGTAAATATAAAACTTTGTTTTTTATTTACATCTTTGAGGATATTTTATCACTATTTATATCGTTATATCTGTTTGTTTGTTTGTTTTTTCTTCAGATTTCATTTCTCAATTTATTCGATAAGAAATTGGACTTAATTTAAGTATCCCATTGCATTTTATCTAATATGTTTTATCCAGAATCGATTTTCAACATAAATACATATTTCAGTATTTATTACAATTGCTTGTAAGTTAGTTGTGTAATACAACCTATTATAATGTACAGTGTGCAAAAAAATAAACGGATCACCCTGAATAACTTTTGATATAGTGATCGGATCTTCACGTTCTGGAACTCAATCCTAATGGTTCGAAGGGGTGACCTTAAATATGCTTATTAATTAGTGCAGACGATATTTCAGTTACAAAATCAGGCACAAAAATGCACTTTCTCTGAATAAACCTACCTTTTTTTGATGGATTCGGATTTCCGACCCTCAAAATGTAGGGCGTAGGTGGAATCTGGGAAGTATGTTTCCCATAGTTTGGTCATGAGTGCAATCCAAAGTTTGAACCCCTTAATGTTAATTTTACTTTTGAGTATTTCGCCATATCTCGGGAGCTTTTTAACCAATTTAACTCGGGAGCTTTGAAAAAATTTGTTTATCCAAAGATATTTACAGTAAACTTTAAAAAATATGCTTAATTTTTTTATTACTTTATTTAATAACAATCGATAACATTTTGAAAAGTATCATATACATTTTTTACGTCATTCTAAATTAGATAACTTTTATATAGCAAAATACAAAATTTAAGCGAAATCGACTGAATAGTTTCTGAGAAATTTAATTTTAAATATGGAACTTTTTTTGCCCCAGTACACTTTTTAACAGAGTAGCTTTTATACTTCAATTTAAATTATTTATTTTATAAATATGTAGTCACTGATCATAATAGCATTACTAACTAAAGTAGCTATATAGCCACCAATGCAATACCACACCCAACCACCAACAACTATATACATTACATGTCTTTATGCATTTTTTTTATGTTTCCAGAAAAGCAGGACAAGAACTATCTACACTACCTAGAGTTTTTAGGCAATGTATAAAACATGAGAATTATTATAGACCTCATTTAAGTATTATCAATGGTAATTTCTCTCTAGATAAAGTATGATAGCATAGATTTGAGAATGCAAAACACGAAGAATTTTTATCGCCTTTTTTAAAAAAATATATATATATATCGATTACTGCTTTGCCAACCACGGAAAAACAAACTTGTCTTCATTAAATAAGCTAATAGTTTTTATGAAACACAAATTTTACTTTATCCGGTTATTGATCCTGTTTATTTATCCAATTAAAAAAGAACAATTAGAAATCCGGTTTATAATTTGACAATGTATTCAATATCTAATCGTTTGTCTGATTAATATACAGTCGAACTCGTTTATAACGAGCTCGGATTTAACGAGAACTCGGATTTACCGAGAACTCGGATTTACCGAGAACTCGGATTTACCGAGGGAAACGAGAATATTTGGTTGGACTAGTGTTAAGTCTATGGAACAGAAGTCGCTTTTAACGAGCAAGACCCGGTTTTAGCGAGCAATATTTTTCTGTCTTGCAATCTTTTTTTCAAAATGATAAGAAATGCGCGCGAAATAAAAAAAAAAACCGTGAACTGAAACTTCAAAGTAAGCTAACAAACTACTATTTCAAATATGTAGATTAATGAAAAAAATAAATGTTTTGGTAAGAATCTTTTCCTTCATTTTTCTTTCCGTTTATTGCTTCTTTCCTTTAAGACTGTAGCGCAACTGGAAATTTTTTGCTGGTTGGGGGGGGGGGGGGGATAGTTGTCAATAAATTAGGAAAAGTATTTCATTAAATTAATTAAAGTAAGTAAGTATTAATTAAATTTTGTGTAAACTCAATAATTTGACCTCCCAACCCCCCCCCCTCTTCTGGTTGCACGCCTGCCTTAAGGACCCGTTTATTACGAGCACTCGGATTTAACGAGTACATGTTACGGTCCCTTTGTGCTCGTTATAAACGAGTTCGACTGTATATATATATATATATATATATATATATATATATATATATATATATATATATATATATATATATATATATATATATATATATATATATATATATATATATATATATATATATATATATATATATATATATATATATATATATATAAATTCCTAGTTTTATCTAATTCTGAAATCTCGCTGAAAAACAACATTACTTGTTCTATATATAAGAATATATTTTATTTATTTTATTTGAAAACAAAAAATATTTTCCTCTATCACTTCTACTTAAATGAAAAGAATAAAATGTCCCATTTTCCTTTCAAAAGATCACATAGAAAATTGAATTCAGTCAATGGGATGACGGAAAAAAAAATCTACCCATAAGCGTTCCATTGAAAACAAACATCTCACAATATCTGAAATCTCGTTTTAATCTTTTGCCTTTATAAAAGGTGTCAAGAATCTGGCGTCTAAAATGTGCGTTCCAATGATACGTTCACCGTAACTTTTATGATAACTGGAATGGCAACGACGTAGGGCAATGGAACTTGGCCCGCCATCTATTGGAAATCAATTGTATTCAGCCACTGGAGGGTGTTCGTTGATTACGCAATCTAGAACATTATCTGTCACGATTTCAACATTTTCCGCTCATTTACACTACAAATGTAACACTAAATCGAGAATCACGCCCACTGGTAATCGATTTATTGAAAAAGAATTGTACTTCAGAGCACTGTTTTGTGCTTTTTTCTATTGTATAATGTTTAACATAGTGCTAGACCTTTGAACATGTTTTCTTCGACCAGTCGTACTCTTACGGACCATTGAACAAAAGTTTTAAAGTTAGTTTGATTTTCTATAGTATAAAATTTCGTCTTAAACTTAAGTATCTGCTTTGGTCTAGATTCTGTAATTAAATTTGAGTTTAAATTTACCTTACAAAGAGTATCTGTGATAAAACACAAAATTTTTTAAGCGACATTTTTCGGACCGTGGAATGAAATCAATATCTTTAAAGGATTTGATTTTTCTAATATATCTACATATAAAACAATTTTAAATCAAATAATTAATAAAACGGAATACTTGAAAGTAGCAAGTAAAATTATAAATACTCGTTTCTTATATTAATTTTGATGAACAATAAATAGGATATTAGACAATTCATTAAGATCGATTAAGCCCTTTAATTAAAGAAAAATATCCCGTTTCTAATTCAATAAAATAAACTTAAAAATTGGTAAAATCTGTCTATCATATGAGGTTAAAAAAGTTTGTCATTAATAAAATTATGATTATCTACGCATCGCAGGTCATAAATATTTAACAGTAAATATAGTAAATATAATTTATAAAACAGAATACTTGAAAGTAGCAAGTAAAATTATAAATACTCGTTTCTTATATTAATTTTGATGAACAATAAATAGGATATTAGACAATTCATTAAGATCGATTAAGCCCTTTAATTAAAGAAAAATATCCCGTTTCTAATTCAATAAAATAAACTTAAAAATTGGTAAAATCTGTCTATCATATGAGGTTAAAAAAGTTTGTCATTAATAAAATTATGATTATCTACGCATCGCAGGTCATAAATATTTAACAGTAAATATAGTAAATATAATTTATAAAACAGAATACTTGAAAGTAGCAAGTAAAATTATAAATACTCGTTTCTTATATTAATTTTGATGAACAATAAATAGGATATTAGACAATTCATTAAGATCGATTAAGCACTTTCATTAAAGAAAAATATCCCGTTTCTAATTCAATAAAATAAACTTAAAAATTGGTAAAATCTGTCTATCATATGAGGTTAAAAAAGTTTGTCATTAATAAAATTATGATTATCTACGCATCGCAGGTCATAAATATTTAACAGTAAATATAGTAAATATAATTTATAAAACAGAATACTTGAAAGTAGCAAGTAAAATTATAAATACTCGTTTCTTATATTAATTTTGATGAACAATAAATAGGATATTAGACAATTCATTAAGATCGATTAAGCCCTTTAATTAAAGAAAAATATCCCGTTTCTAATTCAATAAAATAAACTTAAAAATTGGTAAAATCTGTCTATCATATGAGGTTAAAAAAGTTTGTCATTAATAAAATTATGATTATCTACGCATCGCAGGTCATAAATATTTAACAGTAAATATAGTAAATATAATTTATAAAACAGAATACTTGAAAGTAGCAAGTAAAATTATAAATACTCGTTTCTTATATTAATTTTGATGAACAATAAATAGGATATTAGACAATTCATTAAGATCGATTAAGCACTTTCATTAAAGAAAAATATCCCGTTTCTAATTCAATAAAATAAACTTAAAAATTGGTAAAATCTGTCTATCATATGAGGTTAAAAAAGTTTGTCATTAATAAAATTATGATTATCTACGCATCGCAGGTCATAAATATTTAACAGTAAATATAGTAAATATAATTTATAAAACAGAATACTTGAAAGTAGCAAGTAAAATTATAAATACTCGTTTCTTATATTAATTTTGATGAACAATAAATAGGATATTAGACAATTCATTAAGATCGATTAATTCCTTTAATTAAAGAAAAATATCCCATTTCTAATTCAATAAAATAAACTTAAAAATTGGTAAAATCTGTCTATCATATGAGGTTAAAAAAGTTTGTCATTAATAAAATTATGATTATCTACGCATCGCAGGTCATAAATATTTAACAGTAAATATAGTAAATATAATTTATAAAACAGAATACTTGAAAGTAGCAAGTAAAATTATAAATACTCGTTTCTTATATTAATTTTGATGAACAATAAATAGGATATTAGACAATTCATTAAGATCGATTAAGCCCTTTAATTAAAGAAAAATATCCCGTTTCTAATTCAATAAAATAAACTTAAAAATTGGTAAAATCTGTCTATCATATGAGGTTAAAAAAGTTTGTCATTAATAAAATTATGATTATCTACGCATCGCAGGTCATAAATATTTAACAGTAAATATAGTAAATATAATTTATAAAACAGAATACTTGAAAGTAGCAAGTAAAATTATAAATACTCGTTTCTTATATTAATTTTGATGAACAATAAATAGGATATTAGACAATTCATTAAGATCGATTAAGCACTTTCATTAAAGAAAAATATCCCGTTTCTAATTCAATAAAATAAACTTTAGAATTGGTAAAATCTGTCTATCAAATGAGGTTTAAACTGTTTGTCATCAATAGAATTATGATTATCTGCACATATCGCAGGTCATAAATATTTAATAGTAAATATAGTAGGTTTAAAGAGGAAATGATTACTTAATTATTTTCTCTTTAGACCCCACTCATACTAGTAAATCGAAAAACAATAAAATTAGCACAAATGCAAATAATTAAAGTTGGCTTCTTTCTGTTCTTTAAACACAAACATTGAGGAAAAACACCTTGAATAACTTTTGTTCTAATAATCGGATATTCAAGTAAATGGCAATTTGAATTATTCATACGGATATATTTAAATATGCTAATTAATTCGCATCAACTACTAGCTTTTTGACCATCAAAATAGGGTATAGCATCTATCTGAGAGATATGATCTGAATAGCTTAGTTAGGGCTGCGGTCAAAAGTTTGAGCCTGTTTTGTTAATTTCTCTTTTCTCATATTTTGCCAAATCACTGAAATTTTTAAGCATATCGAAAACGTTTTGCACTTGCTTGTAAAACTTCTTTATCCAAAGATAATTCGATGCAAGAAATAATTTTTAATAATTTATTATTTTTATTTATATTATTTAATTTATTTTATTTTTACTTATTTTATTTATTTTATTTATTTTATTTTTACTTATTTTATTTATTTTATTTTTACTTATTTTATTTATTTTATTTTATTTATTTTATTTATTTTATTTATTTTATTTATTTTATTTATTTTATTTATTTTATTTTATTTTATTTTTTATTTTTTATTTTTTATTTTTTATATTATTTTTATTTTTATTTATTTTAATTAATTTATTTATATTTATTTTATTTTGCTCAGTAAATTTAAATTTGAAAGATATGCAAGTTTTTACATAATTTTAAACTATGTAAATTTAAATGAAAAAAAAATTAGCGTTTAATGAAAAAAAAATTAGCGTTTTATCAAAATCAGTCAACTAGTTCTCAACTTTTTGATTACGGCGCGTGATAGCACCCGCTATTCTGAACAATCAGTTGCACCAGCCGTAAGAATAAGGCTAATAAATAAAAATATGACCTTATTTTAAACTTCATAACACAGAAACTATTCGACAATTAAAATGAAAGTTATTAAGGGTGATGTTTTGACTCACTGCACCAACATCAATACCAAGACACTGACAGTAAAGAGAAATACAGAAATATTGTAGAATTACTAGATGTAGTTTACTAAATACACTGAAGTAATAAAAGTCATGGGATACCCCTCAATATCGTCTTGGACCTCCATTAACTCTGTTAAAGGCAGTAACTCGACGTTGCATGGACTCAACAAGTAGTCCCTTGCATGAATATTTACCTATGTCGCCTCAATTCATGTACATAATTGCTAAAAGGTTGCGGGTGCAGGATTTTGTGTACGAACTGAATTTTCAATTATATCCCATAAATGTTCGAAGGAATTCATGTCAAGCAATCTAAGTGGCCAATTCATTCGCTGGAATTGTCCAGAATGTTCTTCAAACCAATCGCTATCAATTAAGGGCCAGTGATATGGTGCATTATCATCCATAAAAATTACATTGTTGTTTGGGTACATGACGTCCATGAATGATTGCAAGTGGTTTCCATCTAGCTGAACACAACATTTTACAGTCAGTTATAGGTGGAACCCAGTCCATGGCGTGAAGCACAATCAGATTGCACAGTGATTTGTTTAATAGCTTGGGTTTGCAGCCTCGTGGGGTTTGAACCATACTCGAACTCGTCCATCAGCTCCAATCAGCTGAAATCATCCTTCATCTGACCAAGTTAAAGTTTTCCAATCATTTAAGGTCTAACTAATATGGTCACGAGCTCAGGAGAGGCACTGGACGTGATGTCGTGCTGCTAATAAAGGCACTCGAGTCGGTCTTCTACTACCATATCCCATTACAGCCAAACTATCTCACACTGTTCTGACAAACACGTTCATTTCACCCCATCCATTGCTTGGGGTTATTTCCCGCCAATGCTACTTGTCTGTTAACACTGTCAATTCTATGCACTAGTCAGCGATCTCGGTCATTAAGTGCTGGTGGTTGCCCACTACGTTGTCCATGATGGGAGGTCATTCCTGAAATTAGATAGTCCCGTCACACTTCTGACACTGTAAATCTAAGAATGTTGAAATGCCTCACAATTTCCAAAATAAGATGTCCCATACTTCTATCTTCAACTATCATCCCACGTTCAAAGTCTTTTAATTTTCGTCCCGTGGTCATAACACATTATCGGATGAATAAATAACTTGTACAGAAATAAAAGTCTTGTGAGAGCACTACTCATACACAGATTTTGTACGGGATACTTCAGCCATCTGTATATTTGCCTTTTGCTATCCTATGACTTTTGTCATCTCAGTGTGAAGTTTACGCCGGAAAACTTAACCAACTAAAAAAGGAACTAACAGGAAAACAATACCGAACGAGTGAAATGAAAAAGCACCTGGTATCATGGTTACAACTTATTATTAGTAATCTGGATCAACGATTAAAGGAGTTCGTGATTGCGAGATATCCTAATACAATTACACTTAAGTCAATTAATTGTCATTTCACTTAGCACAAAGATTTCTGTAGGAAAAATTTATTACGTTACATTAAAGTTTTTTTTTCTTCTGCTAACTTGAAAAATATATTGATAAAAATTCATTATATCGACTACTTTTTGGAAAGACGTGTAATAAATGAAACTTACTAAGGATTAATTGATTGCTTGAAACCATGCATCTCTCTAAATAATTAATATTGATATCATATTTCCTTGTCATGGATGATTAAGATTACTTGTAATCATGATTAAATGAACTGATCCACATGGAACCTGATTTTTAATCAATTACATTTTGACTAACGTGGCCAACAATTACTTTTTCTCCCCCCCTCCCCCATTCAACCTATTTGTTTCCTTACACTCTACAAAAAAAGACATTTGGAGAAATGGAATCAAGATAGTAAGAATGAATAATTTGAAGTCATTGGAAAGAATTTGTGATCGATATTTGAATTGATATTAAAATTTAACTTAAAATTATTCAAAAAGTTCCTAAATTTTGTCAAAACAAAATTCCTCATAGTTCTATGCCTGAGACTCTCTTATAAAATATAAACATTTTAGTTTTAAAAGTACGGTTGAATTAACCTATGTAATGGCAGGTAAAGAACGGAATAATAATAAAATGTTTAAAAATTACTTTTTTCATGTGGATCAAAAAGAAAAGAATTCTATTTTGTCTCACTTAAAACGAAATGACATGCTGCAATCTTCTATTACGAACGAAAATCCTTCTGTGTCTTCTGAAAGCAATGCTACCTACACTGTAAATAATTCAGGATCAAATTACGGTTTAAAGTGGCTGTACTTTGGGTGTAACCATTTCACTATAATTTTTACAGTAATATTTATTTAATTAGAGTAATTCAGTAATTTTGAGGCAATTATTACTGTAAAAACTATGGCATATCAGATTTTTTGCTCCGCAACATGTTCCCGTAAAATGGATCTAACAGTAATATATGCCAGCACCCTGAGTGTCAGAACTTTTTACCGTAATTTGATTCGGTGTACGTTGCAGTGAACGTTTTTTGTTTTTGATGTAATAATTATCAAACCACGTAGTTTCGAAATATCGAAAAACGTAGTTTTCAATTTTTTTTTTATTTATAGTTTATTTCTTAAATAAGATATATAATAGACTAATCAATTCGAGTTATCAATCTATCTACATATATATATATATATATCAGATTTGGCCGTTGATTACAGTAATCGATTACAACTGTAATTGATTACAGATAGTTACAGCTATGTAATCAATTACTTGTAATCACGTAATAAACAAGTAATCAATTACTTGTAATCGTGATTACAACTTTCAAAAAATTTTGATTACAGCTGTAATCATGATTACAATTTTGATTACAGCAATCAATTACTTGTAATCACGATTACAAGTAATCAATTACTTGTAATCGTGATTACAACTTTCAAAAAATTTTGATTACAGCTGTAATCATGATTACAATTTTGATTACAGCAATCAATTACTTGTAATCACGATTACAAGTAATCAATTACTTGTAATCATGATTACAACTTTCAAAAAATTTTGATTACAGCTGTAATCATGATTACAATTTTGATTACAGTAATCAATTACTTGTAATCATGATTCCAAGTAATTGCGATTACAAGTAATCACAACAAAAACGATTACGAGTAATTATTATTACAAGTAATCAAAATATATGATTACAGGTAATCATGATTACATGTAATTTGATTACATGTAATTGTGATTACTTGTAATCAAACTATACGATTACAAGTTATTACGATTGTATACTATAGTCAAATTTTTTATGTAAGTATTTATGTGTTTACATATTTTTATGTACATGGAATGTACGCACGCATGAACGTACAATTTGCGATTCCTATACATACAATGTATGCACAAACGTTGTTTGTACGTACAATATTCATAATTATATTGCAATATACTTAATGCAATACGCATATGCTTAGTACATATAATTATGCATTTATGATACATGTACGCATGTATGTTAGTTTGTACAAAAAGGCAATGTTTTGTATCTTTGTATACATAGACAATGTATGTATGAACGTATATGAAAATAATGTTTATGCGTTTGCATGCTTTTATGTACTTAAGTACATATATTGTATAAATTTACGTTAATAGCACGTATATACAATGTACGTATGTATATAAAATTGTACGTATTTACGTACAATATGTAAGAATGTTATTTAAAGGTGCAATATATGCACATAGTTGCGTAAATAAAATGCGTGCATGTATACATGCATATTTATATGTACATCGATATATGTGCACGCAAAGTATGTACTTATGTACAACTTGCGTATGTACTTGTATAACTACATACTTTGTTAATACTTATGCGCATGTAATGCATGGATGTACAAAAAATAGTTATATGCACAATGTACGCATGTACATACAACGTATACATGTACATAATTACAAGTAATGTACAAATACATACGTACATTTAAATATATGTAATTACAATATACACATACATTGTGCATACATTAAAAAAACTTATATGAGTAAAGTTATTAAAATTTGTTTTAAAATTTATTCTAAGGCATATGAAACTCGACCTCATATTTTTTAGAAGGCAAACGATAATTTTATTTTGAACTTCTAAATATTAATTCCACACATAAAATTTACCGTTTTTCTTACCATTTAAAACATTTCTATGAATCATGCATTATATTATAAAAAAAATAAATCTGTATTGTCAAACATCGCATGAAAATACCTGAAAATAATTTTTTATTCAGAGAATTTCAAAATGATATAGAACAATTAAAGCTGAAAACTAAATTTAAATATCGCTTGATTTTGTCATTTAACTTGCTTGAGTCATTAAAAGTTAACTTACATGCACTTTATTTATTGCATTGTGCACATATTTAGACATTGTAATGTACATATGTATACGTGTAATGTATGTACGCATGTACAATATATGTACATACATTCATGTATTGTACGTGCATATATAGTACATATGGATATGCATACATGGAACATACGTGTATTGTACATGTGTGGATACATTCATTGGACATATATACATTGCACCATATGCATAGATAGGGATAGCTTGCATGTACACATGTAAAATTTGTACGAAAGAATTATGCCTAATATATTTATGCACATATGTACTGTATATGTACACACATATGTACATTATATGAACATTATATGTTCATTTCATCATATGTACATTATATGAATATACATCTGTACTCTATATGCATATACATCTGTGCAATATATGCATCTTAAATGTGTGTATGTACGTACGTTATGCACGTCGAATGTATATATGAATATATGTAAAATATAAATACGCCCAATGTACGTACAATCGTACACAAATGTATTATGCATATTTGGATGCATACATTGAGCATGAACATATTATGTATATGTACATAAATACACTGGACATGCATATCATGTACATGCATACATACATATATAGTACATCCTACAGATATACCTATATTGTACAGTCCGCGAAAAAAAAAACGAATCACCCTGAATAACTTTCGTTCTAATGATCGGATTTTCACGAACTAAGTGTCAATCTTAATGGTTCCTGGGGGTGACCTCAAATATGCTAATTAATTAGTGCTAACTATTAATTAAGTTACGAAATCAGACACAAAACGTACTTTCTCTGAATAAACATGCATTATTTTTTACATATTTGGATTTCTTATCTTCAAAATATAGGGGGTAGCCGCAATCTGGGAAATGTGGTCCCCATAGTTTGGTCAGGAGAGCGATTCAAAGTTCGTACCCCTTAATGTTAATTTTGCTTTCTGCGTTTTCAGTCATATTTTCCAAACTAATGAAGCAATTCAAAAAAAAATTGCACCCACTCATAAAACTCATTTACCCAAAGCTAATTTCATGCAAAAAATAATTTTTAATAATTATTTATTACTTTTTATTATTTAATTAAAGTGAGGATGAAAAAATATTGAATTATAAGGTATGAATTTTTCTATACCATATTAATCTACATATTTTTCAATTGAAAAATCTAAAGTTTCAACTGTTTTTATTTATTAGAAGCTCAGAAAAATTAAAATTAATTATTTGGCGACAATAAAGAAATAACTGATTGGGGCGATTAATATTAAAATGTGATAAACTTGGGAGGAACTTGACTTCGCGCGCGTAGCGTAAAATTTCATTCATATTTTTTTCGCTAATAATCGTTTGCTAATCTTTTTATTTTTATTTCTTTCACACTATGAAATACGATGTTTCTTTTTTAGTCATTTAATAATTTATTTCCACTTTAATAAAGAATTTTGAATAAAAACACTTTATTCAACAAATGTCTAGTTTTAAAAAAGCTTGCTTCTGATAGAATACACCAGATTGTGCTTATTTAATGTGATTATTTTTTATTTTTCTTATTTTGTTTTTCAATAACTGATACAATTTCAATAATATACATACGTATGCATAGATTTGGAATAATTATATTTATCAATTTCTTGAATATATACTTTATAAATATTAATAAAAATACGTAGTCAACATTTTTAAACATCTCTCACAACATCGCAAATTTCTCAACATCTTATAGGGTAAACTAAACAATGAAGGAACACTTAAGCTTAGCTTGCTTTTAAAAAAAAATTCATAAAAATTTCAAAATTTTTAATTTTAGCTAAATGATGGTGTCGACATATTTGTTATTAAATGCAAATTATGTAAAAAAAAAGTTAGATAACTTACATAATATTGTTTTAAGCTTTTGGTGGTTTAAATAATAAGTAGTAAGATGACCAAGTGAAGGAACAGTTCTTACTAGTGAATAAACACTAAATTTTCCAGTGAATGAACACTTAATTTTGAGAATGTTTGATGCTCGTTAGGAATCCATAGGTCACACAAATGTATTAAAAAAACAATATTTTTCTTAGAATTACGACATATAACCATAGTTAATGTGGAAAATATTACTTTTTTTTCAGTCATGGAATGGAAAGTAAAATATGTTTGAATACATATTTTTAAGAAAACGTTTTTCATTTTTTTCTCACAGTTTAATAGTCCGTTCTAAATTATGAATGTTTATCATTGTGTAATCCGATGATGTTTTTATTATTATCATAATTCGATCATTTTTTTGTTTACTCTTTTCCCCATATTTTTTAAGCTTTTTTTTTTTTTAAATCTTTTTAAGTATTTTTTTTTCCTCTTCGTCATGAGTAATTTATTTCTTTTTCTTTTGATTTAACCTTCCTCTTTTTTCCAAATTTTGGGTCAATGTAAATGTATCTCTGAAATTTCTTTTGGTTTTCCAGTTCCATTTCCAGAATTCCTCACTGGATAATAAATGAGAAAAAGGAGTTTCGAAGTTTGAGTAAAACCCATCTCTCATTGACTTATATCTAGTAGTTACTTATAAAACCAATTGTTTTTGCAACTAACAATGCCTCAAGAGGACTTATCTCAAAATCAGTTTTCAAGATACTTTCATTATTAATGTTAGTTGTCTCAGCTTCAGAGCCAAAATTTGATTATGCAATTGTTCTTTTTGAAATAAATTCTTCAATATTGAAGAAAGCACAGGCTATTGGATATTTGGGAGATTAAACTTTTCTGTCAATGTTCCTTTAAAAATTTGCAACATAACTTGTGAGATTTCCTTCTCAAGCTTCTGAAGAAATAGCGCATCGTTACTCTCAAAGCATGTGTTTTGTTGATAAGTTGTCTTGCTCATTAACTCTTGGTGTCTGTTTTGCATGCATTTGTTACAGTCAACGTTTTTTACATCGAATGGAAAAATATCGCATTTCATAAAAGCATTTTAACTTCATCAGTTATTGCCTCAAATCTTATTTAAAAATGGATGTAAAATTTTCTAGACATATTGTCTTACAATTCTCTTGTTTTCAAGATCTAACGAGAGATTTCCATGAATTAGGTAGAAAACTTAACCAGAAAATTTGTTTTGAGGAACAAAACTTGCTCAGTATCAAATTGATATGAGATTTATACCTATCCAGAAGAAGCAAAATATGGAATTTGATTGCATTTTTAATTAACCATGGGAAGAAACATTTGCAATACATTTGTAAAATGTTGCTGCGGTCATCGTTTCATTTCATGAATAGCTTTTTCCAATGAAATATGTAGCAGGGACTGATTCTGTAATATCTCAATGAATTCTTCTGTAAGGAAAAACTACCAATGGAGGTATTTTTTCCTTCCTAGGTACTTTAGAATATAAATCCTTATAATTTTTAAGGCCGAAGATTTTTCCCGTTTAAGGGCAGTATTTAACTCTTGTTTCATTCGCATTGTAAATGCAATCACTTTATAAAAGGAAGATTCTCCTAAAGATTCTTCTGAAGTTCTTAAAACCAGTATTTCGAATATTATTCTCTAAGGGAAGTTTTGCCTTTTGAAATTATCTTCTCATTGCACTGAGTTATCGGTGGATTTCGCCTTAAAAAAAACTTCATCCATTTTTCACCTAGATAATTGTCTTTAAATGGATTTTTCCTACCAGTTCCCATTAGGACATCAAAGACGGCAATAAGATAATAATTTAGCTAATTATTGGCACAAAATCCTGCAAGGAAATTTTCCATTCAAGCTTTTATTATTATATTTAGTTGTTATATTTAGTAAATAAACATAGTTTATTAAGGTGTCTAAGGTATGATGTAATAACTAATCACTACATTTATAAAGATAAATAATAAATTAATTATTATTATAATTCTTTAAATAAATTTAGCAATTAAATTTGCATATTTAAATGAAATTGTTATAGGAACTATTCATACAACATTTAACTGAATTTTAGGAGTCCTCTATTTCGCTGAACTACTAATTATCCATGTAAAATCATGTTTCACACATACTATTCATTCACTGGGAAATCTATTCTCAGTGAAGGAACATGCCTGTTCCTTCACTGGTTAGAAGTTGTTGTTTTTTTTTATTTTTAACATAATTTTGATTTATAATATGACAAAAGGTACAAGAAAATTAAAATTTTCTTTTATTTTCATTAACTTGAAAAAATCCCAGTAAAGGAACACTTGTTTATTCATTGGTTTTTCATCGTTCGGTAATCTAGTTAATAAACACCCCCTAATCTCAGTACTTGCTTATGTTATGATGCTTAAAATAAATAAAACGTAACTACAATGACCATATTTTGAATTCTTTTTTTCACAATGAGAAAAAAAAAGCATTATTATATGCAATTAATTGTAGTTTAAACGGATAACAACAAACACTGACCTTATAATTTTGTCAAAGAAACAAGGCGTTGAACAGATACTAACAAATTCAAAACTTTTTCCAGAGAAGACTCAAAGACCAGGTAACTAAATGCATTGTTAGATGACTTCCTATTGTTAGGTAGTAAGCTACTGTTACCAATCAATCTAAATTAAAACGTTTAAAATCTTATTTCTAAGAAATATCTATGAAATGCTCCTTCATTTGTTGGTTTACCCTATATCATCCTAATCTTAAAAGAAATTTCTGGAAGTGTATCGCAGAACTATTTCACCAACTATTTAATTAAATTTTAACATTTTAAAAATCTTATTCTTTACTATTTTACGTTTATTATTTCTTCATTAATATACTAAAAAATGTTTTTAGAACTTTAATTTAGATTTTCTTTAATTTAGGTTTCCTTTTTAAATTATAGTCAAGTTTTTTTTAAAGAATTATTGTCTGCTAGCTAAGAATAATACCTTGTTAAGAAATTAAAAACATTTAGCTGTTTAAAATTATTTAAGGCAAAACAGCTGATTATTTACTTAGCATACTATTTTTTTTTGAAAAAATAATATAAATTATTGATTGTCCTTTTTTTTGTTTCTTGTGACTTCAACTTAGATTATCTAAAATAGTGTTGATGTTTTATAAGTCACTACAAAGAGGATAAAGATACCGAACAGCTGTGGAATACGTAGCCAATTTTTTTAGTGTCTTAAAATATCTCAGTATCTTAAATGTCGTCCTACTATCTTGGTTGTGAAATTAAATTTTTAATTATCTGACCACGTGTGATTCACTAATTATTTCATTACATCTTTTACTCTTTATGATACCAAGTAGATTTTTTTCTGATAATATACTAAACTATTTTGTTTAATTTTTTACTTTAGCATGATTTCCAAGATATTATTGTAGTATAATTTATTATCAGGAAAATGCCTTATTTTGTCAAGCAGGAAATACTAAAAATTGAAATTTGTAAGGATTCCGAAGCTGTGCCAATTTTAGAGTCATCTGATTTTTGAAAAAAGTGCTATAAAAAATACACAATTTCCGAACTTATTTTAATAAAAAAAAAATTTAAAAAAAAACATGGCAAGTAGGCTAACATACTTTTTACAGAAACTGTGAAAACTAATTTTTCCTATATTTCTTCAAAAGAGGATAAGAATGATATTGCTCCAAGGGACCTACTCAATAATTTTGCTATTTCCAGAATGAAATCTGTTTGATCGAAACATATTATTCCTTGAAAATTAAAACGAGGGAAAAATTAACTTTTATTATTTATCTAAGCTTATTCCATTTATTTAATGATAGCGGTATTAAGGTTAAGGATATGCGTCGGAAGCTCCGTTTATTATTATACTATAAATGCATTAAATCATGTAGCTTGAATAATTTATTTTAAGAAAATTATTTAATAATTTTAAGCAAATAAGGGTGTAAAATTAAACTCGATCGAAATACTCCGAAAGTATACCCTGAAATATATGTAGAATAAACTTTGGAATCGATATATAAAAAATACCTTTTCAAACAACTTCGAGTAGGACGAAAACGCTATTTTTTAAAAAAGTTGTCCTTGTAACTATTTAATTTCGATTCCTGGTACTAGGGGACATTCCATTTTCACATTCGACTTTTGAAATTTCAATTGTAAGCGGAATTTTTTTATGACCTTAAATTAAAATGTTAAGGCTTGCAGCAACAACAACAAAAAAAAAAATTTTTTTACTGCATTGATTTTTTTACAAAGTAGTGAATTATTATTTTTTCAATCTAAGAACCAGTGCCTATACCATATGTAAATTTTATTTTAATATCGAGTGGAATAATTTAATATGTTGTGTAACTAAATGGATAATCCCAAGAAACTGAATCGAAAATATAAAAACTTCATTGATTTAAAAAAATAATAGATGATAATAAAAATAGACATGTTTTGAGCGTCCAATAATATAAGTCACAAGTTATCCAAGCCTGACAAGTCTTGAGAATGGGCGATTATATTTGAAATCTCGAAACATGTCAACTTTTACTTCCCTCTTCATATGTTTTGAAGCCATTTGAGTTTTTATCGTCAATTATACTGCTTTACATTTGGATCTTGATCATTATTTTGATAAGGATTTTACACTCGTTAAAGTAAACATATGCATTTAAATATTTTATCAGGATTCATGTGGTCTTTAAAAACGTAAGAACATCAATATTGTAAAAGTTATATTTAACTTAAAAATTAACATTTTGACATCAGATATTTTGAGTTAATGAAATTAAATATTTTATCTTTTAAGTTTTTGTGCCCCCATTTCAGTATCTTAAGGATCTTACGAGCTCTGTTTAAAAAGAGAGCATCAGATATATATAAGAAAACAAAAATAACCATAGTAGCAGTATTTGGTGGTAAATGTAGCTTATCGTAAATGAAGAATATGCTGTGCGACATTTTATGGTGAATTTGCGAACGTATAAGTTTCAGAATGTATCGAAACATGAGGATGCTATTTGCTAATCATCTTTATCCAAAGAAAACGATGTAACCTAAATATCTAGTAGAATGAAGCGATTTTTTAAACAATGAATCCTACAATATGCAACATATTATTTCAATATCTTATTCTTAAACATAACATATTTCAATCTTTTTAAAATGCCACTAAACATTCAGCAATTCCTTGAGTTACAGAAAAAAGAATTATCGTAAATTACAGAAAACCTTGTGAATGTGCATTAGAATTATTATACAATCTACATTTTATTTTTCAAGCACTTTTTTTTTCTTCAAACTTTCTTGCCTAGAAGACTCGATTAGACTCGATTTACTGCCAAGAAACTTCGAGATAATATTATTAACCCCCTATTAACAATAAATTAAACCTCTCCGAGCCATCACTGAACATTATTTCAATTTTTTTACTATCAAAGCTTGGTTGCGTAGCAACCTAGTAAAACTAAGCACTCCACTTTTGAATTAGTCAATGGGTTATCTTAAAATATTTATTTGCGCAGGCGACTTTTTTTGGCGGTTCTCTGGACTATCGCCAAATATATAAACCTTTATTGCTGCCCAATTTACCACCCAATTTTTTTAAAATTTTGTCTACCCCCCCTAGTTCAAGTGTCTAGATTCCAAATATGTAAAAAAAAATATATGTTTATTCAGAGAAAGTACGTTTTTGTGTCTGATTTCGTAACTTAATTAATAGTTAGCACTAATTAATTAACATATTTAAGGTCACCCCCAGGAACCATTAAGATTGACACTTAGTTCGTGAAAATCCGATCATTAGAACGAAAGTTATTCAGGGTGATTCGTTTTTTTTTTGCGGACTGTACGAATCACCCTGAATAACTTTCGTTCTAATGATCGGATTTTCACGAACTAAGTGTCAATCTTAATGGTTCCTGGGGGTGACCTCAAATATGCTAATTAATTAATTCTAACTATTAATTAAGTTACGAAATCAGACACAAAAACGTACTTTCTCTGAATAAACATGCATTTTTTTTTACATATTTGGATTTCTTATCTTCAAAATATAGGGGGTAGCCGCAATCTGGGAAATGTGGTCCCCATAGTTTGGTCAGGAGAGCGATTCAAAGTTCGTACCCCTTAATGTTAATTTCGCTTTTTGCGTTTTCAGTCATATTTTCAAAACTAATGAAGCAATTCAAAAAAAATTGCACCCACTCATAAAACTCATTTACCCAAAGATAATTTCATGCAAAAAATAATTTTTAATAATTATTTATTATTTTTTATTATTTAATTAAAGTGAGGATGAAAAAATATTGAATTATAAGGTATGAATTTTTTTATACCATATTAATTTACATATTTTTCAATTGAAAAATCTAAAGTTTCAACTGTTTTCATTTATTAGAAGCTGAGAAAAATTAAAATTAATTATTTTTAAAAAAATAATTTGGCGACAATAAAGAAATAACTAATTGGGGCGATTAATATTAAAATGTGATAAACTTGGGAGGAACTTGACTTCTCGCGCGTAGCGTAAAATTTCATTCATATTTTTTTCGCTAATAATCGTTTGCTAATCTTTTTATTTTTATTTCTTTCACACTATAAAATACGATGTTTCTTTTTTAGTCATTTAATAATTTATTTGCAATTTAGTCGAGAATTTTGAATAAAAAACACTTTATTCAACAAATGCCTAGTTTTAAAAAAGCGTGCTTCTGATAGAATACAGCAGATTGTGCTTATTTAATGTGATTATTTTTTATTTTTTTTTAATTTTGTTTTTCAATAACTGATACAATTTCAATAATATACATACGTATGCATAGATTTGGAATAATATATTTATCAATTTCTTGAATATATATTTTATAAATATTAATAAAAATACTTAGTCAACATTTTTAAACATCTCTCACAACATCGCAAATTTCTCAACATCTTATAGGGTAAACTAAACAATGAAGGAACACTTAAGCTTAGCTTGCCTTTAAAAAAAATTTATAAAAATTTCAAAATTTGTAATTTTAGCTAAATGATGGTGTCGACATATTTGTTATTAAATGCAAATTATGTAAAAAAAGTTAGATAACTTACATAATATTGTTTTAAGCTTTTGGTGGTTTAAATAATAAGTAGTAAGATGACCAAGTGAAGGAACAGTTCTTACCAGTGAATAAACACTAAATTTTCCAGAGAATGAACACTTAATTTTGATAATGTTTGATGCTCGTTAGGAACCCATAGGCCACACAAATGTCTAAAAACAAGATTTTTCTTGGAATTACGACATATAACCATAGTTAATGTGGAAAATGTTACTTTTTTTTCAGTCATGGAATGGAAAGTAAAATATGTTTGAATACATAATTTTAAAAAAATGTTTTTCATTTTTTTCTCACAGTTTAATAGTCCGTTCTAAATTATGAATGTTTATCATTGTGTAATCTGATGATGTTTTTATTATTATTATAATTCGATCATTTTTTGTTTAATCTTTTCCTCATATTTTTTAAGCTTTTTTTTAAAATCTTTTTAAGAATTTTTTTTCTCTTCGTCATGAGTAATTTATTTCTTTTTCTTTTGATTTAACCTTCCTCTTTTTTCCAAATTTTTGGCCAATGTAAATGTATCTTCGAAATTTCTTTTGATTTTCCAGTTCCATTTCCAGAATTCCTCACTGGATAATAAATGAGAAAAAGGAGTTTCGAAGTTTGAGTAAAACCCATCTCTCATTGACTTATATCTAGTAGTTACTTATGAAACCAATCGTTTTTGCAACTAACAATGCCTCAAGAGGACTTATCTCAAAATCAGTTTTCAAGATACTTTCATTATTAATGTTAGTTGTCTCAGCTTCAGAGCCAAAATTTGATTATACAATTGTTCTTTTTGAAATAAATTCTTCAATATTGAGAAAAGCACAGGCTATTGGATATTTGGGAGATTAAACTTTTCTGTCAATGTTCCTTTAAAAATTTGCAACATAACTTGTGAGATTTCCTTCTCAAGCTTCTGAAGAAATAGCGCATCGTTACTCTCGAAGCATGTGTTTTGTTGATAAGTTGTCTTGCTCATTAATTCTTGGTGTCTGTTTTGCATGCATTTGTTACAGTCAACGTTTTCTACATCGAATGAAAAAATATCGCATTTCATAAAAGCATTTTAACTTCATCAGTTGATGCCTCAAATCTTATCTAATGAGATTTCCAAGAATTACGTAGAAAACTAAACCAGAAAATTTGTTTTGAGGAACAAAACTTGCTCAGTTTCAAATTGATATGAGATTTATACCTATCCAGAAGAAGCAAAATTAGGAATTTGATTGCATTTTTAATTAGCCATGGGTAGAAACATTTGCAATATATTTGTAAAATGTTGCTGTGGTCATCGTTTCATTTCATGAATAGCTTTTTCCGATGAAATATGTAGCAGGGACTGATTCTGTAATATCTCAATGAATTCTTCTGTAAGGAAAAACTACCAATGGAGGTACTTTTTCTTTCCTAGGTACTTTAGAATATAAATCCTTATAATTTTTAAGGCCGCAGATTTTTCCCGTTTAAGGGCAGTATTCAACTCTTGTTTCATTCGCATTGTAAATGCAATCACTTTATAAAAAGATGCCAGGGCTACTTCCCTCCTAAAGATTCTTATAAAATTTTCAAATTTTAAAATTCTTATTCTTTTCCATTTTACGTTTATTATTTCTTCATTAATATACTAATAATTTTTTTAGAACTTTAATTTAGATTTTCCTTAATTTAGGTTTCCTTTTCAAATTATAGTCAAGTTTTTTTTAAAGAATTATTGTCTGCTAGCTAAGAATAAAACCTTGTTAAGAAATTAAAAACATTCAGCTGTTTAAAATTATTTAATGCAAAGCAGCTGATTATTTGTTTAGCATACTATTTTTTTTTTGAAAAAAGAATATAAATTATTGATTGTCTTTTTTTTTTGTTTCTTGTGACTTCAACTTAGATTGTCTAAAATAGTGTTGATGTTTTATAAGTCACTACAAAGAGGATAAAGATACCGAACATAAAAAGCTGTGGAATACGTAGCGAATTTTTTTAGTGTCTTAAAATATCTCAGTATCTTAAATGTCGTCCTACTATCTTAGTTGTGAAATTAAATTTTTAATTATCTGACCACGTGTGATTCACTAATTATTTCATTATATCTTTTACTCTTTATGATACCAAGTAGATTTTTTTTTCTGATAATATACTAAACTATTTAGTTTAATTTTTTACTTTAGCATGATTTGCAAGATATTATTGTAGTATAATTTGTTATCAGGAAAATGCCTTATTTTGTTATTCAGGAAATAATAAAATTGAAATCTGTAAGGATTCCGAAGCTGTGCACACAATACACAATTTCCGACCTTATTTTAATAAAAAAAATTTAAAAAAAAACGTGACAAGTAGGTTAACATACTTTTTACAGAAACTGTGAAAACTAATTTTTCCTATATTTCGTCAAAAGAGGATAAGAATGATATTTCTCCAAGGACCTACTCAATTATTTCGCTATTTCCAGAATGAAATCTGTTTGATCGAAACATATTATTCCTTGAAAATTACACGAGGGAAAAATTAACTTTTATTATTTATCTAAGCTTATTCCATTTATTTAATGATAGCGGTATTAAGGTTAAGGATATGCGTCGGAAGCTCCATTTATTATTATACTATAAATGCATTAAATCATGTAGCCTGAATAATTTATTTTAAGTAAATTATTTAATAATTTTAAGCAAATAAGGGTGTAAAAATGAACTCGATCGAAATACTCCGAAAGTATACCCTGAAATATATGTAGAATAAACTTTGGAATCGATATATAAAAAATACCTTTTCAAACAACTTCGAGTAGGACGGAAACGCTAACTTGTTTAAAAAAGTTGTCCTTGTTACTATTTAATTTCGATTCCTGGTACTAGGGGACATTCCATTTTCACATTCGACTTTTGAAATTTCAATTGTAAACGGAATTTTTTTATGACCTTAAACTAAAATGTTAAGGCTTGCAGCAAAAGAAAAAAAAAATTTTTTACTCATTAATTTTTTTACAAAGTAGTGAATTATTATTTTTTCAATCTAAGAACCTGTGCCTATAACATATGTAAAACTTATTTTAATATCAAGTGAAATAATTTAATATGTTGTGTAACTAAATGGATAATCCCAAGAAACTGAATCGAAAATATAAAAACTTCATTGATTTAAAAAAATAATAGATGATAATAAAAATAGACATGCTTTGAGCGTCCAATAATAAAAGTCACAAGTTATCCAAGCCCGACAAGTCTTGAGAATGGGCGATTATATTTGAAAACTCGAAACATGTCGACTTTCACTTCCCTCTTCATATGTTTTGAAGCCAGTTGAGTTTTTATCGTCAATTATACTGTTTTACATTTGGATCTTGATCATTATTTTGATAAGGATTTTACACTAGTTAAAGTAAACATATGCATTTTAATATTTTATCAGGATTCATGTGATCTTTAAAAATGTAAGAACATCAATATTGTAAAAGTTATATTTAACTTAAAAATTAACATTTTGACACCAGATATTTTGAGTTAATGAAATTAAATATTTTATCTCTTAAGGTTTTGTGCCCCCATTTCAGTATCTTAAGGATCTTACGAGCTCTGTTTAAAAAGAGATCATCAGATATATATAAGAAAGCAAAAATAACCATATTAGCAGTATTTGGTGGTAAATGTAGCTTATCGTAATTGAAGAATATGCTGTGCGACATTTTATGGTGAATTTGCGAACGTATAAGTTTCAGAATGTATCGAAACATGAGGATGCTATTTGCTAATCATCTTTATCCAAAGGAAACGATGTAACCTAAATATCAAGTAGAATGAAGCGATTTTTTAAACAATGAATCCTACAATTTGCAACATATTATTTCAATATCTTATTCTTAAACATAACATATTTTAATCTTTTTAAAATGCCACTAAACATTCAGCAATTCCTTGAGTTATAGAAAAAAGAAATATCGTAAATTATAGAAAGCCTTGTGCATTAGAATTATTATACAATCTACATTTTATTTTTCAAGCACTTTTTTTTTCTTCAAACTTTCTTGCCTAGAAGACTCGATTAAAACTGTAAAAATGATTATCCCTAAAATTTTGTATATAGCTATAATAAGTTATGCTCATTATATTTTAGTATAAAATCCTCGAATAAATATAGTAAAAACAGTGTAATCTAAATAATATCAGATAAAAAGTTCATGTATTTAAATTCTAAAAACTATCATAAATAATTTATAAATCGATTCAAATTTACTTTTCAAAGGAGATTAAAATAATATTTTTTTTGCTTTTTGGACAGAAATCACCTAAAAAAATTGTTTATGGCCTGGAAACTTCGAGATATTTCCTATTAACAATAAATTAAGCCCCTCCGAGCAATCACTGAACATTATTTCAATTTTTTTACTATCAGAGTTTGGTTGCGTAGCAACCTAGTAAAATTAAGCACTCCACTTTTGAATTAGTCAATGGGTTATCTTAAAATATTTATTTGCGCAGGCGACTTTTTTTGGCTGTTTTCTGGACTATCGCCAAATATATAAACCTTTATTGCGGCCCAATTTACCACCCAATTTTTTTAAAATTTTGTCTACCCCCACTAATTCAAGGGTCTAGATTCCAAATATGTAAAAAAAAATATATGTTTATTCAGAGAAAGTACGTTTTTGTGTCTGATTTCGTAACTTAATTAATAGTTAGCACTAATTAATTAACATATTTGAGGTCACCCCCAGGAACCATTAAGATTGACACTTAGTTCGTGAAAATCCGATCATTAGAACGAAAGTTATTCAGGGTGATTCGTTTTTTTTTATTGCGGACTGTACATGCATACATATATTATACTGTTCATAAATAAATTGCACATGCATGCATGGGACATACATTGTACAGACAATGTATGTATGTTCGTACAAACACAAGTACTTGTATATACATGCCTACATGAACATAGATATACATTTTACATACACAAATATTTGCATAAAATGCATATATTCATTGTGTATAAATGTACATGTCTACATTGTTTGCACATACATACGTTATTATTATCTATATACATACGTACATATATTTTATACCAACAATATAAGTGTATGTACATGTGTGTGAAACTAAAATGTCGGAACATATGCACTAGATAAAATCATATGTACATACATTTCAGTTACATTCATTTGTACGTATACAAATACGTACAAAATGCAGTACATTTTAATGCGTGCAAAATGTATCATTATAAAATACATTCTACTATCTACTGTAAAATATAATCATTTATAAGAATACAATAGTCTTGTAATCGTGTATTTAGATTACATGTAATCATAATTACTTGTAATCAAATTATATGTAATCAAATTACATGTAATCAAATTACATGTAACCAAATTACATGTAATCAAATTACATGTAATCATGATTACATGTAATCATATATTTTGATTACCTGTAATCATAATTACTCGTAATCGTTTTTGTTGTGATTACTTGTAATCGCAATTACTTGGAATCATGATTACAAGTAATTGATTACTGTAATCAAAATTGTAATCATGATTACAGCTGTAATCAAAATTTTTTGAAAGTTGTAATCATGGTTACAAGTAATTGATTACTGTAATCGACTATGTAATCATGATTACAGCTGTAATCAAACTTTGTAATCGATTACATTTTTGGCCAACTCTGATATATATATATATATATATATATATATATATATATATATATGAAATATGCGGTGTATCCACACCGATATTTTTTAGTTAATTGCGTGAAAAAAGCATGATTAAAGAGTCCAGTTGTGCATTATCTGTTTATTTAGAAGCGATGGTGAAAGCATACACATTTTAGCCTCCTCCCGCTGGCGATGGGTGGAGACCCATGTCCCGTCTAAGCAGACGGAATTTAGTTAAGCATGATAAACAACAAAAAGCCACGCAAAAACTATTGCTCTTCGTTTTATAGGATGATTAAACAGTGTAAAAAGGTTCCAGTCATATGCCTTTTCTGTATTCTTACGCCTCATCAAATTTATTTATTACTCATAGAAAATCGTTTAATCTTTCCTTATATGGAAGTGAAAGATCTTAAAATAACTTCTCTTTTGAAGTATAAATCTAATTATTATTCATTGGCATGTTTTTAGCCTTGAAGTCCCAAAATAGAATTTCTACCCTTATCCTTTACTAAAGATATTTTATGAAAAGGCCTGAAGTTTTAATGCTTTTATTAATACAAAAGTATTTAATTTTTGTATTACATCCCCCCCAAAAAAAATATTTTGGTAAGCCAAAAAAAAAATAATAAAATTTAGAATACTATGAATTTATAAAATTTACGTTGGTATGACTGTCCTTTTTCCTACTATAAATAAAATTTTTCCAATATGTGAAAAAAATTATTTACAGCAACAACAATAAAAACATAATAATACAATTTATCTATTTAGTGAACTAAACAGAAAGAAAAGTTAAACATTTTATAACTATTCTACTAAACTTTTCAAAATTTTTCACACAAAAATATACAAAATTTTTATGCAAAACGACCTGGACAACAAGTGTCATTTAATCAGAATTTAAGATTCTGTATGATTAAAAAAAAAATATTCACAATTTTTATGTGAAAGAGGTGGACAACTAAGAGTCATTTAATCAGAATTTAAGATTCTGTATGGTAAATGGGGTTATTTACTAGATGAAATTCTGTATTCCCCGTTAAAATGGAGGAAAACAGAGTTTCATGAAGCACTGTGAAATTGAGAGATCCAGACTGGATAAAACAAAAATAGTTTAGAAATAATTTTCTCACTGTGTTGAGAAAAAAAAGTTCATGTTACTTCGCCCTCACTCCCAACTGATGCTGAGGTAAACATCTCCACACAACGCGATTCGGATCTCTCAAAAAAATAGGGATTACTTCTTCCCTTGAAGAAAGTAAAAATTTTCTTTTGGTGACTATTCATGATTTAATTTTAACATTTGTGGGTTGTGATATTTCCTAAGCTTTGAAACATGTACTATTTCAAAATTTTGTTTACTTAAATTATTCTTTTTATTTATTTTGTAATTAACTTCTGAAATTTTTTGAAGAATTTTATACGGTCCACTGAAAGGAGGTGACAACTTCCTCGCATTAGGATAAGTAAATTCTTCAAACAGAACTAATTCATCATTTTTAAAGTCTATATCTAAAAATCTATCATCATAATAAATTTTATTTCTTTCATGATATTCTCTAGTTCTTTGAATTGCTATTTTTTTAGCTTCTTCAACAGGTGGATAGACTTTTTCATTTAAGGGATTTTCGTAGGGGAGTCTACCATGCAAGAGGTATGCAGGTGGAAATTTTGTTACAGAATGGGGAGTTAAGTTATAAGTATTAACTATATCTTTTAACAAAACAGGCCAGGGAGTTTTAGTAGGTTTTTCATTAATTTTACATTTTAAACGCTTAATTATTGTTTGACCAAGGCGTTCAACCTTGCCATTAGACTGCGGATGATGTGCAGTTGTCAATAATTGTTGAATTTTATTATGTTTCAAAAACTTTTTAAAATGAGAAGAAGTAAAGGCAGCTTTTCGATCACTCAACAAGGATTTAGGGATTTGATTTTGAAAAATTTGATGCAAAAAATTTTTATAAGTTTCTGAGCTAATGGATTTTGATGCAAAAGCCCAAATGTAGCGTGTAAGGTGGTCAATAATTAAAGTTAAATATTTCTTTGTTGAATTATAGTAATTCAATCCACCAACACTATCTATTGCTAGTAAGGATTGTAATAATCCAAATCTTTTTTGTCGCGGTTTTTTATTTAATTGGCACGTATGACAATGTTTACAAAATTTTGTTATATCTGAAGTTATGTTGTTCCAATAATAAACAGGGGTTATTAAGTTAATCATTTTCTGAACTCCTGAATGATTAAATTTATCATGAGCACTTTGCAGAAGTTTTAATCTTAACGAAAATGGAACAACTATTTTATTAAAATTTTTCTTACGTACACACAATACATTATTGATATCAACAAATTTACCTTGTAAGTTATCTTTCCTTTGAGCTTCCACTATTTCACTCAAATTCAATAAATGTGAAACATGAACATTATTATTTTTACTATTACTTTGGACAATTGAATGTGTTGCATCTCTCGAAAGCCAATCTGCTTCAAAATTAGCAGAGCCTTTTGTGTATTTAATATCATATTCATACATACTTAACAATAATGACCATCTAAATAATCTACCTTTTAAATTTTTAACATTTTTTAGCCAAACTAAAGCAGCATGGTCAGAATGTATGGTGAATTTTTGGCCAAAAAGGTAATGATGGAATTTATTTAACGAATCAACAATAGCAAGACATTCAAGTTCTGTAATTGCATAGTTTTTTTCATAGTCCCTTAATGAACGAGAATGAAAAGCTACAGGATGCAATACACCACATTCATCTGTCTGTTTTAGCACACATCCAATTCCAACTAATGATGCATCAACAAAAAGATGACATTCATGATTAGGGTTAAAAATTTTCAAAATTGGTTTACAAATAATAGCATTTTTTAAAAGTTCAAAAGATTGTTGACATTTTTCTGACCACACCCATTTTACATCTTTCTTTAACAAGTTATTTAAAGGATGTCGAATACTTGCATAACTATCAATAAATTTATTGTAAACATTTATTGATCCGAGAAATCTTTGTAATGATTTTACATTTTTAGGGGGCAATAATTTTTTAATCACTTCAATATTATGGTTATCGGGTGATACAATTCCATTTTTAATTTCATATCCTAAAAATTCTATTTGTTTTTGCAAAAATGAATATTTTGAAAGTTTTAATTTTAAGTTTTCTTGTTTACAAATATCAAAAATCTTTTTAAGATGGGTTAAATGTTCATCATAAGAATTAGAAAATATAATGATATCATCAAAGTAGTTTGTAGCAAATTTAATTTTATGTTTATTTAAAATTCTACGAACTGTACGTTGAAAAATGCTCGGGGCATTCTTCCAGCCAAAAGGTAATCTTAAGTATTCAAATAGACCATTGTGAGTAGCGAATGCTAATTTCTCAGTGTCATCAGGATGAATACGAACATGATGATATCCCTGTGATAAATCTATTTTAGAATAATAACTACTATTAGACAATTTTTCTATTAAAGTTTGTATTAAAGGTAGAGGTTCAGAATCTGTTTTTGTAATTTGATTTAATTTCCTGAAGTCGATACATAAACGACTCTTTTTATTTTCATCTTTTTTAAACACTAAAGTTACTGGGGCAGCATAAGGGGATGAACTTTCTTTTATAATGTTATTTTTTAACAATTCCTCTATTTGTAAATCAATTTCCTGTTGTTGTTTTGGGGATGTTTTGTACGGCCTTAGAGATATAGGTAAATCTGAGGTTAACCTGACTCTTTGCGGTTCCATTCTAATTTCTCCTACGTCATGTTTGTGTTTCGCAAAAATATCATCATAACTTTTTAAAATTTCTTTTAAGTCCACATTTTCTATCTCCCTTTCATTTTTTATTTTTTCGTCGATATTAACCTGATAATGTATGCATCCATTACCTAGATTTATCTTCGAATCATTTGAGATTTTTGGACATTTTTTCTTTTTCCTATTTGTCCTTTTCCTTTCATTTTTGTTACCCTTTACATTACTTTTTTCAATGTTTACTTTTACTGAAACATCTTCAACTTTTATTTTTTCAACATTTTTACCCTTAACATTTTGAGAATTTTGCTGTCTAATGTGCAAAGATAAGTTGTCATTGTTAGAATTAGCAGAGGTGATCAATCTCTTACCAAATTGAGTAACAACTGGCCCGACACAATCAATAAACAAACAAAACTCTTTGCAAGCCTACAACCCAAGTAAAGCATATGGTAAATCAGTATCAATTACAAAAAACTTAACTGACTTAACAATTTCGCCTAACTTAAGGGGAAACTCACAAATTTTGTTAAGTGTTAGTTGTCCTTTCGTTTGGGTAACCTTTAATTCCTCACATTTTTTAATAGGAATATTCAATTTTAACACCAAATCTTTTGGTATTACATTCAATGTTGACCCGGTATCAACATTCAATAATATCTCTTTTACTTTTTCATTTTTATTTTGTTTTGGACGTCCCTTTAGGTATTTATTTTTCACTTTACCTCCATTTAGGTATTCATTTTTAACTTTATATCCGGATATTAGTAATTGCTATTGATTACTTGTCATATTTTGAACGTTCACATCAACCGCATTATTAGGGTTGTTTACACAGGTGGAGCCCATGTGAAATTGATTCAAAAGTCCTTTCTTTGAGCAATATTTACATTAATTCAATGGGTTCTCCTGTGTAGTATGATGTATTTTGGGTTTTGTCACATTCGGGGTTACATTTTTATTTTTAGGACAAGCCGGGGCTTTATGTCCTGGTGCATTACACTTAAAGCACTTAATGTCATATTTCGGGTTTTCTAACTTTTTAACATATGGTCCCTTATTAGCTTGAAATTTATTTTTATCTAAGTCACTTTTAATTTTTTCATAAAGTTTAAGTTTTTGTTTGAATTCAAAAAGATTATTGGCTCCATAAAGAACTGTTTTATTATTTGTTTGGTCTGGTATTCCTTGAATCATGTAAGTGATTAGAGCTAAATCATCAATATCACTTTGTGTAGCTATTTCTCTCATTTTTAGGAAATATTCTTGAAGAGTTTCATTATACCTTTGTTTTCTTTTTTGCAACATTGCATGTACTTCTGCACAATTGCAACTAAGTCCAAATTCTTCAAGCAAAAGATTTTTTAATTTTTCATATGAATTTAAATGAGTTTCACTTCTAATTAAAGTTAATGCGTTATTTTTCATACATCTTTTTGCAAATAAAAATTTTTGCATATCAGACAATTTAAATAAATTAGCATGAGTTTCAAAATTTTCAAACCAAGAATTTATGTTATCAAAGCGGTTTCCATTAAACATAGGGGTAACTGATTTAATATCTGAAAAACTAACTACTAATTTTGTTTCATTTTCCTTATTTATATAATTACTAGAACTTTGACTATAGGATACCATATCTTCATCAGCACTACTTTTTGTACATGTAGAATTTAAACTAACTTGTGTAAATTTATTTACATAAGTTTTAGTCTGTAAATGTGGTTCAAAATCAGTTTGAGTTTGTGTACTTTTAAACTGAGTAGTTTCCTCCTCATCTTCGGAGGGATTTTCATTTACGATCGAATTTTTTAAGTAATTAAAATCACATAAACAATTTAAAATATGTTTTGCGATTTCATTTTTATTTCCCTCACTGGAAATATTTAGAATGTCTGAAATTTTGATTAAATCCGAAAAATTAAAAGTATCACAAATTTCTTTCAGTTTGTTTGCAAATTCATTATCGTTAGTTTCAAAAGAAAATTCTGAAAAATTTAGAATTTTGTTACGGTTTAATCTAGACCAGAGTTTCTTAACCTTTTTGATACAATGGACCCCTTTTAAAGTTTTTTAAGAAGTCACGAACCACCCCTCTGAGAAACAAAATTGCAAAAAAACATCAATTTTTAGTATTTAATTTATTTTAGCATTTAATTTTATTATTTCAATAGTATACAAAATATTTAAAATTAAAATTTTTAGTCTGAAAGTTGTTGCTGCTTTTCCTTAATTAATAAATTGAATAGAGGGATGGTTTTCGACAAAGCAACGAGCATAACATGTTCAACATTCAATCGATAATGATGTTTTGTTTTTATTGTCACAACTGTGGAAAGTCCGGCTTCGTTAAGATACACTGTAGCTAACGGAATTATAGCTGAAATAGCTCGCTTTACAAGCAATGGGTAGGCTTCTTTCACAGAAGACCAGAACTCCCCGAGTGTTTTTGAATCGAAATCCATTTTTAGCAAGGACTTTGTTCTAAGATCAATAAGCTCATCTTTGGCAAGGTTCATATCATCGATACAGTCAATATCACAAAAAAAAAGGATGACGAATCCACAACTCATCTTTTATCTTTATCTCATCTAAATTAAAATATTTTTTCAATGAAACTTGAAGTACTTCCAGGTGTTCACAGATTTCATTTTTTAAGTTATTCAGTAACAAATTATCTTGCCAAGATCCATTTTCAGAAAGCCCTTCGTCCAAAGTTGACCACAAGAACTTTTAAAAGTTTGCATATATCTCTTTGAATTCTATTTTTTTCAAAGTGGCATCTTTAATTAGAATGCTTGTAATTTCTCAGTTGCATCCATAATGGTGATATCGGGTCCCAGAATTAAAAGACTTATATTGTTCATGTGGTTAAAATTATGTGCCAGGTTAACCAATTTATGGGTAAAATCTTTTTTGTTTAAATATTCGAAGAATGAGTTATCTTTTTCTTCTAGAACAAGTGATAATTCGATCTTCAACATGAAAAATTGTTTCAAAACCTACCGTCGTGACAGCCAGGGCAATTCCGTGTGGTACAGAAGTACCTCATGTTCTGTGTCCATTTCTTGACACACCGTTTTAAAGAGACGATGATTAAGAGCTCTACGTCTAATAAAATTTACAGTTTTAATAACTTTTGATAATACTTCTTTTAAGCTGGTTGGAAGAGTTTTTGTAGCCTGTTTATGTAAAAAAACAATGAGTAACAAGAACATTAGGAGACTTTTTTTTTTACCAACAGGGCAAAACCAGATTTATTGCCAAGCATCACAGGTGCTCCATCTGTACGAAGTGAATGAAGTTTTTCTTTCCAGCCGAAGTCTTGTTTGGTAAAGAAAACATTTAACATTGCTAAAACATCAACTGTCTTTGTAGTTTACAAAAGAGACTCACAAAATAAAAATTCTTCTTTGATAGTATAAAGAGGCACGTAACGAACAAAAACAAGAAGTTGACTATAATTCGAGATATGTGTAGTTTCATCCAGTTGCATGTTAAAGGGAAATGGCGATACTTACAATTCATCGATGATCTTTTTCAAGATATTGCAAGAAATTTCAACTATTCTTGAATGTGTCACATCATTTGAAAATGGAATTGCCTCAAGTTTTTTTTTTCTCTGTTCCAATCTACAAACTAATTCAACCATCTCCAGCGCATATGGCTTAATTAACGTCTCTCCAATAGTATGCGGTTTCTTGCTTTTAGCAATATGATATGCAACTTTGAGAGATGCCACAACCAGAGGTTTTTGTGGAATACCAAATCCAAGTTTGTCTAATGTTCCAGATTTCAATAACTGGGCTTTCTTCTTAGTAATAAATTCTAGATCTAGTAACCTGAACAAGGTGTCAAATGTACGTAGCTTGATTGGGGATGATAAAAATAGTACAGCGGCCGTCATCAGGGGATTGCCCCTGATGGTGCAAACTGAAAGCCGGTTAGTGGAGGATGTTGAAAATATGACAGGGATATTAGAGGGCTGTGTGCAATCCGTACTGAATTTGGGGTATCTCGATCACCTAGTTTCAAATATGTATGTATTTTCACCTTTTAGAAAGAAAAAATGATCAATGTTATTTAAATATTATTGATCCAAACGATTTAAAAATTAGGAGCAGTCGGTTAACCCCCAAAATATGACCCATGGACCCCTAAGGGGTCCATGAACCACAGGTTAAGAAACCCTGATCTAGACAAATCATTTGGAAATAAAAGTTTAAATAATAATTTAATTTTGTTTGCCTTCGTTACTTTAATTGACGTTTGAACCACATCTATTTCTTTTAAAAACATTTTAAAAGCAGTATAAATGCACTATATCATAAAAAAAAACAATATAAACACAAAAATGCACTTCATATTTCACTCTTCCAAAGATTCGTAATAAAATAAAAAAAAATTAGATTACTAAAATATGAAGTAAAAATTATTCATTATTGAGGGAAAAAAAAAATATACGGATGTTCACGGGATTCATTTTTGTTACTTAAAAAAAAGCACTTCGAAGGAGAAAATAAATCTTTTTCCTATGAAGGAATTTTCTTTAAAGGAGCAAAAGCTCCTCTAATTTTTCGAATAAAAAACGCGCACATAATTGGTTTTCTTCTTCTATGTTTTGATTTCACAACACTTTCTTTATCACTCGGTGCCGACTCACTACACTTTCTTCTTTTTTTTTCACAACATCATGATTAGGACTTTTCTAAAACACTAATCGCACACTTCCATTGTTTCTTGGGCACTAACAGGCATTGTAGACACAAACGCTTTCATGGCTGTGACACAAAATCATCAATCACTTTCAGCATTCTAGTAGCGGTGAATGTACCGGAACTGGTACCGTAAAATCACCGATGAAGCAATTTTTCTCCCGGGTGGGGGCCAAGTTGGTGAGTGAAGGGATGAGGAATCCTTCAGAACGGCATTAGGCGATTTCTTCCGGGTGTCAAGGACGGGAAGTCTTTTCATTTTTTCCCCACAATCGAAAACTTTTTAATCTCAGGAGTCCAATGAATTTTTTCATTGGACTTCAAACCAAGGGGGTGAAAAAGGGAGTTCCACGGCGACGAAGTAGCAGTCAGTTTAGACATAGTTTCCAGCGCGAAGCCACATCCTTGTCGGCTTGAAATATGCGGTGTATCCACACCGATATTTTTTAGTTAATTGCGTGAAAAAAGCATGATTAAAGAGTCCAGTTGTGCATTATCTGTTTATTTAGAAGCGATGGTGAAAGCATACACATTTTAGCCTCCTCCCGCTGGCGATGGGTGGAGACCCATGTCCCGTCTAAGCAGACGGAATTTAGTTAAGCATGATAAACAACAAAAAGCCACGCAAAAACTATTGCTCTTCGTTTTATAGGATGATTAAACAGTGTAAAACGGTTCCAGTCATATGCCTTTTCTGTATTCTTACGCCTCATCAAATTTATTTATTACTCATAGAAAATCGTTTAATCTTTCCTTATATGGAAGTGAAAGATCTTAAAATAACTTCTCTTTTGAAGTATAAATCTAATTATTATTCATTGGCATGTTTTTAGCCTTGAAGTCCCAAAATAGAATTTCTACCCTTATCCTTTACTAAAGATATTTTATGAAAAGGCCTGAAGTTTTAATGCTTTTATTAATACAAAAGTATTTAATTTTTGTATTACATATATATATATATATATATATATATATATATATATATATATATATATATATATATATATATATATATATATATATATATATATATATATATATATATATATATATATATATATATATATATATATATATATATATATATATATATATATATATATATATATATATATATATATATATATATATATGTATATATATGTATATATATATTTATGTGCATATGTGTTATTTTTGTTCAGCTTTTATATAATTATATTATTATATTATAGGTAGGCTCCCAGATTCACATTCTTCTGAGTGTAATTAAAGCGGAATCTACACTGATTTTATATCGTTATTAGTCTCAACTATAAGAGGAAGCAGCCTGTTGACTAATCATTGTAAAACGCCGACGGACAAGAGGAGAGAATGAGTGAACATTAATACTATTACCGAGGAACTCTGAACCGACAAATCTGTCTTCAATACCAAAACTCTATGTGATTATGGTTTCTGAAATTCCTGAATAACAGACGGAATTATTCGCCTGTCTAAGGTCCATGATTAAAGAGTCTCCAGAGTCTCAAGCGAGGCGCTTATCTCCAACGTTTTCTAATTATTGACGTCACTGGGCGCTCTAAATTATTCACTGGCTGCCGGTACCATAGATGCTGCATGACTTATTCTCATAGACTTGAAGTGAATCAAAGGCAATATTATTTGTAAACTGTAATTACAAAAGAGTATTTCCTTTGCTCTTCTTGATAATTAAAATTTGAATACAGTGAAATTAATTGTTTGTTTTTAATTGAATTAATTTCTGATTTTGTTATTATGTTCCAATTTAAAGTACTATTTTTCGCTATAATTTGTTTTTTTTTATCTCTTATGATGATGCATATAATGAATGTGTTACCATTGTACACTGTGCGAAAAAAATAAACGGACCACCCTTAATAACTTTTGATCTAATGGTCGGATCTTCAAGTTCTAGGACTCAATCTTAATGGTTTAAAGGGGTGATCTCAAATATGTTAATTAATAAGCGCAGACGATAATTTAAATTACAAAATCAGACACAAAAACGTACTTTCTCTGAATAAACATACGTTTTTTTTCGGTGGATTTGGGTCATTGACCCTTAAAATATGGAGGGTAACCGCAATCTGGGAGATATGATCCCAACAGTATTGTCAGGGGAACTTTCCAAAGTTTGGTCTAATTTTTGCGTATTTCGCTAGATCTCGAGAACTTTTTAAGCAAATCGAAATATTTTTGAGCACAATTATAAAATTATCTTATCCAAAGATAATTCCGTGCAAAAAATAACTTGTAGCAAATATTTATTTTTTTTAATTATTTTATTTAGTATAGGTCGAAAGAATTTTGAATTACAAGGTATACATTTTTTGCATCATTTTAAAGTTCATAATTTTAGATGGCACAACAAAAAATTCAGTCAAAATCGGTTAAATAGTTCCTGAGACTAATTTTGCTAACATTTTACATTCTGCCTCATAAAATTAACAAATTTAATGTGATGCAAACAATTTTATATCTTAGAATTCAATTTGTTTCTGGGCAATTCCATATGTGACGGAATGACATTTTGACTTGCAAAATAACAATTAATTGAAGTTTCTATGTATCCAATTTCAAATAAATAAAAAATTCTCGCGCATATCATTATTATTGGCATAATGCGCTTCATAAACTAAAAAAGCAGGATTTTCTATCTTTTTTATTTTTAATTTTACGAACTTTTTATTTGCGTGACGGAATGACATTTTGGCAACCAAGCTTTTGGCATGCCACTTAGAACTGGTAGTTTCTGCGAATTTTGCAGCTATTATTTTTCTGGACTATTTTATACTTTTAGTATAATGTGTAAGCAATGTAAAATGTGAATTTGGAAAATTAACCTCAGGTTGGCTAGCAGTTATTAACATCTATTTGCTGTGACCGAATGACCGTGACGGAATGACGAAAAGTTTAGTAGAAGAAAGCCTTCATTTAAAAAATGTTTTATTAATATGTAAATAATAAACAGAATGTAACAGATAAACAGGATTAATATTTATGTAAGAATTAGTAAAAATTTCAACATTTTGAAAATTAGGTTGTCTCTGAAGAGGTTTTATATCTAACTTGCCAATGTCACATCTTATCTTCGTTCTCAGGAAATTTATACATTATTAAGACATGTGACGGAATGACGTAAAAGAAGTTACTTTTATTTTATATATTAAACTTAAAATGTTTAAATTTTGTTCTATATGCATATTTTTATCAAAATATTGCAAAAGAAAGATACATTTCTTTTATTTTAAAAGCATTTTTCAAGAAAACAATTTGAGCTCAAATGTGAACAATTCACTTGTCAGTCATGTGATTACTTTAGAATGCTGCCAGATTCAAAAAATTTAAAATTATCAAAAATGAAACGGCAATATGTAGACTTTGGCTATTTTTGAATATATTTTTAAAATTAAAATATGCAATTCATAAAAAAAAATTTCACTTAAAAGTTGACACTTCCGTGGAACTGCCCAACTATTATTATTAAATAAAATAATAGAAAATGCTAAATAGTTACAAAAATTTGTTTCTTACATGAAATAAGTTCTAAGAAAAATACTTTGACGATACATTTAACGTCTCTTCTGACGATACATTTAATGATTTTGTTTCTATTGTATTCTTATTTTTTGTTCTTGCCGGTAAAATTTGAATTTTGACGCTATAAAATCAACTTAATGTTTAAATAAAATCACTTTCTAATAATGGTATAGCATTGATATAGAATCAAATTCTAATTAAAAGGTATAAAAAAGTGCTTTTATGTTTTTAAATGTTCTGGGAAAATACTTATTTCATCTGTGTTGATGATATATTTAATGATTTTGTTACCAATGTGCATTATCTTTGCTCTGTAACATGCACGCTATTTCCTGTACTTTCTGATTAATGACAAAATGGAGTACTCATGACATAATGACATTACGGAGCCCTTAATGTCTGCCAGTACCATAGATGATGCATGACTTATTCTCATGGATTTGGAGAGAACTAAAATCAAATGCCGTCGAATTTATGAATTGTAATTAAAAAGGTGTAGCGACTTATCCTTTGCTGGTGTTATAATCTAAATTTTAATAAAGTAAAACAAGTGTGTTTTAATCGAATTATTTTCAAATCTTAAAATAGAATTATTGACCTAGATTCCGATTTGATATTAAAAAAATAAATATTTTTCTGAATCATAACAGTATAGTGAAAAATGATCTTTTTTGTTCTAATGACAAGATATTAATGATATTTTTGCCGCCATAATTTTTATATGATAAGCTTATTTAATAATTTTTATCATATCTGTTCTGAAGGGATACATTGCTTAAATATTTCTTTCGTGGCATGTTATATAAGAAAATGAACAATAAACCTTTTCAAAATTTTAAATTAAAAATACCAAGAATTAATATATAGAGAATGGAACAATACGAATGCTACCATATGAAAAAAATAATTACAATTTGTTCTTTATCGAATGTTATGCTTTCAAAAATTATAAAGTTTCTAAGTTTAATAAAAAAATGCATAATTCACACAAAATTTAGGAGATAAGTTTAAACAAATAGTATTTCTTGAATATTTCTAGAAATGTTCTAAATATACGAATTTTTATTAAATTACGAAAAAAAAAGAATCTAAAACATATAGTTTTACATATATTTCAAATATTTTCTTGAATATGATTAAAAATATTTATTTTTTCCTCAGAATGTATTAATATTTTTATATTTATCTAGTAATTTCATTGACATCATACCAATAAATAGAGAGTATCATTACTATCAAAAAATTAAAATTGTACAATCTAAATTTTTGTAATCTGATCTAAAAATATTTGCTATAAAATAATGAATTAAAAAGGTTTTCATTGTAAAGATATAAATACTATCACTAAAATGCAAACAGAGGCGGAGTTTTTTTATACATTTCATTTAGAGTAAAATTTTTAATAGGTACAACTATTTTAATGGATGTCCTTGCATTTTAAAAATACCAAAGTAATATATCTGTCACATAATTTTTAAATAAATGTTGTTGACATGTATTACAATACAGAACTGAAAATTGTTCTTTAAAAAAAAGAATGAAATAGCTAAGAAAAATGAGACGCTAAAGACTGTCAGACATGTTAAACTAAATATTCGTTTGCTAAATTAAATTACTTCAAATATAGGAAACATTATTACCCTTAAAATGACTTTTTATTCTTGAAACTGCAGAGGAAGTGCTGAAAACCAATAGTTGATGAAAAAGAATTAGTTTTAACAGTTATTCGTACTCAGAAACTCGTTCGTATTTTCCAAAGAAAAATTGTTCCAATGCTCATTACCAAATCAATCAGAAAAGGTGTCATTATATTTGATATGCAATGCTTTATCTCGGGTCTTAAAATTAATGTTTACTTTCACACATACAGGCGAAAACTTTTCTCGAAAAATTACCCGGAATTGTTCAAAACGAAGAAAAAATTGCGGAAGACGAAAACTGAAGCGAAATCTAAGATCGTTTGGCAAAACAAATGTTGCCAGCTCTTTTACCATAAATACTAATTATCGCTGTCCATCATAATTACTTCGAGTCGCGCAGCAGGCTATGAATAGTTGCTTTATCGGTCTTTCTTTCCGTTTAGTTGATGAGAAAAAAAACTTTGCTTTAATCAAAACTCTTCACATCCTTCGTAACCTTTTCCCTCATTTATTTTATATTTTTTTTTAACTCCCATCACACTGAAGCCGAGATTTTCCCTTGCCTTTATATATCGTCTGCCACAATCAATTCTTTCTTACTTTTACTTCAATTCTTGGCTTCTAGCGAATTCTTTTCAATCTTAATCAGAATAGATTTCGAAAGGGACCTCTGAAGTCATTGTTACGAAATAATGCGCAGGGCTTCCTTTTTTTTTATTTTCTCATTCATTCCTTATAGGGAAAATCTTCTAAAAAAAGTATCATCTATTGTTCTAGCTAAATTGATTATTAATAATAGGAAAATATCTTTCCCATCAATATTAAAAGGCAGTTGCTATAAACGCTGCAAAAAGTAAATGCATAAATAATAAATATTTATAGAAGTCAGTTCAATATAGATTTTAATCATTCAGTTTAAATCATATTAGCATTCATAAAAATGCTTAATGGTGATTTTAAAAAAATTACCTGTATCATTAGTTCAAGTTTGAATCCGTGAATATATCTATAACGTAATGGCAGATGTTGGTGATCGATTTAAAACCAAATAAAATTCGTCTCATTTTTTCAAACAAGTTTATTTTCTCATTAATTCCTTTTAAGGAAAATATTCTAAAAACTATATTATATGTTGTTGTTGCCAAATTTATTAATAATAATAAAAAAATATCTTTCTTATTAATATTTAAAAGTATTAGCCATATACACTACAAAATGTAAATGTATGTACAATAAATATTTAGAGAAGTCAATTAAAATTTTGTATTAAATATTTAATTTAAATCATATCAGTATTTATAATTATTCATAAATTTGTTTGCTATATTATATATCCATAAATATGTTTAGTTATGTTATTCATAAATATGTTACGTATAAAGACAAATTTAGAAGGTTGCTTGTACCAGTAGTTTAAATTTGAATGCAAGAATATATCGATGAAGTAATAAAAAAAATTACTATTTATTTTTAAAATAATATTTTTCAGTTTTTTCAATGATTATCTTTCAACGTTCTATACATTTTTTAAATCTACGTAAGTTTTACGTAGATTACGTATAAATTACGTAAGTGTTTTTTTTATTACTATTATTTTCATAACAAAATCTGCAAGGATTTGTCATTCAAATTATTTTGCCAATAACAGAATTTATGAAAATAGGAAAGCAATGCACAAATTCAGATGTATATGACATATTTCACAATTTAAAACTATGTTTAATCAGTGTTGTGACCAAATGATAATTTTGCAACATGGGGTGAAAAACTCTTTTTTCCATTGATCAAGCCTGACTTTTTTTATACTAATATCAAGTTAAGTTAGTTAATAATTCGCAATACTTCTCTAAAATTACTCGCTGCTTTCATTTCTCTGTGATTTTACTCGTGATTTATATATAACACACCCTTTTTTGTTATCAAAGATCATGCATAAAGTTTTAAAACAACCCGATAATAGTAACTTAAACGCGTATATATCAAATACTGCATTCATAAAATCAACTAATAAACATATATGAAGACGTTCCTTTTTCGAGTACAAAAACTTTAAATTAAAGTAATAGTTTCTAAGTAAAAATGCAGTTTCTGAAAAATATCAAATAAAATATAAAAATACAAGTGATAATCTGAAAAAGTAACGTTTTTAAAATAAACATATTGAGAAGCGCGATTAAAATTTAATAATTAAACTGTTTGTTCGTAGTTGTCTATATTTATTTTATAAAATAATTGCAATAATTGGCAGACGTTTTGCTCTACAAGTCAATTCACTATTGATGTTGCCAGAGACTTAATTCTTTCTTCTTTTCTTCAATTTCGAAGAAGTGAGTTAATTCTCTCTTCATTCTCTTTTCTTGTGGCAAACGCAATTCTGAACAAAATGACCGTAACTCAAGCTTTAACTCAACCAATGATGATTCTTTATCAGCTGAAATTTTTCATACATTTTGTTAACTTAGGTATTTGAACTGCACATAAATAGCAATTAAATTAGCAAAACCTTGGTTCATATGACAAATTATAGTTCATATATCAAGTTGCCAATTTTTTTTTTCGAATTTCCGACAGAAGAAAAAAAAATTATTGCTGAAAATTAATAAATGTTCTATTATAAATTCGAAAATGCAAAATATTTTTGTCAACAAGCAGTTTCTTGTTTGACCTATTGATGATGTAATATGTGATGTCCCCTCTATTGATCTCCAGTTTTCCCTGCGATGCATCTAAATTTTATCTTAAAAAATACACTGTTATAACATATTTATTAACATATTTATTAACTCAATATTGCATTAAGGTGTTTAAGATAAACATTTGCATAAAATAATTGTTAAAAATATTCATATTGGAGAGATTATTGGTTGATTATTCAAGCACACATCACCCAACAGTGACCAAGTACCTTTCCCAATTTTTAATATTCTATCTTTTAATGACAATGGTAAAAAAATCACGCAATTTTGACCCAGTCACACGAGGTAAACAATGTTTGAGCTAATACATCGTTCTTTAAAAATCCTCCTCAACACTTACAAGAGGGCTTTAAGCCATGTCAGACTTAACGTGCTGCTTGCTGCGTATACACCGGTTGTATATTGAACGAAATGGATTAAATTTGAGACCTCGAATCCATCAGGTGTGCACGTATGGTCCTTTGATCCAGTAATGCCTCCAACCCGAAATTTACCTCAAATTGTTTGCGTTAAATGCGGATGGTAAATCCGTTAACACATATGTGTTGTTTCATATATTATTTTATCACAACGTAAATATTTTATATTTACTGAATTCTCCAGATCTTCTCGAGCATCTTATATTTTCTTAAATTAATATCCTTTGAATTTTAATTAAAATGCTGATAAATGAATTAAATAAGTCGTAAAAACATTTGAACTTTAATAAACTTTAGAACAAGCGCACACAATGGCAGATAATTGATTAAAAAAATTCATTATTTTACATTATTGTTGAATATGAAGTAAATTATTAATATAGAGAATATCAGGAAAATATTGAAATACGCTAACAATTTCCTGTAGCGAAAATCTATGTGATTATTTATTGTACGCAAACTAAATTCATGTAAATGGCTTTTTAAATCTTTTTTAGTTGTCATCGTACTTGAGAACGTACTTATCGTAGTTGCACAAACCGTACCCTAGTTTATCTTTTGAATAATACTGAATGGAGTGTTTAGTGCATGGAAAAGCAACCATAAGTAATGTTCCCAAAATGAATTCACGGTTATTAGTTGTAGGATTAAACATCCATGTAACTCATTTATCACTGTTTCAAGTTTTTAAAAGAGCCTACCAGGTGGCTGAGTGGCTATCGTGCCTGACTGCGGAGCCAATGGTTGCAGGTTCGAACCCTGCTCAGGGCATGGATGTTTCTTTTTCTCTGTGTTCTATGTCCTTTCTCCTTTGTGTGTGAATGTGACCCGCCCTATAAACGAGTTTGTGGTTGGTGACGTGGGCGACGCTGCTCCACTGCCATGGCTTGGCCACAGGTGCCCACTGGGTAACGAGAAAAGAGTAGCAGTTCTGGCATTTTCTGAGGTCAATGGGCCTTCGTCCCAAGTGCCCGCCATTAAAAAGAAAGTTTTAAAAGACAGCAAAATGGAATTAATTTTAACAGAAATTTGACACTGTTAGATATTTGAAACCATGCTAAACCATAAAACTGTGCAAGCTTATGGATACTCTAATACACTGATGGCTTACGTTGTACGATAGTATGCTACGTTGAAATAAATAATCGTGCAGCTTAAGCCCTCTTAAACTTGATTACGCGATACACTTGGTTTAACTTCGATGGAAACTTTGTCCAATATAATTTCCGATAAATTCAAATTAACACTTAATTTATTTATTTGACTTTAAGTAATTATTATTAAAGTCAATGTATCACGTTAATTTATTTGATTTTTTTATCACATTGCAAGTTTTGTAAGGTCACAAAATAAAACTGACTACGGTGAGAATTCTGCATTGCTAAAAAGTTAAAAGTTAGAACAATAATACCATATGCCTGCATTCTTAATACAATGCTAAAATGAAGTATATTATCGTGCAACTTAAACTACTTTAAAACTTGATACTACGGTTAAATTTGGAGATGGAGCCTTTATTCAATTGAGCTTCTTTAAAATGTCTCTGTGACTCATTTATGACTGTTGCATGAATTGTAAAAGCACAAAATAAAATTTATTACAGAAGCCAGCTTTAACAATTTTTCACTGTTAAAAAGTATGAACTATGTTGAACTATAATGCTAGCATGCAAGATGGCTGCAGCCTGAAAGCAGCTTTAAATAGAAGCACATTATTGCTTAACTTAAGCCTTCTTAAACTTGTTTACAAAATGCTATGGCTCAGTTTTGATGAAAAACTTTGCAACAACTTTGAGTAATACAACGTTGCATATAACCAATGTTATTAAACGAGGAACCGATTTTTTTAGAATCTTGTTTTCTCATTATTCAAAATTATATATGATTTCGTCCACAAACAATTATTTAAAATAAATATTTTTTTTAAAAAAAAGAAGAATGGAGGAAAGAAAAATGGAAAAAAAGAAAAACGGGTTTGGGACATATACTTGTGGAATTCCTGAAATTATGTGAAAAGCATTACTTGCATTAGGATTCATCAATCTAAAAGCAAAAACATGTTACTCCTTTGTCCACAGCTAAAAGCAGCAATTTCTTATTTTTTGATGAACAACTTTTTTGTGAAGAAAAAAACGACCTCACCTAGATCTAAGCTCAAAAAGAATCCGGTTCAAAACTGGCATTCTGAGTCTATAAACTCAAAAGTATCATTTGTACCCCCGCAACACCTTCTTATCCCTCTCTCCCTTTCCATTTCGAGTATTTTTCCCCTTCCACCAAAACCCTGATGCGCCATCAGTGGCATCATAATCACATGTCCTTTTCCCCCAAACCCCTTTTATTTTCCCCTTTCACACAGAGATAGAGAACTCAAAAGTCAGGAAAACGACCGAGTAAGCAGCTTTCCGTCTTCGCAGACAGACGGCGCCACCTAGCACACCGTGGTATAAATCACGGGACAAAATGGTCGTTGCTAGTGAAGCCATTTATCTTCTGTTGGAAGCGCGATCCTACAAACAAAGGTAATGGACTCCATTTTGAAAGTTGTCAAAAGAGCCTGGTCTCGAGATTATGTCCACGCGTTGCTTTGAAGAATACTGTCTCTCCTTTTCTATCTTTTACTCTCGTTTTCTTTTATTTAAAAAGATACAGCACTTGTGCTTTTCTCTTGTCGTTCCATTTTTAAATTAGTTTCAGATACTGATAAGTGAGGTGGAAAGTCTGAATTCTGTGACAAGTCGGTTAAATCTACTTTTAAAAATGGCAAATACCATGCACGTTATGGTTTCCGATCAATTTGCTGCCACAAACTGTTCCGTTTATCGTGGCTTTGGACGTTTTGGAACAATGTTTGACAATATCAGCTACAAATCAAGTTCTGCGAATTTGTACGTTAAATCATTATAAACAGCTAGGTGACAAGAATATTTATGAAATATTTTTAAAAATATGTTATGACAATACCAAAGATAAAAAGAAATATCATAACTTTAAGCTATTTTATTGTGTGCAAAAATTATACCACTTCTTTTTTATTCCCTAAAGTTCAATTATTCTTTTTATTTCAAAATTGATGGTCTATGTAGTCGGGTCATATGCGTTCATAAGATCCATAATTTATTCATTCAGCAAAAGAAAACTATTTCATTTCCCTTAAAGGAATTCGGTCGGATTATTGTGCTTTGAGGTTTATTAACGTCATGTATTTTTTCTAAAAATCAAAACAATTTTTAATGGCGACACCTGCTGACCAATTAATAAATTTAAAGTACAGAAAAGTTTAAGTTCAGGTAAACCCAAAGTAAACTTTGAAGCTTCAAAGCTTCTCCATTCTGAATTTAAAATTTAAAATACAGAAAAAGTAAGTTCAGGTGAACCCAAAGTGAACCTTGCAGCTTCAAAGATTCTCCATTCTGAATTTAAAATTTAAAATACAGAAAAAGTAAGTTCAGGTAAACCCAAAGTAAACCTTGAAGCTTCAAAGCTTCTCCATTTTTAATGTAAAATTTAAAATACAGAAAAAAGTAAGTTCAGGTGAACCCAAAGTGAACCTTGAGGCTTCAAAGATTCTCCATTCTGAATTTAAAATTTAAAATACAGAAAAAGTAAGTTCAGGTGAACCTTGAAGCTTCAAAGCTTTTCCATTTTTAATGTAAAATTTAAAATACAGAAAAAGGTAAGTTCAGGTAAACGCAAATTAAACCTTGAAGCTTCAAAGCTTCTCCATTTTCAATGACAAATTTAAAATACAGAAAAAAGTAAGTTCAGGTAAACCCAAAGTAAACCTTGAAGCTTCAAATGCTGATTTTTTTTCAAAATACCAATTTACAAAAATTATGTTAGGATTACTTCTATAAAGCTATAATTTCTTTAAATTTTATATTTTGAAAATACATTTCAGCGATTGAAATTTCATGGTTTACTTTTGATTAAACAGATTTTTTTTAACTAAAACTAAATATTTTTTTTAAATTTTGAATTACTAACATTTAAAAAATATATGTAAAACATGTAAAAGTAGAAAATTTATGTAAAACATAATTTGAAAATTTTCTCCCCCGATATATTGCTGTTTGAGAAGATAGGCTTTGATGAAAACTTGTACTTACTAGCTCCAATATAAGTGATAAGGACCGATATAAGTTACTCAAAAAGAACTGAAAAAAGATTTTTCATGTACATACTAGGATCGAATTTATTTTTCTCCACTTAAACTTCCAAGAAAATATCCAAACATTAATATTAATCAGAACTGAAATCTTTTAAAAATTGCTTTACAGCTTCAATTCCTTAAAACCAGAAAAAGTTGAAATTAACTTATAATATTTTTGCTATCCATTATTAAATTTATCTCACGTAATATTAAAAAGGTAAACAATGATCAAAGGTAATAAAACTGTTACTCATAAACCCAAAGTAACTTCGGCCACCAAATGTTATCTATCGTAACTGCGATTAATTAAGGAAATAGCACATATATTTTACTATAGTGTAACTCACGCAGTTTGAAAATAAATTCTCTTCAATTAGGAATTCGCTTCATTGTTACCTTGGAGATGGAGTTGCTTGGAATTTTTTCGGAAGACTTCTCTTGGTAGCAATATTATCTTGACATTTTTTTTCACGTCCATTGCTCTTCTTTCATCATAAATGGTTAAGTTATGCATAAAAATGCCAACTCCTTTGTCAATGCTCGGGTCAGTATTGAATAATAGCTGTTTTGACACTTGGTGACAGTTAATGCAAGGTGGGCAAAGAAACTGGGGATCATAAGATGACATTGCTCTACTAAAAAATTGGAAGTAATTAGAAATTCTCCAATTCTGCTCATACATTAGTTATTATATGTACCACATTTAAAAATAATATGAAAAATTTTCCAGCTATTCCTCATGGTCTCTAAGCTCAAAGTAACTGACGTTCTCAACAGTCACTTCCCCAACTGTCAGTTTACAAACTAACTATTTTCACACTTATAAAGATTACAGCCTTTATCTTTTTCAAAATTACAACCAGCATCCATAATTTACTTATTAAAAACTTCATTCAAATCAAAAATATACAGGTAGAAAATAACAGTCGATATATTTGAAGCACTCAAATGCAGGTGACCATTTACAAGACTCGTCAAATGTCTTGAAAATGGGCACGTCTTTTTGAGAGTTTGAAACATGTCGACTGTTATTTTCTACCTGTATATTTTTTAAGTGAATGGAGTTCTTAATTAATTAATATCTCACCACTTCAGTTTCTTAAGATTATTTATTCAACATTCCTGATTCAACATTCTAAAGGCCAATGATTGACTGAATTTAACCTTCCATTTTTTTATGGAATATCCAAAGTTACCCCCCCCCTCAGAGAAAGTACCTCCAGTTTAGTTACAGAAGTGACTAAAAAGAATTATTATCTACTAACGTCTTTCGATCGAATTGGTTCTATTTTATCCTATAAAAATTCTAAATAAGAATCCAAACTACATTGCAACTAACAATCAGAACCTTTTTAAAAAAATGTCTTACAGTTTCATTTTCTGTTAAAAGAAAAAAGAGATTAAACATATAGCAGTTCATTCGATAGTTTTGTAAACCACTTTTGTCTTACATTATTAACTTAAGAATTTAGGCAATGATGAATTCTAGTACCTACATGCGCCAATGAAAGTGGCTCATAATCAAGAGTCTGGAAAGGATTATTATTCTTTGACGTCCTTGGATCAAATTGATTCTATTTTCCTTTTTTGGTGTATATACCTTCTTCGTGATGATGTTCTTCCAGGAAGGTCCTCAGAACCTTCCATGTTTTTCTTGTCTGCGCTTCTCTCCTCTCGGAACTAATTCATTATCATGCATACAGACTACTTCGGTAAAGTAACAATTACGTTTCTTGCTCGAACTTTCTTCTGACAATAGTTATTATCATAATAACAGCATGTTCTATTTTTAGCTAAAACTTATCAGGCAAAAAGGATTAACTGAAGTCTAATTATCTTACCTTCTTTATTTACCATTATGTAACATATCTTCGTATTGTGTTATAGAATTACTGGATAAACTCTTCGTGATTATATTAAATTTCATTAAAAAGAGCGTTTAAAATCTCAAATGATAGAATTTTGTAATAATAAAAAATAAAATTGTAAAATATAATAATACGAAGAATTAATAATAATTAATAACAAAAAAAATTTCATTTGTGATTTTAAATCACAAATGCTAGAATTTATAATAATGAAAAATAAAAATATAAAATATAATAATAAGAAGAAGAAGAATTAATAATAATTATTAACAAAAAAAATTTCATTTGTGATTTTAAATCACAAATGCCAGAATTTATAATAATAAAAAATAAAATTATAAAAATATAATAATAATAGGAAGAAGAAGAATTAATAATAATTTATAATAAAAAAATTTTCATTTGTGATTTTAAACGTTATTTTTAATAAGAGTTAAAATTATATTTAAAAACCAATTTTTTTTTTGCTTTGATGAAAAAAATTTTTAAGTTTACTAAAATGCAGAACAGATTCAGTCTAAAAAGTTTCTTGATAACATTAACTTCCGATCAAAAAGAAGCATTTGGAGTAGTTTAAGTGTCAACTAATGAAGTTCAAGTTGAAAATTTTAAATATAAAAATCAATGATACGTGAAATATTGTTGCATAAATTAGCGCTTCTTAAATCTCTTTAAAAAAAAACTCAGTAGCCATGTTGAAATTTTTCAATGTAATCTTTATTTAAAATTAAAACGTATCAAATATTGTTTTGTTCAGAATAGTGTAAATAATTTTGAAAAAATAGAATGCTAAGTTTTTATAACATTTAACCCTTTAATGCCAATAGGAAGATAATCATCCTTATACTTGCCTGACATAAAACCATGTAAAAGTTGCTTCACTACAATTCGAGTCTCTCGGCTGAGAAGCAACTAATTTCACCTCGCTTTTCTCTTTATCGCTAGTGTTCCATTTTAACTAATTCTTCTTCTTTTTCCATTTTTCTTTTTTTTTTTGTTCTTTTTTTTTTTTTTTTTTTTTTTTTGAAGGAAACCAAAACAGCTCACATATTATTACATTCAAAATAATACAGAAGATTCTGAAAAAAATAGCATTCAAAATACGAAATATTGCATGTTTTAATGCCAATAGCTAGAAAATAGTTGCTACATCTGCCTGACTTAAAGCCATGTAAAAGTTGTTTCACTACAATTCGAGTCTCTCGGCTGAGAAGCAACTAATTTCACCTCGCTTTTCTCTTAATCGCTAGTGTTCCATTTTAACTAATTCTCTCTCTTTTTTCATTGTTATTTTCTTTTAAGAAAACCAAAACAGCTCACATATTATTGCATTCAGAATAATACAGAAGATTCTGAAGAAAAAAAATAAAGCATGCAAAATACAAAAAATTGCAAGTTTTATTGCTAATAGCAGGAAAATAATCAATACATCTGCCTGACATAAAACCATGTAAAAGTTTTTTCACTACTATTTGAGTCTCTCGACTGAGAAACAACTAATTGTATTTTTTTAACGCTATTGTTCCATTTTAACTATTTCTCCTTCTTACTTTCAATGTTATTTAAAATAAAACTAAAACAGATTACATACTGTTGCGTTCAGAATCGTACGAAAAAGTTTGAAAAAATAGCGTGCAAAATACGAAATATTTTAAGTTTTAATGCTAATAGCAGGAAAATAATCGCTGCATCAGCCTGACATAAAACAATATGAAATTTGTTTCAACAAATCTTTAATTTTTCGGCTAAGTTACTTCGTACTTTGTTTTTTTTCCCTTTTAAAAAAAATTTATAGGTTTCCTTTTACGTAATTTTTAGTACATTTGAAAATATATTTACTGAAAAATTATAGCCAATATCATAAAACGAATTCAGAAATACACACACGTTTAACAATGTAAAAATCAGAAATTGATATGCATGTACTTCTTGTTTTTTTACTTCAATTTTGTGTGTATTTCTTGTTTTAAATTCACACTTCTGTTTAAGTAATGAATCCTGTCACCTCCTAATGACTAGTTTAACAATTATATATTCTGGTAAATATACTTAAAATATCATTAATCTGGTCATAACTCTCTACATTAAAACAAAAATTTAGCTTAATTGTTTTTGATCTGTGGTCTAACTAACTGGTCCCAACCACAATCTGATGGAGATTCCAGTTTTTACCATTGGGATTTTGTCCTTAAATATAAAATAACTCTTTGAAAACATTCAAAAAAAAATTTCAGTAGCATACCTTAAAACTAAGTTCATAGCATTTGTAAAAAAAACTTTCATTAAGTTTTTCATAAAATTTCTCAGTGTTAATATTTTATGCGTCAAGTATAAAGTATGCTTACATATCTGAAGACATTCTACAAACTCGTCACCAGCTAACACGACCATATCCGCTAAAAAAGAATTCCCTCCAGTATTGCATTGATACAGCCAAAGCAAATCACATCAACACAACAGCTCGATGAAGAAAGACAATATATGAATATATAAGTAATTTTATACATATATATTTTTCCAATGCCCACCACCTGGATAATGACATTTCGTCAATACAGGCAGGCATCTGAATCAAAATGAAGAATAAAACAAAGAAAAATTATAGACATATGAAGAAGAAAAAAAGGGGGGAAGGGAAATAATAAATAAAAAAATAACAAACAACAGTTTTTAAATATATATATATATATATATATATATATATATATATATATATATATATATATATATATATATATATATATATATATATATATATATATATATATATATATATATATATATATATATATATATATATATATATATATATATATATATATATATATATATATATATATATATATATATATATATATATATATATATATATTTCAGTAATTTTCATTTCCATTATGTTTCCAGAATCTTCTTAAAGAAAAGGATAGGTAGAAAATGGTGCATTTTTCGAAACACTTATTTCATGTTATAATTAATTAATCAAACATTTTGAAGGAAATGAAAAAAAACTAAATGCAACGCAAACTACTACGGAAACTGAACAAGCATCAAGCTATTAACTATTTTAATCAATCAAGTTGAATAGAAACCAATGAACTTATCGAACCCTAAGTTTAAAAAAGATTTATTTTTTGAATACAATGCCACCTATAAGTTGTAACGGCTGAAAACTTAACATTGGTAATATCTACCTAATATAAGGATTATCATTTACTTTTAAGCAATCATTTTTCTATTCATATATAAAAAAATTGCCATGCAACACTTTAAAACAAGTATATCATTTTTTTAATGTTATTGTTCATACAAAACAAAAAATATTATAATAGATCTATAAATTTTTGTCATTGCATATTATTCCAATTTTATTCCGTTTAATATTTCGCTCCAGGTAATAAATAATTGAAAACGTTATTTTTGTAAAAAAAGAACAAAACTCAGCATATTTTCTTCAGTATGGAAGTAAAGATATTACTGAAAGATAACAAACTTTTTATTATATACATTCTGCTTGATATAAATGACGTAGACATACCTTTCGTTTTGTTATTGAGACAAAAGTCTCATAAGGCCTTCTTCTTGACGTATGGCTGGTTCAACAACCTCGTTTATTTTGTTTATGGTTGCATAAAGATAACACAGATCTTGCATCAAACTAATAAAGGAGTTGTTTTGTTAGACGCTATGCATTGCTCACTATGTGCTTTTGCCATAAATTTAACAAATTAATAAAATGATTACTAGTAATCCTTTTCATTTATAATATTTTGTGAAATATTTGTAATTTATTAACACAATTTTTGTATAACTATGTGTGGGAGTTTGGGGCCATATGACGGCTGAATGAAAAATATTTTTTTCAGATGAAAAAGACTTAGCATGTTTTTTTACAAGAGCATTGGTAGACGCTTTCCAAAGCAAAAAACAGCATTATTTTTTAGAAAAAATAATATTTTTTAACAAATTAGTTAAAAGAGAACTAAAATTAAAAGCTATCCGATCATAAAAACTAAAATTTCTACTATATCAAGTTTAAAACTCGTGTTAAATATTTTAAATTACTTTTTAAATAAGTTATGAAACAATAAAGATATAAGTATTTGAAAGACAAAACAACACTGTCCGCTTGTTTATGTCTTGTCTGTTACCGTGCATTATTTGCATTTTCAAAACTACGCAATTAAGATTTATGTATTGTGTCAGTTTAATATTGAAGGCAGTTTAAGAAAGAAACGTAAGCAGCTATTTCTGATGCTCGATATTTGATAGATGAACCGGAAGCTTTTTAGTTGTAAGTACTTTTTACAAATGACATATCGTTTAACATAATTAGATTCATAAAAAATATTTATTTATTCATTTTTTAGAAGTATAAGGCTATGAAGGGTTTAGTCTAACGAAAAAGAATTACAAGTTACTGAATCTTTACTTATACCGAATTTTATAGTTACTGAAATTGATTATTGTTATTAATAGCTGCATTTAAAGGAGTTATTTGGCGAACATTTTAATAAAGTTTTATTATTTTTTGGCTTGAAAGGGAACTTTGATATTAATACAAAGTGAAAGGATAGGTGTAAAAATTTCCAAAAACATATACATATACTAAAAAGTATTTTCAGAACTTTCTCAAAACTTTTTTTTACTTTTTTCCTTCCCACTCTATAAAGTAAGCGAATATGTCTCTATAATCACTGAGAATTCAAATATGATATATAGCTGTTAAGAAAATTCTGTGTAACCAGCACTTAAAGTATCCTACTGCTGATTTTTGTTTTAGGCTATTCTTTCTTTTTTTTTACATATTTTTTATTTATTATTAAATGCATTTGACGGACAATTTAACGATTTCTTTTATAATTTTTTTTGAAAAGAGAAATTTGATGTAAATATCGAGTTGAAGGACAGGTGTCAAAATATCCAAAAACTTACGCATATGTTAAAAATTATTAACAAAATATTTTCAAAAAAAAATTATTTTGCATTTGTCCCTCTATGTAGTTAGCACAGATGTTGCTAAACTCGCCAATGTCGCAAATATGATATGAAGCAAGTTAATAAATTCTGGGTAACCTATATTTTATGATATCCTATTGCTGATTTCTGTTTAGCACATCGCTTTCTTTTGTTTATAAAGTTGTTATTAATGGCTACATTTAAGGGAGTCATTCGGTGGACAATTTAATGATTTTTTATAATTTCTTGATATATAAGTATCAAATAAAAGGACAGGTGTCAAAATTTCCAAAAACATATACATAGGATAAAGAAGTTCATGAAATATTAAAAAAAAAAATATTTTGCCCTTGTCCCTCTATATAAAAAGAGCAGGTGTCGCTATAATCACTGAGAATGCAAAGTTGATATATAGCGGTTAAGAAAATTCTGTGTAGCCTACCGTTAAAGTATCCTTCTGTTGATTTTGGTTTCAGACTTTGCTTTCTTTTGTTTACATATTATTATTAATAGCTGCATTTAAGAGGATCTTTTGGAGAGCACTCTAGTCAGTTTTCAAAGTTTTTACGTTTGAAAAGGAACGTTGATATTATTATTAATGGAAAGTAATTTTCAAAAACATATAAGTATGCTTAAAAAAATTATTAAATATTTTTTAAAAAAGATTATTTTGTCTTTGTCACTCTACATAGTTTACGTAGATATTGCTATAATCACTAATGTCGAAATATGATATAATGTGGGTTGTTAAAAATTCTGATTACATGCTAATACGAGCGAACTGCATCGACATCACGTCCCTTTTATCTTGGGCTGCTATTGTCAGAAAGGTTTGTTTTATGTATGATAACAAGTGCTGTTAAGGGAGAATTACGAAATCACGTGTATGTAATCACGATTTTTAAGGCGTTAAAGATGGCACGATTTAGTTATTTGATTCAATATCTCGTTTCTATCACACAGCTGCTATCTTCACTTTTCAATGGATCTTACGAAACGTGGCAGCTCGCCAAAATTACGACCAAACATCATATTGACCAGCCATAGCCTAAAGAGATCCTAGCAATATTGGACTTATCAGCACAAAGTTTGAGTCACGCACAAAAAGGGGACCACTGTAGGCTAATTCGGAAATTGGTGCAAATCATCAATATGGAGAAAAGCCGCATTTTTGTGAAAAGGAAAAGAGTTTGTGATTTAACTTTATAATATTTAATACGTTACACCGCTGCATTATCTGGGTTCATTTAAAATTCGCAGAATTTGATAAGTGTGCCCTAATTTTGATCATTTTCCTCCAAGCGCAAGGAATCACCCTAATTCTGCTATTTTTAAAACAGTTTAATAACTTTTAAAATATTTAAGTTTTTTGTTCGTTCTAAATCCTAATTGATAACACAGGGAAATATTAATTTTTCTGTTACAAGAAATTCTTCAACGGATTTTGGATACTTTTACGTCCTTGATTCCAAATCAGCAACCGATTTCATTCTATAAAAAAAAAAAGAGAGAGAGAGCCAGCCGCAGTTTTCTTTTATTATTTTTATTTGTGTTTTTATTCAATTTTCTGTCAAGATGAACAAGTTTATAAACAATACATATAACAAGGGGTCGCGTAAATGCTGCGGCAAACGCTTAGGAGAGTCTAGATAAATTTTTATCATCATACGCAGCTAGGGGTACTTCCCTATTGTTAACTGTTTCTTCGTGTGCTTCTGAATAGGCAATAATAGGAAAGAACTCTTAGCTGCTTATTACGACATTTTCAGAGATAGTTTTTCATGCAATCTTAAACTAATGGTATTCCCTAAACCCTAGAAGTTTGACGTATTATTTTCACAACGACTTACTACGTACAACGTTTTAAATTTGTACATTTCGACGAAAAATAGACTAAAAAGGTCATTCAGAAAATTTGTAACTTTAGGAGCAAAACAATTTTAAATTTCTTACATTCGAATTAAGCAAGATCAAATATTTGTATAAATGCAGCAAAAAATCTGTTCCCCAGTATAATCAGTGGCTTCAAAATAATTAAAAATTGCAGCTAAGGTATAGTTCGTTCACCAAGAGTTGGCACTTGGCTCCGCCTTCATCACGTGGTATCCGACAATACTATTTCGCCATTTTTGGGAGAAGAACGTGAACAATCCTGAACAAGGTTGCTATTTGGCGATCGTGTGACAAAAATATTTACTTCGCAATCTTTAAGTGAAATTTTTTTAACATTAAATATTTTATAAATTTGATAATATTCCTCTGTTTAGAGTGAATAGTTTGTCCTTTTATAAGACATTTTGTTGGGAAAACAGCAGTTTTTTAATTTAAAATACATTTAATTATCTAGAGTAACGAAAGATATAGTAGCAGTAAGTGACTGAAAAAGAATTCACTGTTTGCGTTTGACGCGCATTAAGGGTTGTCTCATTTTCAAGCGCTGAGATGCTTCGCCTCTTACTCCCGTGCTGAAATGAACTCTGCATCCGAGGAGGTGGAGCTAAGTGACAACTTCTGGTGAATGAACTATACTTAATCTTGCAGTTTTTCTTATTTCCCTTGGCGAAATTTCAAGCTTCGAAAACCATTATTAATAGAGTATAGAATCTTTGACGTAACAAACCTAGATTTCGCTGGTTCAATGCACCGCAGTATAGAGTGCTGAAATAAAACGAACGGTAATAAAACGAACAAAAGAATATACATCAATGGGATATTTTTCAGGAAATTGAAAAATATTTGAAAAATTAAATTAAATAAATGTTTATAAATATTGGGCTTTCAAAGGTTAAGTGAAAGGCAACTATATACCTACGTTTAAATTTCTGCTGGGTTATTATTTATTTTCTTAGTTCACACTTATCCGACAATAGACTAATTGTGCATTAAAACACTCTTCAAAATATGAAAACTTTTCCCCAATTCTTTTGTAATGATTGGTTTTAATGAAAGAAGTGTCGCAAACATAATTATAAGTAAAATACGAAAATTGCTTTCATTAAAACCGAATCCTCTTTTTAAAAGTTTGATTTTATCTCTAAAAGAAGAAAAAAGTTCAACGAATTTGAAAATTTTTATTTAAAAATATACATCGCCGAAAGATTTCGTTCAGAAATCCAAATGAAGCTTGGTGTGTTATTAACGTCAGTTCCAATTTTTTTTTTTTTAAATTTCAACTTCGCGTTTGAATTTTTACCGATTGCTACTAATTAGCTTAATTAAGGCAGCCGAACACTGAAGCCAAATCGACAACCCTCTTATTCTAGAGTTCCTGATCAATAAAATACACAAAAAAATCTTAAGTAAGTGCTCTCCTTTTGGTACATCATTAATTCTCACCGAATCTACTCCCAGCCCTAGAAAACATCTAACACAGCACTTGTGATATTTTATTTTATTTTTATCTTCCCTTTTTTTTTTGTATTTGCTCATGAAAACGAAAGGAGAAAAGGAAGACAAAAAAGAAGGAAAAATTCCAACTCAACACAATAGCGGTGATCAGAGGAATTTATCTGTTCCGTGTTAGTTGTCATTGATTGGATGGCAACGGAAGACAAACGACGTCCGCTAGCGCCATCTGTTGGACAAAGAAGCCATCGTCGCCTACAATTCAGAAACATGCCTGATAGAGGGGGAAAAAACACCAACTCGTTTTACTATTGGTGGACTCCAGCTCTATATCTTTGCTCAAATAGCCAATTGGGGAACAGACATGGAATTCCAACCTTTTGTGTAAGACACTTTTTTTTTTCCCAATTGTTTTTTAGCCTTTCTTTACCTCTTCCAAATAAATGGAATGGGCATTTAGCAAGAAAGAATTTTCGGTATCTTGATAGTAATTTTATTATTTTTTTTTTCTCAGTCATTCTTCCTAACGCGTATGATAATAAAGGTAAAAAGTATTGCTGCCCCATGTCACTTTAATGATATCCTCATAAATTGTTGTAATGATCCACGATAAATTGTATTCAAACTCATTGATATAATGCGTCGCCAATGCCAAGATCATAAAAAAAAAAAAAATACGAATGCAATATAATTAAAGCTTATTTAAAGAACAAACATTCATTTTATATGATTTTACTGTTTGTACAAATACTACTTGCTGCTGCTATTTTACTATTTGACAAACTAGAAAAATTAAAGAAATTTTTACACTTACACTGAATGCTGCGATTTAACAAAAGACAAAACAGTTTTAAATAGAAATACATCGTATACAAAATGGAATAAAAAAATAAGAAAATACATAGAATCTTGAAATCTTGAGGGTAATTTTACTATTTTAAGCCATTTTTTTCTAAGACAAAAATTGTTTTGATCCCTTGTGGCTCCATTAATATTCTCATAAGTTGTTATACTGATTAAAAATGGACATTGTTAACACTCATTTTCTCAATCGTGCTAACACTCATAGTGTTTATTAAGGTCAGGAGGAATTTAAATGAAATAAAAACTTAATTAACTTAAAAGTAATAAAAGATCTGACTTTCCTATTATATGCTTTTTTATCTAACATAAAATAAGCATTGTTTTTTTTTCATCGTTTTCCAAATTTACACTGGTTTTATGCTTCTTTAAACTTTTATCAGTTCAGATTTCTATTTTTTTTTAATGTCAGAGGATGGAGCTCTTAGCTTCTAATGATGACTAGCCGATACGAAATCCGCACCCAACTCGCAACGTATGAAGTGCTGACGTACAATATTCTCAGTGTCAGACAGGTCATAGGTTAAACTTTCCTTGTCGTCAGGCTGAAGTGAGAGGTTTTCCTCTCTGTATAACGCAAACGGGATTAATTCCATCAAAAAGTCATTCACGAAAGAAACTTTCTCCCAATACTTGATACAGGAGTTCCCCTGTCTTCTGGATTGAGTTCAGAATTACAAGGATACAGAATTAAACGCGTGGGTAGTAATAAACTCAAAATAGCGTCGGGAGCGACGGTTATAAAATAAAGAAATAAGAAATCAAAGAAATTTAAATAATAAATTTATATTTACCAGGCTTTAATAATATTTTTAGGCTTCTTCTAGTAGATATTCATTATTTCTTAATGAAAACTACAAATTGATTTACAAAAAAAATACATTAAAAATCTATCAAAAAAACAATTAACGCTTCAAAAATATATTCCAATTAGAGATAAAATAAACATTGCTCATTAAATTGTTTATATAAAATATACAAATCTTCAAAAATGTAAATGAAATCTGGTTATAAAAAAAATTAGCATTTAAAACAAAATGGTATTTTGAGATAAAAAATGACACATTAAATTGCTTATAAAAATATTAATTAGATCTACTTCGTTTTAGGAAATATATCATTCAACATCCAAGTACCATTCCATAAATTTTCATACCAAGCCATTATAATCCAGTCTGTAAAAACTCATTTTTGAACGAAACGCGTCGGTAGCGTTCACATGGTACTCCGTAATAACCGCCTTGATTAGATATATTTTAAGAGTCAAAGTCTGAAATTAAGTCAAAAAATGTTTGTGATCGCAAATTAGATTTAAACGATGAGGAAACAAACTCGCTATTGAAGTTTATCGAATTACACATGTTGAATATTGACAGAAGCAAGGACGCAATCTGAATAAACCACAAATGAAAATAGTTTCACCAAGGCTAATATGGATTGCCGGATTAAATTTCGTGGTTTTCTTAATAATCATCTATCAACTCTTTTGTTTATAACAAAAAAACTGGTTTCGATCTTTTTTATCCTGCCTTCTTCAATAGTAATTTCTTGGATTTCAGAAGAGGTTAGAACTTTTATTTTATTCTCACTTAAACGTTAGTTTGCTACCCCAAATGTGCATACATTTTATTTTATTTCTTGAAAATATTTTAAAACTAAACTTTAGGAGACTTTATTTTGATTTTTGGTCGAAAAACAACTTTGTGTACAAAGCATGTGTGCTTTACCTTCGGTTTCTCTGCATAAATACTATATTTAAAAAAAATCGTCGAGCTACTTCCTTATTCCGTAGATGTTAAGAAACAAATTCAGAATGAGGTTTTTTTTTAACGGTTTAAGGTTTTATATCAGCGAAAATACGTGAATAATAAATTGAGATTTTTAAATGAGGAATGACTAAAGCAATCATTAATTGGCAATGTATTTAAACTTTTGGAGAGCTTCATATAAAGCTAAAAATTACAAATATTATTATTTATGCACCAAAAAAACACTGTGATTTTGCACTTTCAAAATTTAAGTATTTTTTCTTTTATCTAGTTCATAATTCTTGACCAATGAAAAAAGTGCGTTCTCAGAAAAATTGGTAAGCCTAATATCGGTACCTTGAATGGTGTGAAGTCATTGCAGCCCTAATAGGAAGTTAAATTGAATCACAATTTCGTTCAAATTGAACATAGCATCGCTTAATCAAATTTAAAATGTACGGTTTACTTTAGCACCATGTTTAAGATTGGAACAAATTCAAAAGATATAACTGTTCAATACTTTCCAAAATTTCAAACAATGTAGTCTTTTATTTGTGTTAGAGCAGTGATTCTCAACCATTGTGCCGCGGCACTTTTGTGTGCCGCCGAATTCTTAAAGTGTGCCGCCAAATTTTAGAAATGCATATACTAGTAAAATTCATAATGCTTTTCTTATTACCAGTAGAGTCCCAAAAGATTTTAATAAAACTATTCATAAAATTGTTAATGACCATTTGACAACAATAGAGGAGAGAATTATTAATTGTTTTACAAATTTAGATATAAAAAAAATTTGATTGGGTTCGTAATCCATTTGTAATAACGAATACTTCTGTATTTGAATTAACTTTGAATGAACTATTTTCGCTTTCTAACAATCGAGATTTAATTTTAAAATATTCCGTAGAATCAATTAATTCATTTTGGATTAACATTAGATGCGATTATTCCATGTTAGCCAAAAAAGCTTTAAAACTATTATTACAATTTTCTACATCTTATTTGCATGAATTTGGATATTCAGTATTAATTATTAACCAGCATAAAAACGAAGAAAAAGATAGACTGTTGAATGTAGAAGACGATATGAGAGTTGCGTTATCATTTTTACGACCAAATATAAATGAAATTATGAAAAAACATTAAGCTCAAATTTCTCATTAAAAGTATTCTTATTATTCATTTGTAATTAATCCCTTAATAAACGCTGTTTTTGTAGTATACATATTATATTATTTTACATTCAAAATTATTATCATGAACTATTTTACACAGTGTATTATAGGTGAGAAAACAACTTTTAAACTTCTCTTTTTCTTTGTGTGCCGCCAAATTTTGAAATCGTTAAAAGTGTGCCGCGAGAAAAAAAAGGTTGAGAATCACTGTGTTAGAGTATAATACAGCAAACAAAAATTTTAATTTATAGCAAAAAAAAATTTATGAATAGCAAAAAAAACAATTTTAAAAAGACAGATAGTTCGGTGCTATAAAAATTACGCACTGAACCACAAAATGGTCCTGGATGACCTGTGTACCCATCAAAACAAAAGAGGGCAAGCGTGGTATTAATAAAAGTACCACCTTCTGTCTCCCAATGATAGTACTTGTTACAGTGCCTAAACGACAGAGTCTGTATATTTCTAACTTTTCATTTACATTTTCCTTGTTTTGCTGTTATTATAATCATTATAAGAGAAGTTGTTATTATAAGACAAAAATCAAATTAAAAATAAAATTGCTTCACTTCCTTTTTGAAAAGTATTGTTTAAATAATGTTATTTTCATCAATTAATTGACCGATAAGCATGATGTAATATTAAAACCCTTTGCTTACGTTAAGGTTATTATTACATACGTTAACTTCCAAAAAGATAAAAATTAGTGCTCAATTTGTAAGACATTAACTATTACTCGTGTTACGAAAAGTCTGCATTCATTTTTACTTAACTATCACATTATTTCTCTTATTTTTCCTGCCAATTGAATTAATCTAGGAAACCACGCCCTTACATCATTTCAAATGTACATCAGAATTGGCTTGTTTTTGTGGTCTTAACTATTATCAAATTACAAGTTGCTCGCCAAGTAATGACAAAACAATGTAGCGACAAGAACCCTTTTCACTGTTTAATTCTTTCATCCAATCCAATAAAACAATGCTTTTACGATCGTACAATTTGCTTTAACAAAAGAAAGGAAAACATTACATGAGAGCTGGAATGAGGGACAGGCCATCAGGCATTAATCTGTACGGCTCTGGAAAGTGAACACCAGTTTCTCCTGACCTGTGATCATTTATTTGGACATAGCCTGACATCGACAACTATGGACCGTTGGTCGAACCTTCTACATGAGTGACCACAGGCCAAGCGTTCCTTAACTAATGTACTGTCGAGGTCGTTTGACTTCTGCGAAATCTCTGTTACTGACAGCTCAAACGTTATTAGTTAGATATTTTTCCAATCCGGGGGGTTTTAAACTTGGTTGATTAGAGAGGCATTTGTTATAACATTCGTGACATTAAGTTATTATAAAGCATTGTTTATAAACTGTAAAAAGGATGATCTTTAGTTTTTTTATGCATTTTTGTTTCTAATTGTTCTAAACTAAATGGGAATTGTTACAGGCTGTTTTTCAGAGGTTCTGTCATCGCATGAAATAACGCTGTTTCTCGAATGATATGCTAATTTTCATAACTGCTTGGAGTTTAAAACAGTTATTCATAACTGTTAAGTTAAGTTTAGTCTATATATAGTCAGCGCCCTCTAGGATAATTCTGAAACGTCTAAACTACAACGCAAAACGTCAGTATGTAGAAAAGCCGTTTTTTTTTTTTTTTTTTTTTTTTTTTTTTTCTTTTTTAAGAATTGAAAAGCGTTTGTGATTTAATTTCTTGATACTTAAAAAGCTACTTCATTATTGGGTTATCTGTGCGTATAAAAATTTGAAAAAAATTGAGAATTATTCACTGTCTTTTATTCTTTTCATTTGGGTGAAAAATTTTCTTCAAATTAGCGATTTTTAAAAATTTTTAAAAGATTTAAATTCAAGATTTTCCAGATAGTTCTTCATGGCAAGCTGGTATACATATTTACAAAATTAAAGCTTTGTCTCCAATGTAAGACAGTTAAACTGGTAGCCATTTTTTTTCTTTTACAAAAGATCTTCGAAAAATACTTTTAACGCATTACTGAACTATGTGTTCATGGTTTCATTAAAATTTAACCCTATCAGATTAATATAAAATAAAATCTTCAGCATAATGCAAGTAACATCAATAACAGTTATTTCCATTTTGCATTAGGCCACAACACTAATAAAATCATATTTTTATTTACATTCCGGATCAAGTTACGGTAATAAATACCGGTACAAATGGTGTCCGAATTTTTTTTGTAAAATATATTCCTACCGGAACATATTGCGGAAAAAGATATAATGTACCGTAATTTTTACAGCAATAATTACCGTAAAATCACAGAATCACTCTCATTAAATAATTATTACTGTAAAAATTAAGGTATAATATATTTTTCGATAAAAATAGATTTAAAATGGATTTCACGGAAAAAACAGATTTTAAGAGAAAATGGATTTTACGGATGCTGGTACTTCATACCGTAATTCGATCCGGAATTTTTTACTGTTTATAAATATTTTATCTTATTTATCTTAATAAATTAAATTACGTTCTTATTTTATTATAAGAAAACAACCATTTCATGCACTCACTTTAGCTTTGAACTTTTATAAAATAAATAAATAAAAGAAAGAAACTGGTTTCTCTCCGCGTTAAAGGGGGAAAAAACACGTACAAACAGGTTGTTTTATATTAGTAATAGCTTCTCAACCGAAAGACTACATTTGTGGTAAAACAACTTTTACAGGGTTTTTCTACAACGGACACAAACCGTTATTCCATTCCTTAATTCAAGTGTGAAACGCTCACTCATCTTTTGTATTCTGTTTTTAAATGATATTAACTCTAAAAATAATGCATGTGCGTTTCTGTTCAATATGATGGGATGCGTTATAGCTTTGAATGAAAAAAAATATAGTTAAAATAAAAATTTTAATTACCAATAGAGCAGTAATACCTCTGCGACATTTTCAAAAATTTGCACCATTCTCATTTTCCTAATTTCATTTCCAATTACCACAATTCCCCGTATTCATAAGTTGAAATTCAGTTAAGTTAGAAACTCAGCATTTTTGTATTTCCACGCACATGCAAGAAATAAGACTTTTTAAGTTTTAGTTTTTTTTTCAACTTATCGAATTCAAGAATAAAAATAAGTTTTTGAAAAATATAAAGCTAATGTGTTCTACAACAAAAAATGTACCACATATTTAATAAAAAATGTTTATTTTGCATTTTTTATGGAAATTAAATTTGTATATAAGCATAATACACTTTTATTAAAATTCTATTATATTTGTATTGCTCAAATTCCACTTTAAGCTCAGTTTACGCAGAATTGTTTATAAAAAGCTTTCTTTCTTATCTTTAAAATAGTTAGCTTAATTTTACAAATATAAAAATATTATGTAATTTTAAACCTAAAAATATTAACTTTTTTTTTATTCAATTAAACTAGAAGGAAAAAAACAATTTAAAAAACTAAACAAGTTAAGGAAAAATAAATGCATCTTTTTCAATGAATCAAATTTTCAAAGTAAGTCAAATTTTTTATCAGGCAACATACCAAAACCGTGAACGCAATGCTAACTATAATAATAAATGGTTTAAATCCTTTTTACTATTAAGCAAAAGGGAAGCATTTAAATTATAAAACTAAAATTATTCTTTCATTTTTGAATGAAGCAATTTTATTTTTTATTAGTGGTTTTTTAGCATTTTTAAAGATTTAAGTTTATTAAAAAAAAACAGAGCATTCAAACAATAAATCAAATATTAAAAAAAAATTAAAAAAAGTTATTATATAAGAACTATTTTATATTTATAAAAATAAAAGTTTTAAGTTCACAAAAATATCATTTTTCACTTAAAATTTCGAATGTGATTCGTAAATTCCATACATCAGAACATTATATTTTTAGAGCATTATTGTAGTATAAAAGATTTAAAAAGTTAGAATCTAAAAGTCGAAATTCTATCATTTTTTTCTGTAAAATCTATTCTTACTCAAAAAACTCGCCAGTGAGACCAGTGGTGATTTTAGGAAAAAGGATTATAATATTTCTGATTTTTGACGAAACGCAAAATCTCCAATAAATCACGAGATTTGTCGTACTCCTTCTAAGATTTCTAAAAGCGACATTTTTTCCTTAAGTTCAAAACCGTCTATAATGTATGACGGGGTGATGCAGGAATTAGTGCTTCCTCGATTCCTGGCAATGATTTTGTACTCATTAACTGTTGATCATTTCATTTTTTATTGAATTTTCTAAATAATGGTGCATTCTATTTGCTGCATTAAACCTAATGATTTTGAAGATAGTAATTTTTGGAATTTGGTGTAAGTATAATTGATAGTAGAAAATTATTTCATAAAAAAAAGAAGCTTACGTGAAGTTCGACTTTCTATTTCTTTTTGTATTCCAAAATAGAATTTTTCCCTCAAAATTTAGTTTCAAAAAACGATAAAATGAAGAGCTGTGTGCATTATACTGCGTAATAAACTGTTGTGAAGTTTTAGTTCTTATTTTCTTATAATGCAAAAAAAATTTATAGTTGAAAATTTAATTTTCAAAAATGGTCAAATAAAGAGTTTAATTGTTGAATGAACTCAATGTTTTAGATTTAAAACTAATTCATTTGCCAAAATGTTTCATTCTCTGATTTAATTAGTTGATTTTTCCACTTAACACGCTTACCCCAATATTTCATAAATTATTTCAATATTTTAATAAACAAAGATGTATCAACATTTTTTGCAAAATAGTTTCACATTAGAGGCATATGAGAGCCAAAAATAAACTCATCCATTTTATTCTGTAAGAAACATACACGCAAATATTTGCCACTCTTCAAAAAGAAAAAAAAAGTTTAATAGCCGAAAAACTCTTCTCTTCCATAGAAAAGAGAGCCTGAATGGAAAACAACGGAAATAATTCGTTGGAGAATGGGGGCGAAAATGACGTAGTGGAGCCCGAATTGACCTATGGAAAAACAAGCTCTACAGAATTTTCTACAGAGAACAGGCATTAGCTTTTAGCATCTCCACTTCCCTAGTCTCGTGTTTCTCCTTTTCTCAGGAAGAGGTTAGTGTTGGAGATAAGTGGGACCCATGTCCTTGCTATACTAGGGAGCTTCCCCATGGTTTAGAATTTCTGTCATCTTTCCTCAATATATGAAGAAGGCAGTGAGTTTTTGACCAGATTTTTTTTCTTCTCTTGTTATCGAAAGTTTATTGTCGAAGATAATAATTAAATAGAGGGTTTGATTACATTTTATTAGTTTTATGTTGTTTCGAAATAAATGAGTAAATTACTTTATTGTAATTTTCAGTAACATGGTTTTTAAATTCTCATATGTAAAATAAAGTATTTCAATTTCATATTTAAATATTTCAAGGCCTTTAAGGACCACAAAGAACTGTAAAGAGCAGATCAGGATTAGAAGCTACAAAGATTCAACAAAAAACTACAAAGGCAAAATCAAGTTACAAAGTTCGGACAATGACTAGATCATATTTAAATACTAATTAAATTATGTTAAATAAAGATACTATTTAGAAACTAGGAAAATCAAGCAAAGACTATATCAGATTTAGAAAATACGGAGATCAAACACAGACCAGATCAGATTTAGAGAGTTTAAATATTAGACAAAACTAGATTAAGCATAGTAACTACGAAGATAAGGCAAAGACTAGATCAGGTTTAGAAACTAAGAAGGATATAGTACAAAGAGTTTATCAAATTTAGAAAGCATGGAGATGAAACAATAAGTAAGTGAAATTTAAAAACAACTATGAAGATCAGCAAAGATTATATCAAATTTAGAAACTATGATTATTAAGGAAAAACTAGATTTGACATATCAAAGACTAGATCATATTCTGAAAATACAAAGAACAGACTAAGATTCGATCATCAGGCCAAGACCTTGGAGATCAGACCAAGACTACATCAGATTAGAAATTAAGAAGATTGTTAAGAGTAGGAAGAAGACTAAGACTAAAATTAGATCAAATTTATCAACTATAAAAATTAAGCAAAGACTATATTAAACAAAAAACATACACAGATTAGACAAAGACTAGATTGGATTTAGAAACTACGAAGATCGTACGAACACTGATTATATTTAGTAACTACGAAAATCTGACGGATACTAGATCAGATATTGAAACTACGAAAATCAAACAAAATCTAAAGGAAACTTAGAATTTACGAAAATCAGACCTCGAATCAGGAAATATAATGTAATATTTTTTATGAAAACATAAGATTTAGAAACTATAAATAATAAAATGTTATCCTAATAATAAAATTGAAGGAATATTTGAGAGATTATCATAAGAATTTAATTTTATAAATCATCTTCATAACAGTTCGCCATCAATTCTTCTATTCTGAATTAAATATTTTTCCGATTTGCAAGTCTAATCGTGAAAACGGTCACTATTAAGTCAGTATGAGTTGATTCAAATTCAGTCTTGGGAATTGATCCACCTATCTGTCTATATCTAGCTTAACTTACTTAATTCAATCATTTTGGTCCACGCTAAAACCGAGTCTTGGTTTGTTACACTGTATGTCTAATCATGTGATCCGACCTGCTGTGATCTATGACCATGGGGAATCCCATACATCATATACAAGGGGTATTCACAGAATTAAGCTAAATGTGTTACAATATCTAGGATTGCTTAGACTTTTTAGTCACATAATTGCCAACTATTGAACATCATACAAAATTTGTACTAACACATTTATAACTGGCTTGATACTTGCACTAAATTGATACTTATACGAAATTGATACTTATAAAATCGTCATTATACAATTAAATTTACAAATTAGCTTATACATTAATTTGTAAATCACTTGGGTGATTTACTAATAAAACAGAATAAGACGCATAGCAAAAAATTGTCAGGGAAAGCGATAATTGGGCTAATTATTGAATTGACATTTTTAAAAGTAAGAGTTGCGTAGAAATCAAATTTTCATATACTTAATAAAAAGCTTATTCAACTATATTTTCAAATATTCATTCCTTTGAAAATCAACTTAAGTTGTAAAAAATTATTGAATTCCTACAAATTTCAAAACAAAAATAACTTTTTTTTAAGAATAAAATGCTTTTTAACTTAATTTCAACTGAATGCACTGTCGGAGAATTTAAGCAACAGCTGTTAACAGCTTAATGGCTAAAGCTTGAAATGGAAATTTTGTTAATTTTAAATTATAATTAGCTAAAATTAAGATTTTAAACGAAAATAATATTCAACTAAATACTTATACATCTTAGTTTATTAATTCTCCTTCTTTTGAGCAACTTAAGTTGTAATAAATATTAAATCCTTCAAAGCACTAAAGTATTACTTCAAAGCGAAATTACTACAATGTTTGAATAAAATACTTTCAAGCATAATGTTGACTGGAAGCAATGTTGAAGAACTTTCCAAATATATATTCTTTTGAGCAACTCAAGTTGAAAGAAAAAAAATTTTTTTAATCCTTCAAATTACCCAAACGGAAATACTACAGTTTTTTAATAAAAAGCATACAATCATAATTTTGGTTAAAAGCAATGTTAAAGAGTTTACGAAATAATCATTCTTTTGAAAAACTTAAGTTGTAAAAAAATTTTAATCCTTCAAATTATCCAAACAGTAATGCTACCATCTTTCTATAAAAAAAAATAATAATAAAACGTAATTCCGAATAGAAGCAATGAAAAAGAATTTAAATGAACTACTTGAAGATTATATTTGGATATTGAAAATGTGTTTGTTAATATCTTATTATTGTTAATATCTGATTATTTAACTTAGTTAACTCAAATTAATATCTTAGTTTAAATTGAAACTCATACATATAATCTTTCTTTCAAAAAGCAACTTAAGATGCTCTTCAAATTACAAAATAAAAATACTATACTTTTGGAATAAAATATTTTCAAGCATAGTTTCAACTGAATGCATTGTCCAAACAAATGAACAACTTAAAGATTTTAGCTAGAGATGAAAATTTCGTTTGTTGATATTGGAGCTTACGTTCGAGCAAAAGTGCATAGAAGATTCAGCTTCAACTTAATGAAGTCTTATCTTGTATCCTGCAAAGAAGGACGTTAGGCGATGTCACTTTTATGTTCCGATCCTCTTAGCAATTATCGTTATCCGCTTAACTATTACTATCATTAGTATTAGAATGTCTCAACGCTAAATCTATTATTATCTTATCCTATTCTAAGAAACCATCACGAACAGAAACCTGTGATTATAATTTTTCCTTAATAAATAAGAATGGAAGCATGGAATTGAATTATAATTGAAATAATACTATTAAAATTGACTTGGATGAAAATTTGGTGTGCTTTTCTCGACGAAATCTATATTTAAAAAAATTGATTAGCGATAAGGCATAGATATGTATTCCTCTTCATTCCGAACTGGGACATAGGACCTCTACCATAGCTCTTTATTTAAAGGTTTGCCTCTTTCCATGCTTTGCGATTAGCTGTTTCAGACCTTCCTCTTTTTCTTTTCCCTTTAGGGTTCCATTCCAAAATTTACTTTAAACTTTTCAGATTTAACCTTTTGACGCAGATGGAACACCGATGTCCTTTTCATATATTCTTTCTAACGCTCTAATTACAAGTAAAAATATATTTAGGCATTTTTAATTACAAAAAACAGTCTAATAACTTCTGAAGCAATATGTTTGAATATTGGAATTATATTTGTATTAAAATATTAAAATTCAACTAAAGCAGTTTGAAAAATACTGCATTTGTATTCAAAATTTATCAATAATTGATTTAATGGTAATTTAAGGAAATTAATCAATGATGAATAACTGTTTTTCTTAGATCTAGATAACAGCAAATAAATGCGAATTTAAAAAAATTGAGCTGTGGTTGAAAGATTTTGCATTTAACATAGAAAAGACACAGCGGCATGCTGTATTTCATAAACATAAATTATTACAACGCTAAATATATTATTTTTCACTCATTTTGACCTAAATTATGATAAAATAATGAGAAAAGTAGAAAAAATATGTTTCATAAAAATTCTGCGTCAAAGAGTTAAGAACATGCTTAATTTAAAATTCGATTGGATTCAGCCTTGCAATTCTAAGAATTTCTGCGTTGCAAATTTTATAAAACCACTTGATACATAAAAAAGTTTTTGAACTGTTGTTCATAAATACTTGAATTTTTTTCTCTGATTTAGTTTAAAAAAATCGTATCAATTCTTTCCATCAGAAAAAAATCTATTGGCCACTGTCAACTTTCTTTCTCTAATCAACTTGGATCCATACCATAATTCAAATTTTTGTTAGTACTGATTAAGTTTCCAAAAATATTTCTAACAATACCATAAATCTGAAATTATCACAGTAGATAGTATATAAATTATATTATTGTTATATGATAACAAAATTGTATGCGAATTTTCAAAATTATGCATTAAATAATAGAACGTATATCATGTTTTACAAGTTTCATAGCATTCGTTATATATGAGTTATTACGCGATAAGTTAAATCAGCTATTTAATGGATTATCTGATAAGTAAAACATTCCATATCGTGAATTTCAAAAGTAAAATTCCCTATTTTATTTCATGATAAGTGAAATGCGTTATTTAGTGAATGAATTTCATAAGTGTAATGCACTATTTCATGAATTTGGGGATAATGCGCTATTCTGCGAATTACATGATAAAGGAAACGTCCTACTTCATCTATTTCATAAGTAAAATACTTTATCTCTTGTATTGCACGAAATGTATGAAAAATGCTAATTCTTGAATTTCATGATAGGTGAAATGTGCTATTTTGTAAATTCCCTGATAAGTGGAATGGACTATTTGATGAATTTTGTAATAATGCGCTATTTTTTGAATAGTGAATTACATGATAAATGAAACGTGCTATATCATGAATTTCAAAAATGAAATTTCCTATTTTGTGTAAATGCTAATTCATGGATTTCATGATAGGTGAAATGCTCTATTTTGTGAATTCCATAATAAGTGGAATTGACTATTTGATGAATTTTGTAATAATGCGCTATTTTGTGAATTGTGAATTGCATGATAAATGAAACGTACAGTATCGTGAATTTCAAAAATAAAATTCCCTATTTTGTGTAAATGCTAATTCTTGAATTTCATGATAGGTGAAATGCGCTATTTCGTGAATTCCATGATAAGTGGAGGACTATTTGATGAATTTTGCAATAACGCGCTATTTCGTGAATTGTGAATTGCATGATAAATGAAACGTACAGTATCGTGAATTTCAAAAATAAAATTCCCTATTTTGTGTAAATGCTAATTCTTGAATTTCATGATAGGTGAAATGCGTTATTTTGTGAATTCCATGATAAGTGGAATGGGCTATTTGATGAATTTTGTAATAATGCGCTATTTTGTGAATTGCATGATAAATGAAACGTACAGTATCGTGAATTTCAAAAATAAAATTCCCTATTTTGTGTAAATGCTAATTCTTGAATTTCAGGATAGGTGAAATGCGCTATTTTGTGAATTCCATGATAAGTGGAATGGACTATTTGATGAATTTTGTAATAATGCGCTATTTTGTGAATTGTGAATTACATGATAAATGAAACGCGCTATATCGTGAATTTCAGAAATAAAATTCCCTATTTTGTGTAAATGCTAATTCGTGGATTTCTTGATAGGTAAAATGCATTATTTTGTAAGTTGCATGATAAGTGAAACGTGCTATTTCGTGAATTTTGTGAAAATGTGTTATTTTGTAAATAGCGTTATAGCACTAATGAAAATGTATTATTTTGTATAAGTGAAAAGTACTATTTCATGAATTTTTTGATAAATGAAAGTCACTGTTTCATAAGAGTAAATCACGATTTCATGAAAAGTGAAATTCACTATTTTGTAATAAGTTGACCTTTCCATTTCAAGAATTTTATTCTGAGTGAAATGAACTACATCATGGATTTTGTGATAACTAAATTTTCGTTAATTTTTTATGATTTATTCGTTTCAAAAAATTTTATACAATTTGAATATTTCTTTAAATTCTGGACAAGGAAATTTTCTTAAAGTTTTTTTGGAGGGTATTATTTAAAACAACTCATTGTTAGACAGTAAGCTCATGAAAATTAATTCCGGTCAAATTCTTTCGTAAATGTTTACAATGATATTATAAATTAATAAAATCTTGCTCTTTATCTCATAAGCATTATCTCATTTCTTGTAAATAATTAAAATCCAGAAACTATGCTCGACGTATACGATTCTACGATAAAATGTTTATATTAACATACTTTATAAATACATATGTTCTTTGTCAATAACATTAAAAGTTGTCAATTACAAAATATCAATTTTTGAAGGGAAAATATGATAGTTTTAAACAAAAATAAATTATCTGTGTTAAATAATGATTTTCATTACAAACTGAATTAATTATAAAACCATCAGAAACTCTAGGTAGTTTAATCAGAGAAAAGAAAGTGTAATAAAACTCATGTTCAGCTATAACATATTTTTGAAAGTAAAAGTTCATCATCATCAATAAAGCGTGTATAACTAAAACATCAAATGCATAACATTGAGACAAAAATCTAGCATTTTATGTGCGAAATTAATAATCCTTAATGTCAACGTTAATACCTTCCTTTGAATCTAAAAAAGTAAAAAATTTAATTAAGAGAATAGCCTTGTTTAATCGAGTATTCGTTTTTATAACACCTCGCTACTCGTAAATCTCAATGGTCATCTTTTTAACAACGGGTGTTAAAAAGGATGGGATGAAATGTTCTCTAAGCTTTACTTGATTACATGGTCGCCGATAAGGTCATTTTCTCATTACCGAACTATCGTTAAAAACCCGTCTTAAGCGTCCCACAATACGCCATATTTACGTGACGACACATCATTTGTTACACAGCAGGATTCAAAATGGCGGAAGATTTTAATCTTAAGTAGCGCCCTCTACCGTTCAGAAAGCCAGCTTCATTACCCCGTTAAGCAGAGACAATTTCTTTCAATATTTTTCTTTTTTATTTTTATCTTTTTGTGTTTTCGCTCTTTCGGCGTCATCGAAAAGAAAGTTTTTATTAACTTTATCGAAAGAAACTGTACTTTGCAGCTGCTTTGATGATGGAGTGAGAAATCTCTTACATTATCGTCTGCGTAACGCGACTTTCAAGAGATATTTATTTTCGGGGATTGGCAACGGTACAAAACCAAAAAGAACTTATCCCATCAAAGCTAGCCAGCTCACCTAAACTTCAGACTTCTTTTTTAGTTTACTTAAAGAATCAGCTTTTAAGGGAGGAATAAATTTAAACATCTGGGAATGGATAAATCCTTCCCATGCAAGTTTAAGCCGATATTCATTTTAGAAAGCCGCTAAGTTTTAAAAGTGTTATTGGCAATTCTTACAATCTCCACGTTTCATCTGTTTCTAATAAATAAAAAAAATTTTGCATTTTATAACTGTATTATTGTCTTTTGAATAAATCATTCAGTTTTTTCTATATTTTTCAGTACATTTTTTTCCATATAACGCCCTCAAAATATTCTCTGAATGGCAAAATGTTTGCATAAGATTTATACACTCATTTTGTAGTTGTTTGTATTTGAGCTATTTCTTTGATATAGCCATCCAAACCTGAAGTTCCGCCTAGAAGAAAATCAAATTTGCTCGGTTCGGTTTTTATTTCAAAAATTTCGTGAAAGAATTCTCTTATTGTAAAATTCTTATTGTAATTATTTTTTAATATTTAATGTACACAGACATTTCCTAATGAACAGCTCCATGTTAACTTGTTCCACTTGTAATGTATAACATATTTGTAATTATAACAAACTCCGTGGAACAAATTTAACTTAAATGCAAGTTTAGCAATCAGTGACTTTTCTTCTTCATCTGCTTAATTAGAGTGTGCGTCATCTTCACATGCTTTATCTGTTTAGCTAGTGCATGTGTGACAAAATAATTTATTTTCGAAACGCTTGCTGAATTCCATAATTCAATATTTTTGTGTCAACACCTCTATAGATTAATCATAAATATTTCAATTACTTTATATTACATTAATAATTACACCATTGACATCAAAGTAATTTTGATTGTTAATTATTTTTCTACATTCTATTATGAAGAACCATGAAGCAATATGTATGCATTAGCTGCGATGGTTATTTTGTCGGGATTTCGACCCCCAACACGAATACCACACATTCTGTCTATTCCTAATATACATGCAGATATAGGAGGAGTTTATACTTCATTCATTCTTTATTTGGAGAACCTGGACTACAGAGACACGAAAATCTCTCAATCACACTTCGCATTCACGTCATCACCATCCGACTCAATGGCGGAAAAACTCCAATACAATCTCCATCGCTAGATGGCACCACTATGTCAATAACATTCAATTAACACTATATCAATAAACCACTATATCAATCAATTCCATTCTTTTCAAAATTGCAAGTCAGGCACCTAAATTTCTAAATAGTTGTAAATAATATGTTTGTCATGCCTCCATGTTGTGATGGCGCTGTCATCAAGGTAGATGTTGTAAAAAGACAGAGGAGGGAACGCTCTGATGGAGAGCGGAAGCGAATTGTTTAGATGTCTTGGTTATATTAATTTTCTTCAAACTTCATTTTTTTTCTTTGTTAATAAATATTTGTGTTGTTAACTGGTTACCATTTATTTGGCCAATTGTGATTTTGGGAAGTATCTGAGTGAAGAAGGGAAAAGGAAGAAAGAATATACGTTATATCACAGCACGCTCTCATACGAGAAACAGAGCATAAATCAAGGTATGAGATTTATCATATTCTGTTTATGAAAAACAATTAAGAATTGAATTATGAGAAGTATTGATTTTAAGTGATATTCTGAAAGAGAAGAATAATTGTATTGGATAGTAGAGAGTTGTAGGAGATTTAGAGAAATTATAATTATTTTGGGAATAGAAATAAATAGAACAATTATGTTTAACATAAGGGGGATGAAAAAAGAAGATTTGGTCGTAGCTGCCGAAGAGTTAGGTTTAGAAGTAAAATCGGAGCATAAAGTTGTTGATTTAAAAGATTTGATAGAAAAAAGTGATCAATTTAAAAATGACTTTGATTTTGTTAAAGAATTTTTATTTACTACAGTTACCGAACGTATTGAACGAGAGAAAAAAGAAGCAGAATTGTTAAATGCAGAAAAGAATCAAAACAAAACAACAACTGAAGCAGCATTAGAACTCGAGAAGACTAGGCTTGAGATTGTTAAAGCACAATTAGAATTAACTAGAATGCAGACAGAGAGTAATAGCTGTAACTCCAATGTAGGGAATGATTTTAGTTCGAATAATAATAACTTAGAAACATTAATCAAAAGCGTTAAAACTTTAACTATTTCCGTTCCTAGTAAACCCGAATCTTGGAATTTATTTTTTACGTCTCTTGAAAAAGCATTTGTAATAAAAAATGTTCCGGAAGAATTAAAAGTCGAAATATTATTTAATCTGTTAGGTGAACGAGCGGCACATTTGGTAGTTTATGCAAACGCGGAAGAAATAAAAGATTATCCTAAAGTTAAAGCTTTAATTTTAAAAGAATTTCAACCTACCCCAGAAGCCTGTCTAGAAAACTTTCTAAATGCCAAAAGATCTAAAAATGAAAACCATATGCAATTTGCTAGTAGATTAAGAGCCAATTGGGATTTTTATTGTGAACTTAAAAATGTAAAAGATTTTGAAACGCTGAATGAATTAATAGTTAGCGATAGATTACTAAGTGCGTTAGACAACGAAACGCGAAGCTATGTTAGAATAAAACAATTAGATACTTGGCTTAAACCTAGGCAGATAGCTGAATTATGCGATAATTGGTTTACCTCTAAAGGTAGAAATTTTTCAGAATTGTATGATAATTCGGTTAACAATCGCAATTTGAATGGAAACACTAAGTATGTTCCACCACCTTTGAGAAAACCCCCATTTACTAGAGAAAACAAATATTTTCCCCACACACGAGAATGTTATATCTGTTCTAGTAACTCACATATGGCTAAGAGTTGCCCAAATAGAAGAAATAAATACTATGATCAATCAAATAAAGCCGGTAATGATATTCAAAACAAAACGCGAAGTAACACACAAACGTCTATGAATAAATCCAGTGATAATACTGCAGTTGTTACAAATGTAAATTCGAAACATTTGCAGAGTTCTAAAACTTTAAATGAAATTAATTTGTACCCGTTACAAAAAGTCTCCATTTCTATTGCAAGTAGACAAATAGACGCGATCATTGATAGCGGGGCTGAGATTTCAATTTTGAATACGACCCTACTTCCGTCTTTAGAAATAGAAGCTAAGGGAAAAATAATTTTACAATCCGCATTTAAAGAACAAGTCGAGGCGAAATTAGCTATATTGCCAGTATATTATAAAAACCCTAACGATTGTCTATTTTATAGTTCAAATATTTTGTTTGCTTTAACAGATAAACTAAACATCCCTTGTTTAATTACACCGGACGCTTATAATTCTTTGATTTATCAAAATGATGATTCAGCTAAAATCGAAAACACTTTAGTTTTAGAATGCGACCCGTCAGTAGACGAGGGGGAAGAAATGAATAAAAGTTCACCAAGGTCAGAGGATTCATTTTCTCAATCCGAAGAAAGTGAAACAGGGTGCGGTATTTATTTAATGTCGAATACTAATAAATTATGCAGTTCTAGCGATGAATATTCGGAGACTAATAAATTTCGCGAAATGCAGAAAGATTGTTTAACTTTAAAGAATTCTTTTAAAGATGCTAGTTTGAAAAAGAATAATTTCTTTTTGCGGGATGATTTATTATTTCATAAAGATAAAATTTGTGGCGATACAATATATCAATTAGTATTACCTAAAATTTATAGGGATAAAGTTCTTCAATTAGCTCATAATGAGAATCATTTAGGAATACGAAAAACTAAGGAACGCATAAAATTATCTTTTTATTGGCCTAATGTTTCAAAAGATGTTGAAAATTATTGCAAAACCTGCGAAAATTGTCAATTAAAAAGTCCGGAGCGAAAATCTGATAAAATTCCTATAACCCCTGTCGTTAGAGCTCCATATCCCTTTCACACGGTAAATATAGATTTAATTGGAGAAATTGTTCCACCCTCAGGTAGAAAACACAAATATTGTTTATGTTTAATTGATCAAAATTCTAGATGGCCCGAAGTCGTCCCACTAAAAAATTTGTCTGCTAAGACAACATGCGATGCCCTTTTAGAGATATTCATGCGTACCGGAATACCAGAAGTAATTTGCAGTGACCAGGGTACTAATTTTACTTCGCAACTGACGAAAGAATTTGAAAATAGGTTAGGAGCAAGTCCTCGATTTTCCACCCCATCTTACCCAGCCTCCAATGGTTTAGTAGAAAAATGGAATAGGGTATTTAAACAGATGTTACACCATGTTATCCGTTCAGATCCTACCGATTGGGATAAACATATTCCATACTTACTTTTTGCGTACCGCGAAGTACCAAATTGTACGACGGGAATATCTCCTTTTAAACTTATGTATGGACGCGAAGCTAGAGGCCCTTTGTCAGTTCTAAAATCTTCTTGGTCAGGTGAGATTCCATTACCCTTAAATCTTAGCAATTCGGCTGTAGATTATTTACAGGAATTAAAAATAAATTTGGAAAAGGCGGCAGATCTCGCTTCTTTGACTATAACTAAGAAACAAAATTCTTACGCTCATTATTTTAACCGAAGTACAAGAATGAAAGAGTTTAAGAAAGGTGAATTAGTCTATTTACTCATTCCGGATTCTTCGAATAAACTGTACGCAAGATGGACAGGACCAGGCGAAATAATAGAACGAGTTAATCCTAATTCATATAAGGTTAAATTACCAGATGGCAATGTGCGACATATTCATGCTAACAAAATAAGACATTTTCATGCTAGAACACAAACCGTGGGAGTTATTTTTGAGGATGATGTTGAATTTGGTGAAATTCATCCTACACCAATTATAATACCTTCGTTAAGAAAAGATGACATTGAGGTAGATGTTAGTCATTTAGAAGAAAGTAAACAAACAGAGTTGCTTGAACTTTTGCACAAGCATGCATCATTATTCTCCGGTAAAGTACAAGTCGCTAATGTAGGTGAACATAAAATTCGATTAATACCAGGTGCTGAGAGGAAGAAACCCTACATTTACAAAATCCCCGAATCTTTAAAGACTGAAGTTGACAAACAAATTTCAGAATTAGAAAATCTAGGTCTTATTGAGCACAGCGAAGCAGATATTGCTTACCCAGTAGTTTGCGTGGCAAAGAAGGATGGTAGTATGCGTTTATGCATCGATTTCAGACAATTAAATGCCGTAACAAAACCGTTTGATTACCCAATGGAAAATTCATCAGACCTCATCAACCAAATTGGACATGCTAAAATTATAACTTGCCTAGATGTATTAAAAGGGTACTGGGAAATTCCTTTAGAAGAGGAAAGCCGTGATCTTACTTCATTTAAAACTCATCGAGCCCAATATAGATGGAAAGTAATGCCATTTGGTCTCCGCAACGCAGCAGCTTCTTTTCAGAAAGTGATGAACAGTGCTTTAAGTGAATATCGTGAATTCTGCAAAACATATCTCGATGATATAGCAATATTTTCTTGTAACTGGGATACACATCTTAAACAATTAGATATGGTACTGTCTAAATTAACTAATCTAAAATTCACTGTTAATGTCAAGAAATGTGTTTTCGCAAAAACACAAATCAAGTATTTAGGTCATATTATAGGAGATGGTAGACATGAACCAGATCCTGAAAAGCTTCGTGCTATTGAAATCATCGAAACACCTAAAACCAAGTCAGCTTTAAAAAGTGCTTTAGGTCTCTTTAATTATTATAGAAATTATATACAAAACTATGCTGAGATAGCAAAACCACTGACTGATTTAACCAAAAAGAAAGTTCCAGAGCTTATTCCTTGGACTGACGTAGAGGAATTATCCTTCCAAAAACTAAAGAAGAAGTTGATTGAAGCTCCTTCTCTTTATACTCCAGATCCTAAAAAACCGTATGTTATACAGTGTGATGCAAGTTCCTATGGTGTTGGTGCTTGTTTATCCCAAAGAGACGATAACGGTCAACTTTGCCCCATCAGTTTTGCTAGCCAAAAACTGAACAAAGTGCAGCAGAACTGAGCTACGATTGAACGTGAAGCGTATGCTGTAGTATGGTCGATTAAAAAGTTCGAAAATTACGTGTTTGGTGCGAATATTGACATTATAACTGATCATAATCCTTTAATATTTTTACAGAAGTCAGCACCCCAATCTGCTAAGTTGCAACGGTGGGCTTTAGCTCTCCAAAGGTACAATATTCATATCACACACTGCCCAGGTGCTCAATTAAAAAATGCTGACGGTCTATCAAGACTAGTAAGTGATTAAATGTTTTGTGTGCTTATTAAAAAAAAAATTAACATTAACCTGTTTTATTACAAGGCTTCTTTTCATCTGTAAATATATATATGAGTATTATTGAAATTGAATATCTATTGCAATATCGTATCAATTGTATCAAGGATTCTTTTCATCTGTAATTGTTTATACATACCAGTTTTATAGAAATTTGATTTGTTTATTGTATATATTATGTGTTATAGCCAGGCAACTATACATCTGTCATATCTCTAATATTTTCATCTGTGTTTTGCATATTTTATGTGTAAGTAATTGTAACAAGTATTCTATTCATATGTTTTATTTACAATTAAGTGTTAAATATATTTTTATATATATATTATCCTACTGTGTAGATCAGATTTCGCTATACCAGGTGTAGCGCAATCTTGTCGGGGGGGTGTCATGCCTCCATGTTGTGATGGCGCTGTCATCAAGGTAGATGTTGTAAAAAGACAGAGGAGGGAACGCTCTGATGGAGAGCGGAAGCGAATTGTTTAGATGTCTTGGTTATATTAATTTTCTTCAAACTTCATTTTTTTTCTTTGTTAATAAATATTTGTGTTGTTAACTGGTTACCATTTATTTGGCCAATTGTGATTTTGGGAAGTATCTGAGTGAAGAAGGGAAAAGGAAGAAAGAATATACGTTATATCACAATGTTAAATATGTTAAATAATTTTGATGTATTTTTATTTGTATTCCCTTGCTCCCAAAATTAAAAGACTTGATTTATTTCGAATAAAAATTCCTTGGTTGCAAAAGAGATTTCCAAATAATATGTTAAAACTATTAAACCTCATGCAACATGGAATGAAAAGTAATTTATTATTCCCAGCTATAAGATTCAAAATTCGTTCTTTTTCTAAAACATACCAAATTTAATTTTTGATTTCAGAAACATTTGAAAAGATACTTACTATAATCAGCATTCCACTTAATTCAAGGATGTTTATCGAAACGAAAAATATAAAAAGAGGTGACGAAGATTAAATCTTTATAACTAGATTTCACATGATCCTCATTCACTTCACTTCACTTGAATCAAGGGGAAGAACTTCACTTTTGAAATTGTTGTTTCAACTAGTGTCGATAATTACCTCGTGATACAGATAAGTCGTTTGCAATATTCTTCCTCCATTTGTTTGAAACTTCGTTTCTGTATTTTAAAAGTGAGAAACGACAGAAACAGCAGTTTTCAAAATTTTGAAAATGACAGAAACAGATATCAAACGATTCCTAAGAGAGATTAAAAAGTTGAAATAGATTCGATAATTAAGTCGAGTATTTACCATAAGCTGTTAGTATCGATAACTCCGGTTTATATTCGCACTAATTCTCTTAAAACATGAATTTTATTCTAAATCATTTAACCGACTTAATTATTTTAACAAATTTCAAACAGAAAATTGCAACTTATTGTAAAAAGAATACTTATAAGCTTGAATAAAAGAATATGACTTATTAACATACTTCTAAAATAAACACTATCTCAGTTAATAAAAGATTAACAATTCAATTACAAAATTAGGCATATATATATATATATATATATATAATATATATATATATATATATATATATATATATATATATATATATATATATATATATATATATATATATATATATATATATATATATATATATATATATATATATATATATATATATATATATATATATATATATATATATACAAGAAAACACAAAGAAAGTTAAGAAAAACAATAAGTTTCATTTATTGCGCTTAAGCTGCAAGTAAACAGAACTCATTAGATAAGTTCAAAATGAAGAATTAAACAAAGAAAGATTATAGACATATGAAGAAAAAAAGGGGGGGGGGAATAATAAGTAAAAAATAACAAACAACAGTTTATATAATAAATAATATAAAAATAAAAAAAATAAAAAAAAAAGGATGAAATTTTATTTAAAAAACCGGAAAAATAAAACCGGGAAAAAAAAGAGAGATAATCTTTTCTTCAGCCCACACGATTATATCCGCAAAACAGAGTGCTTTCTGATATTGTATCAATAAAGCCAAAGTAAAATATATTAATACAATAGTGTTAATTAAATAAAATTAGTTGACGCGTTTTTTAAATAAAATTTCATCCTTTTTTTTTTAATATTATTTATTATATAAACTATTGTTTGTTATTTTTTACTTATTATTCCCCCCCCCCTTTTTTTTCATATGTCTATAATCTTTCTTTGTTTTATTCTTCATTTTGAACTTATCTAATGAGTTCTGTTTACTTGCAGCTTAAGCGCAATAAATGAAACTTATTGTTTTTCTTAACTTTCTTTGTGTTTTCTTGTATATATATATATTGTATATATATATATATATATATATATATATATATATATATATATATATATATATATATATTGTATATATATATATATATATATATATATATATATATATATATATATATATATATATATATATATATATATATATATATATATATATATATATATATATATGTAATACAAAAATTAAATACTTTTGTATTAATAAAAGAATAACTCTTTCGTTTTCATTAAATGTCTTTGTTAAAGAATAAACGTCGAGAGATTCTATTTTGGGAAATCAAGGCTGAAAACATACCATTGAAATATAAATAGATTTATATTTCAAAGGAAGAGTTATTTATAGAATCGTGCCCTTTTTCACTACCATATAAGGAAGCAGAAATGATTTTCCTTAATGCGTAAGGATACAAGGAATGTACGAATGTGCCTTTTTACTTCAAATCTAGGTTGGTATAAAACCTAAGAACGCATTGTTTTGCGTGTCCTTTTCATCATAATGTGATTCAAATAAGCTGTGCCGGAATTGTCCGGAGTCTTGTCCACTCCCCCTCCTTTGCAGGAGTGGGGACGTGACTGTTATCGATACCAGCTATATTTAAATAAACCTGTTTAGAACGTATGATGGCTTAAGACTGCAATTATTTCAAGCTAAATACAACACTAATAACAGGGTTGGAGCCCTGTTATTACAAGTCGGCAGCATAGTTGCTTGCTGAGGAAATCTTTGGACCGGCTGACTGCTACGTTGAAATTTTCCATCAACCCCGGAGGAGAAAAAAATCGGCAGTGAAAAAAACGTTGAAGGAAGGAAGGATGGCGATTTTCCACCCGTACTACTTGTACCTCGTCGTGGAGAGTGTCCCCTGAAACCAGTGAAAGTATCCCATCCGATGACCCTACAGTGTCCCATCCATCGAGTTCTGATGTTCATTAGTGCTCAAAAAGAAATTTCACTTTGGTTCAAATATGAATTCGTCTCTTACAAGAATTGTTTTCTAAAAAAGGGAAAACAAAAGAGAATGTGCGCGAATTTTAATCATGAATATTCATGAATTGCTACGATTTAAGTGCGCGAAAGAAAAAAAAAAAAAGTGATATATTTTGTGTCTCTCGTCAACGAAAAATGGATGAAGGTCAAATGAAAAGGATTGACTGTAGATATATATTTTTTTTTACTCTCTCATTTTTTTTATCTGTCTCAATGTTATGCTTAAATATTTTAGTAATATTGGATATGAGTAGTAATTTAAATATTTTATTTTGAATAATGGAATCGAACATTATTAAGAGTTAGCTTGTATTTCTTGTGTTTATATATTATTTTTTATATAACATTATGATATAGTTTTGTATTTATCGTGCATCTAAAATGTTTTTAAAGGAAATAAATGTGATTCAAACGTCAATTAAATTAGTGACGGCAAACAAAATTAAGTTATTATTTAAACTTTTGTTTCCAAATGATTTTTCTAGATTAAACCGTAACAAAATTTTAAATTTTTCTGAATTTTCTTTTGAACCAAACGATGAAGAATTTTCAAACAAACTACAAGAAATTTGTAATACTTTCAATTTTTCGGACTTAGTCAAAATTTCAGACATTTTAAATATTTCCAGTGAAGGAAATAAAGATGAAATTGCCAAACACATCTTAACTTGTTTATGCGATTTCAATTTTTTAAAAAAATCTTTAGTAATTGAAAATCCCTCTGAAGATGAGGAGGAAACTAAACAATTTCAATGTAAAGAAACTCAAACTGATTTTGAATCACATTTACCAATTAAAAATTGTGTAAGTCAATTTACACAAGCTAGTTTAAATACTAAAATGTATGTTGATAAAGAAATACAAACTCATGTTTATACTGATAAAGATATGGCATCCTATAGTCAAAATTCTAGTAATGATTTAAATAATAGAGAACCTGAAACTAAATTAATAGTTAATTTCGCTGATGTTGAAGCAGTTACTCCTATTTTTAAAGGAGAAAAACACGAAAATATAAATTTTTGGTTTGAAAATTTTGAAACTCATGCTACCTTATTTAAATTGTCTGATATGCAAAAATTTTTATTTGCTAAAAGATGTTTGAAGGGAAATGCATTAACTTTAATTAGAAGTGAAACTCATTTAAATTCTTATGAAAAATTAAAAAATCTTTTGTTTGAAGAATTCGGACTTAGTTGTAATAGTGCAGAAGTACATGCAATGTTGCAAAAAAGAAAGCAAAGGTATAATGAAACACTTCAGGAATATTTCCTAAAAATGAAAGAAATTTCAACTCAAAGTGATATTGATGACTTAGCTCTAATCACTTACATAATTCAGGGAATACCAGACCAAACAAATAATAAATCAATTCTTTATGGAGCCAATAATCTTTTTGAATTTAAACAAAAACTTAAAATTTATGAAAAAATTAAAAGTGACTTAGACAAAAATAAATTTCAAAATAATAAGGGACCATTTATGAAAAAAATGGAAAACCCAAAATATGACATAAAGTGCTATAAATGTAATGCACCAGGACATAAAGCCCCGGCTTGTCCTAAAAATAAAAGTGTAACCCCGAATGTGACAAAACCCAAAATACATCATACAACACAGGAGATCCCAATAAATCAGTGTAAATACTGTTCGAAGAAAGGACTTTGGAATAAATTTCACATGGGCTCCTCGTGTGTAAACAACCCTAGCAATGTTGTTGAAATGAACGTTCAAAATATGACAGATAATCAATAGCAATTAATAATATCCGGATATAAAATTGGAAATGGATATAAAGTTGAAAATGGATATATAGTTAAAAATGAATACCTAAATGGAGGTAAAGTGGAAAATAAATACCTAAAGGGACGTCCAAAACAAAATAAAAATGAAAAAGTTAACAAAGAGATATTGTTGAATGTTGATACCGGGTCAACATTGAATGTAATACCAAAAGATTTGGTGTTAAAATTGAATATTCCTATTAAAAAATGTGAGGAATTAAATGTTACCCAAACGAAAGGTCAACTAACACTTAACAAAATTTGTGAGTTTCCCCTTAAATTAGGCAAAATTGTTAAGTCAGTTAAGTTTTTTGTAATTGATACTGATTTACCATATGCTTTACTTGGGTTGCAGACTTGCAAAGAGTTTTGTTTGTTTATTGATTGTGTCGGGCCAGTTGTTACTCAATTTGGTAAGAGATTGATCACCTCTGCTAATTCTAACAGTGACAACTTATCTTTGCACATTAGACAACAAAATTCTCAAAATGTTAAAGTTAAAAATGTTGAAAAAATAAAAGTTGAAGATGTTTCAGTTAAAGTAAACATTGAAAAAAATAATGTAAAGGGTAACAAAAATAAAAGGAAAAGGACAAATAGGAAAAAGAAAAAATGTCCAAAAATTTCAAATGATTCGGAGATAGATCTAGGTAATGGATGCATACATTATCAGGTTAATATCGACGAAAAAATAAAAAATGAAAGCGAGATAGAAAATGTGGACTTAAAAGAAATTTTAAAAAGTTATGATGATATTTTTGCAAAACATAAACATGACGTAGGAGAAATTAGAATCGAACCGCAAAGAGTCAGGTTAACATCAGATTTACCTATATCTCTAAGGCCTTACAAAACATCCCCAAAACAACAACAGGAAATTGATTTACAAACAGAAGAATTGTTAAAAAATAACATTATAAAAGAAAGTTCATCCCCTTATGCTGCCCCTGTAACTTTAGTCTTTAAAAAAGATGAAAATAAAAAGAGTCGTTTATGTGTTGACTTTAGAAAATTAAATCAAATTACAAAAACAGATTCTGAACCTCTACCTTTAATACAGTCTTTAATTGAAAAATTATCTAATAGTTGTTATTATTCTAAAATAGATTTATCACAGGGATATCATCATGTTCGTATTCATCCTGATGACACTGAGAAATTAGCATTCGCTACTCACAATGGTCTATTTGAATACTTAAGATTACCTTTTGGCTGGAAGAATGCGCCAAGCATCTTTCAACGTACAATTCGTAGAATTTTAAATAAACATAAAATTAAATTTGCTACAAACTACTTTGATGATATCATTATATTTTCTAATTCTTATGATGAACATTTAACCCATCTTAAAAAGATTTTTGATATTTGTAAACAAGAAAACTTAAAATTAAAACTTTCAAAATGTTCATTTTTGCAAAAACAAATAGAATTTTTAGGATATGAAATAAGCAATGGAATTGTGTCACCCGATAACCATAATATTGAGGTTATTAAAAAATTATTACCCCCTAAAAATGTAAAATCATTGCAAAGATTTCTTGGATCAATAAATGTTTACAATAAATTTATTGATAGTTATGCAAGTATTCGACATCCTTTAAATAACTTGTTAAAGAAAGATGTAAAATGGGTGTGGTCAGAAAAATGTCAACAATCTTTTGAACTTTTAAAAAATGCTATTGTTTGTAAACCAATTTTGAAAATTTTTAATCCTAATCATGAATGTCATCTTTTTGTTGATGCATCGTTAGTTGGAATTGGTGCTGTGTTAAAACAGACAGATGAATGTGGTGTATTGCATCCTGTAGCTTTTCATTCTCGTTCCTTAAGGGACTATGAAAAAAACTATGCAATTACAGAACTTGAATGTCTTGCTATTGTAGATTCTTTAAATAAATTCCACCATTATCTTTTTGGCCAAAAATTCACCATACATACTGACCATGCTGCTTTAGTTTGGCTAAAAAATGTTAAAAATTTAAAAGGTAGATTATTTAGATGGTCATTATTGTTAAGTATGTATGAATATGATATTAAATACACAAAAGGTTCTACTAATTTTGAAGCAGATTGGCTTTCGAGAGATGCAACACATTCACTTGTCAAAATTAATTGTAACAATAATAATGTTCATGTTTCACATTTGTTAAAATTGGATGAAATTGTTGAAGCTCAAAGGAAAGATAACTTACAAGGTAATTTTGTTGATATCAATAATGTTTTATGTGTACGTAAGAAAAATTTTACTAAAATAGTTGTTCCATTTTCGTTGAGATTAAAAATTCTGCAAATTGCTCATGATAAATTTAATCATCCAGGAGTGCAAAAAATGATAAACTTGATAACCCCTGTTTATTATTGGAATAACATAACTTCAGATATAGCAAAATTTTGTAGACATTGTCATACGTGCCAATTAAATAAAAAACCGCGACAAAAAAGATTTGGATTATTACAATCCTTACCCCCTGTTAATCAGTCATTTGACTTGCTAGCAATAGATAGTGTTGGTGGATTGAATTACTATAATTCAACCAAAAAATATTTAACTTTAATTATTGACCACCTCACAAGATACATTTGGGCTTTTGCATCAAAATCCATTAGCTCAGAAACCTATACAAATTTTTTACATCAAATTTTTCAAAATCAAATTCCTAAATCCTTGTTGAGTGATAGAAACGCTGCCTTTACTTCTTCTCATTTTAAAAAATTTTTGAAGCATAATAAAATTCAACAATTATTGACAACTGCACATCATCCGCAGTCTAATGGCAAGGTAGAACGCCTTGGTCAAACAATAATTACGAGTTTAAAATGTAAAATCAATGAAAAACCTATTAAAACTCCCTGGCCTACTTTGTTAAAAGATATAGTTAATACTTATAACTTAACTCCCCATTCTGTTACAAAATTTCCACCTGCATACCTCATGCATGGTAGACTCCCCTATGAAAATCCCTTAAATGAAGGATTCTATCCACCTGTTGAGGAAGCTAAAAAAATAGCAATTCAAAGAACCAAAGAATATCATGAAAGAAATAAAATCTATTATGATGCTAGATTTTTAGATATAGATTTTAAAACTGATGAATTAGTTATGTTTGAAGAATTTACTTATCCTAATACGAGGAAGTTGTCACCTCCTTTTAGTGGACCGTATAAAATTCTTCAAAAAATTTCAGAAACTAATTACAAAATAAATAAAAAGAATATGTTGAGTAAACAAAATTTTGAAATAGTACACATTTCAAAGCTTAGGAAATATCACAACCCACAAATGTTGAAATTAAATCATGAATAAATGACACTTGTTGTCCAGTTCGTTTTGCATAAAAATTTTGTATGTTCTTGTGTGAAAAATTTTTTTGAAAATTTTAGTAGATTAGTTATGTAAATATTTCATTTTTCTTTCTGTTTAATTGACTAAACAGATAAATTGCATAATCATGTTTTTCATATTTTTGTCAATGTAAATAATATTTTTCTTCTCAAAATTGAAAAAATGTTGTTTGTAGTAGGGAAAAAGGAACAGTCGTACCAACCTAAAAATTTTAAATTTAAAGTATTCTAAAATTTTTTATTTTGGCTCACCAAAAATTTTTTTTGGGGGGGATGTAATACAAAAATTAAATACTTTTGTATTAATAAAAGAATAACTCTTTCGTTTTCATTAAATGTCTTTGTTAAAGAATAAACGTCGAGAGATTCTATTTTGGGAAATCAAGGCTGAAAACATACCATTGAAATATAAATAGATTTATATTTCAAAGGAAGAGTTATTTATAGAATCGTGCCCTTTTTCACTACCATATAAGGAAGCAGAAATGATTTTCCTTAATGCGTAAGGATACAAGGAATGTACGAATGTGCCTTTTTACTTCAAATCTAGGTTGGTATAAAACCTAAGAACGCATTGTTTTGCGTGTCCTTTTCATCATAATGTGATTCAAATAAGCTGTGCCGGAATTGTCCGGAGTCTTGTCCACTCCCCCTCCTTTGCAGGAGTGGGGACGTGACTGTTATCGATACCAGCTATATTTAAATAAACCTGTTTAGAACGTATGATGGCTTAAGACTGCAATTATTTCAAGCTAAATACAACACAGATAACAGGGTTGGAGCCCTGTTATTACATATATATATATATATATATATATATATATATTGTGTATATATATATATATATATATATATATATATATATATATATATATATATATATATATATTGTGTATATATATATATATATATATATATATATATATATATATATATATATATATATATATATATATATATATATATATATATATATATATATATATATATATATATATATATATATATTAGAGCATATTACTAATATTTTAATCGTTACAAAATGAAAGATTTCTTGAACTTGAAAAATAGTTCACTGTAGTGGTAAAAATAATTTAACTTAATTATAAAAGAATATGCAGTGAAAATGATAAGTAATTTTACTTGTTAATAATCTATACCGATAAACTTATATTGCGTATGAGTTCAAGTTAAAACTGTTTTTTTTCCTCTTGAGTCTTTTTTTTTTAATTTTAATATAAATGTTATAATTTATATCTGGCAAAATTTATTTCGTTTTTCTTAGTTTGTTCATTCAATTGCTGTTGTTAATTTTAAAATGAAGCTATAATTGCTACAGGTGCAGTCTGCTAGGCTGCCATAGCTGCAGTGATTTTGATGCACAAGTTGACTTTTCAATTTGCAACCACAGCCTTTACATATTTATATATTACGGTTTATAAAATATGAAATTATAGCACATACCTTTATTCTAAAAAGAATTTTATTAAAGATAAATAATGAGGAATTGTTAATAGGAAATTTTTAATTAAACAATATAACTAACTGTAAAAAATAACGAACATACTAATCGGCACTCTTTATTTTCAAATATCGCTATTAAAATGATTGTTGATTACTGATTTGATTTAATGAGAGTACAAAAGTTGTGTGGATGAGTTTTAAAAGCTTGGAATATACTCAAAATAAAATAAAAAAATTGACTATTGCCATAAGAAATGGCTGAAGTAAAAATAAAAAAAGGAGATAAAAAAGGAGTTGAACTGCTTTTTTTTTTATCCATTTGATAAAAGTACACGAAAACAGAAAAAAAATAGAATATCGAAGTAACAAACAGAATGGAGGTCCGTTCTCTAAAACATCTCGGAAATGAAAGAGCCCCGTATTTATTAAATAGAAAGAAAGGAAAAAATAGAAAGAGAAAAACTATACTGAAAAGATTTTTTTATTTCATTATTTGATAAAAGTTCAAATGACACAAAAACACAGCAAAAAGAGAAGCTAGAAAAGAAATAAAGAAAAGTTTTTTCAAGAAAAAATGGCTGCTTAATGGAATAAGTCAATCTCAAAATCAACATTGCAAATTAAAATTTAAATTCGATAATAATCTACGGTAATATAAATTTACTATGAATACTGGAGAATACTTCTTACGTTTACCACAGTAAGGGAAGTTGTGAAAGAATAATAAAAGTTTCCTATTTCGACTGCGTTTTACTTAGTAACAGCTTTCATCTGAAAAATATGTGGAATTTACAAAAATATTAGAATTAAAAATTATTATACACAAACACTAATTAAACCCCATGAACAGCAATTTGATTTCCTGAACTACAATATTATAAAGTTTTCTGTAAAAACATTAAATATTCTTTCTATATATAGATTATCAGATATTAAACATTGATTTGCATAATTTTGGACGACACTTCGGTTGTTCAACTTTCTTTTCGAAAAACGTTAAAAGCGTTACGATTCATGTTTTGTAACTTTTACAGCAGGCGTTACCCTAATTACTATTATCGCGATGAATCTGGCTGCCAAACATATAATCGAACTCATTTATAATGAACCCTATTTTAAGAAAAACCCGAATATAAAGAAAAAATAGAAAATACTTGTTTGGTACGATGTTAAATCCAATGCATAGCTCGCTTTCAACGAGAAAGCCCCGATCTCAGCTTGCAATATTTTTGTGATTCATAAAATTTCTATATAATTCTACCATTCTGACTAGACTAATTCATTCTTGGAAAAATTCCTCTTTAATGCTTTTTGGGTCGACAAATTCTTTTTTGATGCCGTTTGTGTTTTCCGGGAGATGAATCTTATTCGAAGAACAGTAACAGACAGTTTAAAGTAAATTAACTGACTTCTTTTGTACTGTACAGAAACGAAAATTATATAAAGTGAGTACTTTATAAGTAATTTAGTAAGTAATGAACTAGTATCATCATTTTTTCACGAATTCGTTTTTTAGGAGCTTTCGGTTGTAACGAACAATTATAACGCCTTCTTGTTTGTTATAAGTGAGTTCAGTTATGTTATCTAAATTTACTGCTTTTTTCCTGCCATTCTTTTGACGCAGAATTTTCAACCTACAAGAAGGGGAAGATCTTTACCTATAAATAACTTATGAAATATTTAACTCATATGAAAAACAATATTTGTCAGAATAAAAAAAAAAAATATCTTAATTTTTGTAATCTTAAATTTAAGGCTTTTTTCTACATTTTTTTCTACACATAGTGATAAGAATTAAATTATTAAATTTAAATTGAAAATTATGCATAAAAATCATTTCATTATCATAATATATACTAACTAATCTTCGAGATGTAGATATTACCACTTAAATTCATTTACAATATATTTTACCAAAAATAAAAACAAAAAATCTTCTCAAATACCGACAGCAATTTTAACCCATTTTGAACATTTTTCTCTGTTTTTGAATTCAAATTGAATTCATTATTTTTATTATTAAAATTTTGGATAATCTTAGCAATCTCAACAATCTTAGACAAAACTAGTTTTACTACCTATTTTAATTTAAAGGGGAAGATCTTTAATTATAAATAATTTATGAAATATTTAACTCATAAGAAAACCGAATTTCGCTACAATTTTGAATTTTTTAAATCTTAAATTTAGTGCTCTTTTCTGCATTTGTTTCAATACATAACGATCTGAGTTGAAATAGAAAATTTTGCATTAAAATCACTTTTATCGTAATATATACTAACTAAACATTAAGATATACATAATACATTTAAAATTCCCTTAATTTCATCATTTACAATATTGTAACTTCACCAAAAATAAAAAAATAAAAATCTTCGCATATAACGATAACAATATTACCGGAATTTAAAAATTTTCCACAGTTTTAGACGTTTTTGAATGCAAATTGAATGCTCTATTTCCACATTTCCTTCCCTGTATAAAGTTAAAAATAATTTTACGACCTATTTTAATTTAGAAGAGGAAAGCTCTTTGACTGTAAAACTTTTAATATCCGTCCAAATAAGCGTATATAATGAAAATTTGACGTCACCGTATTTAACGAGTGTTTGCACAAAAGTTCTACGAGGCAGCAAGCGAATTTTAATTACCTTTTATGTAAATAACTTGCAAATATTACTTTTAAGGATGTGCTTCTCATTCAAAAATATTCCAATAGAACGTTTTTTCACTGTAGATATTCTGAATTAAGAAGAAGAAAAAAAAATGGCAGTAAAAATAACTTTTTTGTAAAAATTTCCCTCTTGTTTTTTAGGAAAGTTCATTCAAATTCAACCCAGTAAAAATGTCTTCCTTTTCTTTTTTTAGTGTATACACATTAATTTAAAGAGAAATATTTTCTTTGTATTCTAAGTTAAAGTGGGATCTTAAAAAAACTAGTTACTTATGACCAATTTGACTAACGTTTTTATATTTATCTTGCACGTTAATTTCCTTACTTAAATAATAAATAAGCTTATTATTTCACATTTATTACAAAATAACCAATTTTTTTTTTTTTTACAAAATAAAAAATCTGTTTCGAATTAATTTTTATAATTAAACATTTAAAGAAAATGCTTAGTAAAAGTATCTCTAGAGATAAAATATAAAATTTTTTCAGGGGCATATTGATGATATATGAATAAATAATCCAAAAAATATGAAGTGATAAGACATAATATAAATATATAAATAGGAAAAAACTGTCGAAATGTTTCAAGCTCTCAAAAACAAGTACCCATTTTCAAGACTTGCTGGCGTGACAAAATGATAATATTTATTAACTCTTGCTTATCATGGAAAGTTATGAAATTAATAATTTTGCGGTAGTTATTAACATAAATAATTTTAATATTTAGTTAAGATACATGAAGAGATATATGATACTTGATATATGATACTTTATATATATCAAGTATCATACATATATCAAGTACCATATCTTGATATATGATATATATACTATATATGATACTTTAAGAAACTCCATATTAATAATTTCAAAATTTTAATTATTCTTTCAATCTTGTCAACTCTTTTTCTTAAAATATACAGTAGGACCTCGATTGTTTGATTTAAAACAGGTTTTAATTTAGATAATCGAATAATCAAAATATTCATATTATGCAGGGTTTGTAATATATTTTGTCAATTTACTCTTAAAAATCGTTTACTTTATTAATAACATTGCTATATAGTATTTAATTTTAATATGGCCAGCAATAAATGTGATTTTGTCAAAAAGAAATAAAAACATTTTATTTTTGCTGTTAGCTGACAAGATCTAAATGATTGATAATAAACAACGTAGTAAAAAATAAACAAAACATTTAACATAACAATAATAGTTTGTTGAATCTTTTACCACGCTTCGCTGAACAACTTTTAACAGATTCTACATGGACTATTCTATTACAATTTTAAATAAAATTACTCCATTTGCTCTTTAGAAAAATTATATCTGTCAACAAATTTAAATTCAGAAATATAAAACCCAGGGAAGAAATACTTTCACAATAAAATTTCTTAGAAATTTTAGAATTAACTTCTAAATAATAGATGTCTAAACTCATATCAATAAAAAAGGAGTGGCATGAAAATAAAATAGTCTCAAAAACATTTAAAGTGTTTAAATGAGATTTTGCTCGGTTAATTATCGTTCCCGCCGTCTAGTCGTCTGGATTAAGCAATTCCCTGAAATGTAAGTTTAAGTTTTAAAAAAGAATAACGAAACAGTTTGAGGTAAAAATCAACACGTTTGTTTCTTTAGCATGAACTAGTTAAAAAGCTCATTTGTCAGAGCATTACCAATAGTTAAAAATTTAATCAATTAATTGTTTGGAACAAATCTAGCAAAAACTAACTTTAATGAAAATGGCGCTATTAAATAAAGATTTAAACAAATTTTAGACCAACGGTATTTCTAGCATATAGTCCTTCCTGATGAAAGTCTTAAGTACAATTTCTCCATTTTTATGTAATTGGGTACTTGCACTTCAAGAAGAAGAAGATCACGGATATAAACCACACATGTGACCTATGACGTCAGCGCCAGCCGATCGTTTATAAGCAAAATGGCGTGTTAAAGTTGAGCTAAGTTTCTCCACATAAATTAGAATGTTAGTTAACGTAAAGTTAGTTAAATACAGCGCTTTACCGAATTTATTAAAATATAATTCTTCACGTCTTTTACTTAACTTACATTTATTATTTGTTTATGCATTTTATTGTAACCGTAATGCATTTTTGTTTTGTGCACCTGGTAACTTCGATGCATAATTAGTTCGTGTCTTCCTGCCTTTGTGTTAAGTAGGAAATTTATAGTGAAAGAATTGAAATCTTTATGAAAGAATCTTTGTAAAAGAATATATAATATGTCACAGAAGATACTTGGCGACGGGATTGGCCTGAAACAGAATTGACGGAACGGTTGCTAACATAAATATATACCACGCTTCAACAGCCAATCAGGAGCAAGATACACACACTACGTCAATTGCAGATATCCCATTAAAGTATTTAAATTATGGTATTATTTATTAAAGAGATTTTAGTTAAATAATTGTATATTTTTTGTATGCATACACTTTTAATAATATTCATATCTGCCACCACTTGCACTTTTTTGAAGAATGATTTTTCTTAGTAATAGTGAAATTACACTGGATGGTCTTGGGACAATATAATTATAAGTTACATTTTCAATTTGTTTAGAAGGGCGTTTTTTAGCGACGTTTTTGGTTCCTTTTAGACAATGAAATATTTTTACGTACTATTCTGTTTAGTATTTAAAAAATTCTGGAAATTTTCTTAGATACTTATTGGAAACAAAAATTAAAAAGCAGTTTTAAGCGCAAGTGTCAACATCGGAAAAATTGTGACTTATAACTAGTTTCTCAAAATTTTCAATTACATCGATAATTGTGAGAAAAAAATTTTCCTAAAAAGTCTTTTTTTTCTTCTTTTTTCAAATTTTATCGTTTTCAAAACGTTTTTTTTTTTTTTGTGTGTGTGTGTGTGTGTGTTTAAATTTTATTAGTCCTTAAAAGACTTTTTTTTAATTTTATCAGTCCACGTTTAGGATCAAGTTACCAATGATGTCAATACAATCGTCAGATTGAAAATCATTAGTTTATCTTTGATTAAAAGGGCGGTATACCAAGGAAGAAATCCTTCATAGCGAATTCTCTTTCATCTCCACAGGTAATTTTAAAAAAAAATATCTCAATGCCCACCGCATATGGAACTTAACGGGAACTATATGGAACTTAGCGGTATTTTTTATCTCTTTTTCGTTGGCACCATATGGGTGGATAAACGACCCTCCAACCACATATGAAAGACAGATAAAACAGAGAGAAAAAAAATTACACCCATGAGAATTATCCAGGAGTGGGATTCGAACCCGGGACCTTTCAGTATGCCCCCTGACTACTATACAGACCGGTTCTAGCTCACCCATAGTAAACCATGTAAGTTTCAAACTCTGAAAAATTGTTATGGAAATGCAAAAAAAATTGTGAGAGGATTACTTGCGATTACGCTGTGGGAAAGTTCGCCTCAAATAATTTGTTTTCGTTTTGACATTTTAAAAATATTTTTTCAACATTTGAACCTTCATGGCTCACTCTAGATGTGTCTGAATACACTTTGCTTTAAACTTTAAATTTCAATGCACCAACTGATATAGAACCAAATTTGCGACGTAAAGTTACTCCTGCGGTGTAATGTTTTCCTCAGAAGACGAACCAATAATTCCAATTTGATCACAATTATAAGGATATTTTTAAATAGTTTCATTGATTTTTAACCTTCAATAATAAAAAGATGGCCAATGACCATCCTTACAGAGGTAATATTTAATCCTTTAATTTATATTTTTTAAAGTCATCGTTACCTACATCGCACACTTGCAATTTGTTGCCACCACCAACCAACTGAAAATTATTGATTTACAGATATCTTTGAAGAAAAAAGGATGATAATTTTCATTTTTAAGCTATAATTATACATATTAATAAGTTTGTTGAGTTATTCTCCTTGATATTTGAAAGATAGTTTACGACCATCCTAACAATCCTTATGGTAATACTTCATTCTATACTTCGCGTAAAAGTTCTTTTTCCAGTATCACCTGTATGTAGTTTTATTCCTGTGATATCTCGATATCACGGATAGAATTCAAGAACTGGAATAATTCTTTGTTTAAAACCCTTTATAGGGCCAATTTTTTTTTTATTACGTTGAAATATTTTTGCAATCGATATTGATTTATGAAACGAAATTCATTTAGCTTAATATCTGAAAATAATTTATTTTTAAAACCATATCTCTAGGTGAAGAGAGGGGTGGTGTTTTCAAAATTTTACCAATCGAAGAGAATTACACTGTAAAACAAATTTTTTACTGCATTCAAACAAATACATGATTTTGACAAATTGCATTAAATGCCTGTTACATTCATCTAAGTACATGAAGGTGGGATTTTAAATCGGAAATTAGTTCTGCTCCTGAAGCTACAGACTTTTTGTAAAATGACGTCTGTAGTCTGTTTTTAGTCAAAATCTACAAGCTTAAGAACTTTATATCTGACAAGGGGTTGCCCGCAAATATTGCGACAAACTTTAAGGGGAGTTAGGGCATATCATAAAAATTAGAATTACATAGAGACCCAAGTCCGGAAAAATTCGTTGTATGCGGTAAAGCTCACTCCTCTATTGTGACCAGTTCAAGAGCACACGAAAAAAAGCAGTTTATGATTGAGAAGCATCCCTAACGAAGTATGACGACATTTCCGAGAATGGGCTCCTACGCCATTTCAATCCTGATGATGAATCCTAAATCCTCTAAAAGTTTGCTGCAACATTTATGCGACTCCTGTTATTAATAACGTTTTAAAACTTTCGACAAAAAATAGACTAAAAATGTCATTTTTAGAACATTTTGTATCTTGGAAAGAAACCAATTACAGATTAGAAATCACCAACACTATATAGTATCTAAGATCTGTTGAAAAATCTAATGAACAGAAAATAAACAAAAAAAGTTGTTCCCCAGTTTTAACAAACTTCAAATTCCGTGCATATAAATACTAACCGATTTCATGAATTCTGTGTTTATAACTGCAAATAAACTCGATGACATATGAATAGACTTTTCCTTTCAGGAGAAGAGTGTTGGCCTCTCTTCTTAACCTGATAGTGTAAACAAAACCCTTCATTAAACTTCGTTAGGCATTTTCAGTTTAGCTATTAGTAGATAACCGCGCCAAACTAAGGTGAGAATATAGCTTCCAATCGACTTTTAAAAATTAAATGAAGTTGGTTGGAAAATATACTTTTCACTGCTTTTTTAGGAATTTTATTTTATTTCATAGCCGGCTTTGAACAGCCTATCGAATTTTGGGCTTACGACTATCAATGTTCAACTCCGTAGCCTTGAAATTTCGAACCCAATCTCCAAAAAACAAGGGAGATCCTAGATCAGGCATTTTATATCTTATTTTGCATCCGTCGTTGAACAGCCAACCCCAATTTTGGGCTTACGACTACTAATGTTCAACTCCGTAGCCTTGAAATTTCGAACCCAATCTCCAAAAAACAAGGGAGATCCTAGATCAGGCATTTTATATCTTATTTTGCATCCGTCGTTGAACAGCCAACCCCAATTTTGGGCTTACGACTGCTAATGTTCAACTCCGTAGCCTTGAAATTTCGAACCCAATCTCCAAAAAACAAGGGAGATCCTAGATCAGGCATTTTATATCTTATTTTGCATCCGTCGTTGAACAGCCAACCCCAATTTTGGGCTTACGACTACTAATGTTCAACTCCGTAGCCTTGAAATTTCGAACCCAATCTCCAAAAAACAAGGGAGATCCTAGATCAGGCATTTTATATCTTATTTTGCATCCGTCGTTGAACAGCCAACCCCAATTTTGGGCTTACGACTACTAATGTTCAACTCCGTAGCCTTGTAATTTTGAACCAATCCAGAAGACAAAGAAACTCCTGGATCAGTATTGATTTATTATGGGAACATGGAGGACTTTGAGATTCGACAGATTTAACGTGCATCAGTCACCATTTACTACACAGGTAGTCTTCGGCCGGCTGGGATCGAACCCACGAACTCTTCGACATGGCCCCAGTGCCCTACCAACCAGGATATCCCAGCCTCTAGATCAAGCATTGGGAGAAATTTACCTTCGTGGAGGACTTTTTAATTGAACTACATGGAGAACAAAACCACTAAAATTTTCCACAGTTAGCCCGATGGCAAGGGGATTCTAACCCATGATCCGACTACCAATGAGGATTTTTTACGTCAGCGCTGTGGTCAGTGCGATCCGGTAGCAGAGTTCGTATAAACCAGCCACCGATGCGATTCGAATCTGGGTCACCAAATAAAAGATAAACTCCCATTTTTAACAATTACAATGTACCACGAATGAAACAAATTTGATTCTCACGTCACACCTTTTGGCCTATTTAAATCATAAAATATAAGCATCATTTTTAATATCTTTAACCTGGCCTAACTTTAATGATTATTCCGGTGTCTCAAATTAAACTCTCTTTCTCTTTCGTTGAAAAATAATACTTTGCATCGAACGAGTTAAATAATTACAACGTTGAGCCATCACTTTCCGAAATTAAAAGTTTCGAATTCCCTTTCTGTTCAATAAACGGAAACGATTAAATTAGCTGGGAAAATGTTTTCGAAGTTTGACAAATCCTGACGTCACTTATGTTAGCGCGAATTCCTTTTAAGACATGCCACAACTCGTTTGTTCCCCGAAATCGGAAGGCAATTTTAATTATCGACCAGACTAATCAGCCTTCGTTATGAAATTAAACCCGTCACGGTTACGATTAGAGGAACCCTTATCCGTCATAATGTTATTCAAAGGACGATTTGCTGCCATTTAATTATCTGGCACGGAATTAATTGGCGGAAGCGATGTTGAAATGTAAAGATCGAAAAAGTATGATGGATTATTCCGTAAGTCGATGTTAGGAGAAGTGTTGACACAATTTTTAATTTATGAAGAAAGTAATTAAAATTTTAATGAATTTTTTAGTGGGGGTGACTTCATTGATTGCTCTTGTCTGATAAGCAGTGCCTACTTTTCGGGCAAAATGTTTTTGACAATTCATCATGAAACTGAGCGAAAATTAAGAAAAAGTGGGAATAATTATAACTTAAATTGAAGGGGGGAAAATAAGACGTGTAAAGAGGCTACGTCAATCATTTAAAACTTTTAAGAGCGTTTCGAAAATAAAAATACTTAGAGAATATGTTATTTTATAATAAGTAGTTTGAGTTTGAGCTTCGCAGTGGCTCAAGGGTTGCTTCATGCTCCCAATGAAAGTCCCATACTCGAATCCCAGACTTAGAAGGTTGCTTCGAATTCTACTTCCAACTCGCACCGACCACAGTGCTGACAAAAAAAATATCTTCAGTGGTAGACTGATCATGGGTTAAAATCCCCTTACCGTCGTGTGAACAGTGGCAAACATTCGCGGTTTCCCTCTTCCTGTAACGCAAATGCGGGTTAGTTTCATCAAAAAGTTCTCCACGAAGGCTAGTTTCTCCCAATACTTGATCCAGGAATCGCTTGTCTTCTGGATTGAGTTCAAATTTACAAGGCTACGGAGTTGAAAATTGATGGCCATAGACTCACAACTGGTTTGGTTGTTCTATCTGTTTAACTTCTGTTCTGTCTGCTTTTACTTAACTTTCAATGCCGGTTATAAAATGAAAATAAAATAGTAGTTTGAGATCAAATTTTAAAGATTAAATTTAAAGCCCACCTATGAAAATATCTGAGAATTCTTCACGTCTGTAAATTTTTTACATCTGTGAAATATTCTGCATTAAATGCAATGTCTACTAAATTATTCTACATTTACAGAGAATTATTTGGGCAAAATAGTCTAGACTAAGGTCCGATAAAACGCAGTGGTTGTGACGTCACGACCAGTTTTCCGAAATATTTTAAAACCGTTCACGCTACGTGACCGAACAGTAGAGGATTTAATGCGCTTGCCTGTTAAATAGGTTCACTGAGTTCAAATTTCGGTGATAACTAAATAGGTATACGCTCATACTTTCTTTCTACTGTAATTTTTAATTTCTGAAAATATTAAAATTACAGTATAAAAAATAGGTAAACTGATTACCTGCCTGCTTTATACTGTAAATTAATAGCAATTATTCGCAGTGTAATCACTACCCTTAATTTATATTTTTAAAACAATTATTAAAAAATGGAGTCCGAGAAATATACGAAGTAATTTTTAGGTATGGAAAAACCGTTATCAAATTCTAACGAGCCCTTATCGATTTTAGGCAGGGATATAAAATCTCAACACCTGTTTTATGCTTGGCTGAAATCGAAAAATGTTTTTTTTAAATTCAAAGTTTGCTTTTTATTTAAAAAAAATTAAGTAGTAACTTTTATTTATAAATTTATTTAAGAAAAGATAAAAATAAAATAAATATGCAATAAAAATCTATAAATGAAATAAAAATTTATAAATAAAAATACATAAATACCTGATAAAGATTAATAGAGTTTTATCAATTTTTTAGTTACAATCTACAAAATCATCAGAATTGCATTGTATTATCGAAGTTCTTCAGTATTCTTAAAATTGTAAGATTGCTTATGGTATAAAAATTATTTATATCTTGAAAAATTCTGTTCAACATTAAGGCATGTCATTGGAGATTACTTCAAATAACACGATTCGATGCAAATTTTATACTAATTTAATTTTATTTAAATTTATACAAAATTTAATTCAATAATATATTAAAATATATTATTAATTCACTAGCAAAAAGCGCTTAAAATGAGAATTATCTTTCGAAATTCATAAGAAAAAATAATAAAAAAAGAAGAGAAAAATTACAAAGGGGTAAAATGACCAACATTTATTTAATTTATTTCTTTTTTTGTTTCCCATAATATGAGCTTTTTAAATTTTTCTACTTCAGTTAGTTTAAATCATTCAATTTAAGAAAACTAAGCAGAAGAAACAATACTTGAAATGCGTTCAATCATGAAATCGAGGAATTCAGTTAAATCGATTTAATTTATATTAATTGGTAAAACGAGTACAACTTATTTTCAAAGGATCTCTCTCGAATCGAAACGAACAGTTAACGCCATCTATTTTCACACGTAAAAATTGTTTAGAACTCGTTGAAAATAAAATATTCGAAACTAGTTTGATTTTCATGTAAATCAGTATAAAAATAAATAATCATTGCACTGTTGAATTACCATAAAACAAACAAACGAACTGAAGTTCTTAAAAGATTTATTCGAGTGTGTCTTATAATAATTTGTTTGTAATACGAAAGCAGCAAATTTACATGCGATTGGATGGAGAAAAAATGTAATTAAATATCGGTTTCATAAACATTTTATTCCAGGATTAGCCGAAACAAAAAACAAGCTATGCCAAGTATATTCATCTTGCTCTAATTTATTTTTATAAATAATGATAATATTCAATATATACTTTTTTTTAAGGTAAAGAGCCATTGCTCGGTTTACATTTGCTCGATATTCCATAGACTGCTGTTAAGGTAAAGGGCCATTGCTCGATATTCTTTGTTCTTATATTTTTAGGGTTAAGGGCCTCATTCTCGCAGGATGGAAATTCGAAAACTAAAAGAATTCTTCCTTACGATATACTGAAGGTCTTTTACAGATATCAAGATCACGTTTGAATCCCAAGATTGTTTTACTATGTCGATATGTCGTCATATTAAATTATGCTATTTTGCGAATAATATGCTATTTTCATAACTGTAAGTGGTTATTCATTACTGTTAGGACAAGTTTAGCCTATTTTTAGTCAACGCCATCAGTGTTGCGTATGAAAATGGCGAAAAATGTCAAAATGAAGAAAAGCCAAAATGAAAAGCGTTTGTGGTCTAATTTTTAAAATTTAAAAAAACTGGCTTCAATGATCCTTGAGCGAGGCTCATGAACATTTGCGAAAATTGAAAAAAAGGCATTGATTTCATTAATTTTAATATAAATGTTGAAACGTAGCCAAATCGACGAATTAAAAAAGAGTTTAATGACTTTAAAATATGGATGGTAAATATGGGTTAAGGTCCACTTGCCGTTAGGCTAACCGTGGGAGGTTTTCGTAGTTTGCTTCTCCGTGTAACGCAAATGCGAGTTAATTTCATCAAAATGTCCTTCACGAAAACAAATTTCTCCCAATACTTGATCCAGGAGTTCCCTAGTCTTCTGGATTGTTTTCAAAATTATATGGCTACGGAATTGCAGTAGCCGCGAACTCAAAATTGAGTTGGCTGCTCATCAACGTGTATATAATAAAATAACATTAAAATATTTAAGGGTTTTTGTTCGTTCTGAAGTCCGAATGATTCTTAGAAGGAAGATGGCGTATCTGAGACTTTTTTTATTTTCCTTGGCGAAAGAGCTTCGAAAAGCCAGGTCAAAGACATATGATCTGGAACGGCCTGTCTGTAACATTTGACAAAACTACGCTTTTCATTTGCCGAACTGTCCACAGTGTAGCTTCCTACTGATCGGTTGATTGTTGCGGATGAGCATTTATGCCATATCTATCTGTCCAGTTCTAAGGATTTTGGCGCATTGACAGTTGCCTCGAAATGTAGCTGTCGAGAGTCTTTGCCAACGCAACAACAATTCGTTTACAATCTAATGCTCCTGTTAAGCAATATCGATAGTCAGAAGACAGACTTGAATGAAATTTTTTCTCTTGAAACGCGCCTTCAACAGAGAAGAATGTATATGAGTAGTATTTTGCAATGTTAGCACAATCACGGACATCCCGATTATCTGGGAACGAGTTGCAACAGTGTATTTAAATCTCTGAAGCAGAACAAAGTAAAAGAGAACATTAAAAATCTCTATTTGTGGCTAGGGGAAAGGAAAAATAACAGAAATCGTCAACGCATTCGAGGATGGAATTGAAAACAAGGATTTGAAACTAAGAGATTGAAAACGAAGAGATTGAAGATGATGTACCATAATTTCATTAAAAGATGAACTAAAGTTAGCCATACAAAACTGCATGGTTCCATCAGAAATCCGTACAAGGAATAATTATAATGAAAAAAAAATTTGCACTATAATCACCAAAGACTCTTAGTCTCTTAGACATTACTACTCCGCGCTACGGCTCTTAGTAGTCTCCTAGCCAGAGGTGGATGACAGTGTAGAGTTCTGGAGGCTGTATATGGATATTTATTGTCCATAAAACCATCAGCAGTGCAGCCAAGAGTATCCTTTTCATCGAGTGCTTTTATTCGACACTAAAATTTGATACTGATTAGGAAACGACTCATTGGATTTATGTTCTTTATTTTAATTGTTTTGTAGCCTTAAAGAAACTGCATTATTATTAAATTCATTGTATTTGTTATGTTTTTTACGTTATTATTTCTTAGCATTAAAGAAATGATTGTATATGCGTTTTTGAGACCATTATTCTCAACAAAATAACAGGTTAATACGCATATATTATTTTCAAACTGGTTAAATTTGAGAGATATAGACTGATTTGTAAATTGATAAATTCATTTTCAAAATATTAAAGTGAATTTGCAAAAAGAACAATTTGAATAATATTGCATAAATCTGTGCAACAAAATAAGTGGTTCCATAAGAATACATCGCTTACAAGCCGATTAATTTTTAAAAATGTAGGTTGATGTGTAAAATGATGAATTTTATTATCAAAATAAGAAATTAAATTTGCAAGAGTAAGAACCTAATACCATCTCAATTACTGAGTAAATTAACTTTTGAATATGAGGGCTGATTTCTAAAATTTGGAAGAACTTGCAGTCCATAAATCTGTACAACAAAGTAAGTGGTTCCTTAAGAATGCATCGCTTATAAACTAGTTAATTTTTTTTTAAATATGGTTGCTTTGTAAAATAATGAATTTGATTATAAAAACGGGAAATTAAAATTGCAAAAGTAAGAACCTAATATCATCCGAATTACTAAGTAAACTAATTTTTGAATATGAAGGTTGATTTTTAAAATTTAAAAGAACTTGGAGTGCATAAATGAGTACGACAAAGTAAGTGGTTCCTTAAGAATGTATCGTTCATAAACTGATTAATTATAAAAAGATTTGATGGTTGCTTTGTAAAATTAAGAATCTGATAATCGAAATGAAAAATTAAATTTGCAAGAGTAAGAACCTAATATCATCCGAATTACTAAGTAAATTAATTTTTGCATATGAAGGCTGATTTCTAAAACTTGTAAGAACTTGGAGTGCATATATATGTACAACAAAGTAAGTGATTCCTTAAGTATACATTGTTTTTAAACTGGTTAATTTTTTTAAAACAATTTATGGTTGCTTTGAATAAAGACGAATTCAATTATCAAACTAGGAAATTACATTTGTAAGATTAAAAACCTATTAGCTTAATTACAAAGTAAATTAATTTTAGAATATGAAAGCTGATTTCTGAAATTTATAAGAGCCTAAAGAGCGTAATTTTGTATAACAAATTAAGAGTTTTGAACTAAAAATAATTTGTCCATTAACAAGATCTTAATGAAGAAATTTCAATTAATATATCTATTTTTTGACAACTCTAATGAATCATCTCTAATTGACCACTTGTCAAAAGAGTTCGCAAACATTGTACGCTATACATCATACCTCTTATGTATTAACGAAATTAAGAAACCATTTCTGCATCGCTTGTACGAACTTTGAATATCATTTCAAGACACAATCACAAATCATTCTCAGAGGAAGAAAAAAACATTAAATTATCCCAACAATGAGCTCAAACTCTCTGGGGAACGATCCATTTTTCAACTTCATCAGCTCACCCCAGAATTGTTCCATGGAGCCACAAGAAAACTATAAGTAAAAAAAAAAAAAAAAAGTTCTATCATTGAAACCGACCACCCATCTCGGAGAAAAACAAACTTAATTTTTCATATTTGAGAAATGAAAGCTAATCTCGTGTACTCAAATAAAAACAACAAAGATTAATTTAGCTAATGAAATCCGCAATCCATGCATGTTCCAGAAGGATATGAAGATGATAAAAAGGGTATTCAATTAATCATTTCATCCAACAGATTAATATAGCTATTCTCAAGGGATAGACATAATGAGTTTCCCCATTTATTGATATAAAATATTAAAAACTTTCCATAAGATATGATGTGTCATTTTACTTCTTTTGGCCAAAGAAAACTTTATCGTAATTTTGGTGGGTGGTGTTTTGAAAGTCATTAATTGATCGAATTTATTAGAAGGAATTAATGTCTTAACTGATAACAAGGCACTTAGTTACAAATTGCATTGTAAATATTCCTGGTAATTTAGATTTCATACCTGTGAATATCTGAAGGAAAAAACCACAGCAGTTTTTCATAAGACTTTTTGATCCGCTTAAGTATTATAGAAACTTTCATGAGATATATTTTACTGCGAAAAGTAAAGATATGAAATTATATCTCAAAAATCCTATTTCAACGTAAGAGAGAGAAAAAAAGATTTTTAATTACGTTGTTTGATTGCTATTTTTTATGAATAAAAGCATTAAACTATTACGCAAATATTTGTTAGGAACATTTTTAAAATATCTGTGTTCATTAATATGGCTCTTACAGGGCTGATCTTCGCAGTTTGAAATTTTCTTCCCCGAGTATTTTAAAAAATAGTTATTTTATCTTATTTCCACAATAAATTTCCAACAAATTACCACGGTTAGTTCAGATGAACCGAATTGGAAAAATCCTGTATAAAATAAAGTTTTTTTTTTTTTTTTTTTTTTTTTGCTTGTTTGTGAAAAATAATTCGAGTTATTTATGTTATTCAAGCGTGCTTTAAAATTACTAATAAAGACATCCTTAGAGTTTTCTCTTTTTTAAGAACATATGCCCCAAAATATTTAAATTAGAACAAACTGGCGTTTCGGTGATATAGTCTGTAAGGCGTTGTTCAAATGTTTGTAAAGAATTTGGGGCTCGTGAGATTGATCCAACTAAGCAACCTGCGTGTTGACACAATCGGTCTAATAGTCCTTTCGTTTTTCACGGTGAGGAAGTTTGTTGAAAGGAGTTACAGTTCAGGTGCTATCCACGTCGTCCAACCAGGTTCAAAATTACTAGCATTCCCATTCTGGTTGCCCAAATATTGTTTTATTTCCCTCTTAAAAACAATAAAAGAAGCAAACCCAAGGATAAGTCTAAAAATTATAACTAAACAAAAGTTTCAAAACTCGTTCAAAATTAAATTGTTTCTCAACAACTCTCTGTGTTCATTTTTTGAGTTTGGGTGAAAAAAAGAACAAAAATTCCCTTATTGAAAAGTTGCTCATGTCCTATAGCTTTAAAAATAATTTTCTATCTATTAAAAATACAAAAACTGCTTAAATAAAGTTTGTTTTTTTTGTGTGAGAAAAAAAAATCATGCGTTTGTTTAAATCTTCTACTAGTGGAAGTTTTTTGATTTATCTTAACTCTTTATTACTCTTGATCGTCAAATGATAAGCTTGCTTTTTTATATAATAGGACTACAATTTTTAAACCTTAAAAATGTTGTTAATATTTTTAAAGCTTCATATCATTTGCGTTTATTTTCCAAATTTACATCCACATTAAATGGGTATAATTCTTTTTGACACTTTCATACATAACACTCTTTTCAAATTAATAAAAACTAAGAAACTGGCAAAAGAGATATAAATAACAAAAAAGTGATACCAAACTCACATTTAGAATGACCGTTATGAGGAATAGAATTATTAAAAATCAATTGATGCTTTTATTTCTGAAGGCAGAGGGAGTAAACTAGTACAAAAAAAAATTATTTTGTCTTCGAAAAATAGGGAGAAAAAAAAAGGAATATTTGAGAAAACTTTGCCCCTCGAGAAAAAGAGTGAAATGATTATGCCTAACCATGTGATTTAAATCAGATTTAATTGGATATATGAGAGTGACGTCACACGCGTATGTTGAACCTGATTGGCTTTTAAGTCGACAACTGCCATGATTCACCTATGATGACGTCACTTGCAGTTATCCAAGTGAAGAAAAAAAAAGTCTGAAAATAGGAATTGTAACGAAACTCTGATCCTTTGACATGCTTCGCCTCATAATTCTAAAGCTAAATAGAATAGTTGAATTAATCTTAACTGGCTTGTAGAAAAAATTTCTACAGCAAAAATGAAATGTAATTTAGCAGCGAGTATCTAAAGAAATATACACCCGATCATTTCAAAAACTTCCGCAATAGTCACATGACGGTAAAGATGTCCTTTTCAAAAAGAATAAAAATAAAATAAACATATTTATCAAGACCTTTAAACTTTGTATTTTCTCAAAAAGTCAAAGAAAACTGCTGATAAGTAGACAGTGTCAGAAAACACATCTTTTAGATTTTTATGTTCTCTAAAATGGCAACAAAAACAAAATATAAAAGTTGTACTAAAGAAAAATGGCATCGTATCGCTGCGTGTAATAAAAAGAACAGAAAGGATGAACATTCATCTTACGCTGCATTTTGTTCTTTTGCAGTTTATTTTTCTGCAAAAGGAAAAAGGTAGTCTATCTTATCTAGCAGCTATTTAATTTATTTTATTTTTATATTTTCTCTTACATTCTACTTCAGAGAGTTCTTGAGTTATAAATGTCCTAGTCGCTCAAAATCTTTTCAAGTTTCTATCATGTGTAACAGAAGCAGACGAAAATTGGAAGCAAAATATAACACTGGGGGTTAAAAAAGAACCATTAAAAAGTGGGTTAATCTTTTTACTTTGGTTTTTCTACAACTGCGAATGGCAACACGCGCTCGAAAATTCAATCTTCTAGAAACGGTAGAAGAGAAAAGACTAAACTTTTATCACTGGGAAAAACGTTATTTAATAAAGCTTAACTTTTATAAATGGGACTTTAGTTGGAAATTCAGTCCTAATATTTTTCTCAAATATTCTATAATACAGAATTGTAGGATTATCGAAGATGAAATTTCTTAACTGAAAGAAAGAAAGCTATAATTCGTCTTGAAAAATCTAATGTTCTTTTTATTAAATAATTAAGTTACCTTTTAAGAAAAGAAAAAAAAATTACGAAGTAATCAAACTCAACTCACAAGTAATTATTTTAAACTAATCAATTAAATATTAGTAGTGCATTAAAAAAGTTAAATATCACTTATGAATAAATAAATAAGAATAATTAAAAAATAATGAAATTTAATTAATGTGACAAAATTATTTTTAATTAATAGGTACGCATAATTTATAATTTTATAAAATTTTCGTATGTCTACACTGAGAAAAAAAGTATAGTCAAAATTACCAGAATGAAATAAAATTTACCGTGTTATGGGGACTTTGAAAGCACCAAAAATCTCAGTAATTTTAACCGAAGCATTTTAGTCAAAAGTTTAGTACAATAAAAAAAAATTTATAATTGATAAAATTTAGTAAATATGGTTTTTTTTTATCATGATACCTTACAGCATGGCATAAAACTATTTATTCGGTTAAATTTACTTTTCAGTTTTGTATTTTTTACTTAACGTGAGATAATAAAAACTATAATTATATGAACCATACAATAAGTTGTACCATACCAAATGAATAGTTTAACTACCGTATATTTTGGTTTTTATTACTTGAATTACGGTTTTTTTTACCAGAAATATCATTAACATACAGTAAGAAAACTTTACCAGACTTTTTTTTACCTCCATGTGCTATAACTGGAGTTCATGCTAAGAATTTAATTCTTATATGTTTTGAGATAAGATTGTACAAATAAAGGGAATTAATTTTTTCAACTGCGGAAAAAAAACTCTTAATTTTCATAAACGCCAAATCATTAGTTGCGAAAACTGCATCAATTGGATATCTGCAAGCAACGTCATCGTTGATATAAATCCTGATTGGTGGTTGAAACGTGTAATTTTCTTATGATAGCAGCTATTCTTATCATTCGATTTCGAGTTAGCCTATCCCGCCTTCAAATATGATTTTCTTTAGTAGCACATTCTATATTATTTCATAAAGAAAGATTTAGTTTATTTCTTACTTTACACAAGGAAAGGGGCGTAGCCATGGAGACCATAAGCAAACTAATTATGCAACAATGTTGCCGAATACTCAAAACAATAATATTCATGGTTACACAATAAAATGCATAAGTAAATAACAAAGTTAGATTGAATAAAAAAAACGTAGACAAGACAGAAATGTATTTTAACAAATTTGTATGTGATACGGCGTTGTATTTCACGTTAATAAATAAAATTAACTTTACGTTAATAAACATTCTAACTTATGTAAAGAAACTTAGCTCTACCTTATCCAGCAACATCCAGAATATTAATTCGCCATCTAATTTACAAACAACCAGCTGGGGCTGAAGTCATTGATCAGGTGGTTGTATATCAGCAATTTTCTATTTCAGTTGAGAGCACCCCATTGATGTTTGTCCTTTAGTCGTCCAAAGGGCTGGGTTCGCTTTTAGATCCAGTCAATATACGCTTCTTTAAGAAGCCGCAATTTATTCTTTTTCAGTATTCATGTTTATATTAATGCTGATTATGAATAAGTTAGATAAGATCTTTCAATAATTATGAATAAGTTAGTAAATAGGAACATGAAAATACTTTAAATTTAAATTATATAAGACATTAAAAATGCAAACTGTTGAAAATAAGAAGTAAAGAAGTTCCAAAATTATCGTCTGCCTTTTCTATTTGATCTTATTGTACTGCTTTTTTATTAATGCTTATGTTAGCCTGATTTTTCATGATTTAAACATCTTTTATGGCGCTTACGTAGATCTAATCAATGAAGTTGTTCTTTTCCAAAAGTGTGCGTACGTGAAAGGCCTAGAACAACACTCATTTTTCCAATGGGTAAAAGAAAAAAAAATTACACTAATCTCATCTTATATGTTCTAAAAGATTATTCTTGTGAGATTGACAATCACTGCAAAGCAAAGCCATTATTAAACCACTGAAGCGTTCGTAAATAAATATCAAAATAAGTAAATGTGATAAAGTTTGTTGATGCATTACACGATGAACGATGCGCATCATCCGTCATTTTTAGGGAATCATTCTTCTAAGCAGTGGAAACATCTTTCATCATGAAGCTAAATTGAACAAGAAAATGTAAGTTACATTTCTGTTCTTAGATAAATGGTACGTTTGATTACGTGGATAGTTGTATTCGGGTAAGAAATAAATACACGAGTTGAGTTGATTTCAATAACTATCATATTTTTCCTAACGGTTACTTGGACGTAAAGATCGATTACTAATATCGTTATGACTTCCATTTAACTGAATAAATATTTCAGATTTTTTCGGTAATGGCCGAAATAAATTTTATTTTTGTCACCCATTACTGTATTGATGCTCAAATATATCTTCTAGTTAGTGTTGTGATAATGTACTTTCGTAATCAACAAGATTACTTTACTTGGAGTTCTACAAGAAATTACATATACAGTACACGTAGAGAAACAAAAAGTACCGAGTTTCGTAGTGTATATAAATATACATAGTTCAAATAAGTGTGGTAGAATAAAGTACAAATACAGTTTGTAAGGGAATAGAGTAAAAATATAGTACGTGCAGATGCATAAAATACAAATATAGTTTGTGTGGATGTATAAAGTTCAAATACAGTTACCTCGATATATAAGGAAGTACAACAACAATATATTTTGTACCATAATTACTGTGTAAATAAATAAAGATGCAAAGTAGAAACACAGCTACACTGTGTTTATAGAGGTCCGAAATAGTTTTAAAAAATGTGAAGATTCGGAAAATAATTTTAAAACATAGATTTAAAAAACACACTTGTATTTTTATTTTTTTTTTCGATTTGTGTTTTTAGTAGGATATTTTCGTGCTTACCACATAAATGTAAAAGCGGAACTAAGGTTTATTTTCAAAATCATAGCAACCATGACTACACTCAATGTAAGCAATAATTTTTTGCGTTTCTCTGGAGCAAGAATTCTGATTCCATGTTTAACCTTAGTTTTTATTTAAAACATATCGAATCACAAATGAGAAGGTCGTTTGAAACACATTAAAATCAGTTTGATTGTCTGATGAATCGTGGAGGTGTTTCTAATAATCACTTTCTACCTTTTTTATGTTTCCTTACGACAATCAATTAGGTTTTGAAATTTTCAGTCTAGCCTTCCTCAGTAAGTATTGGTTAACTTTCCTTAGTGTATTTGTTTTGCTAAACTTAAGTATGCATCTAATGTGCATCATTTTAATAAAGGATTCTAAATATATACATTAAGGATGGTTGTTATAGAATAAAGTGCATAGTTGAAAGGGCATTGGAATTTCTTAATACCAATTGGGCTTCTTTAAATTCTACTTTATTATATTAAATTATTGTTTTTTTAAATTAATTTCTTAGTTTTACGAATTAAAAAAGAAACAAAAGTTTTTTTTGTTTTTTGGGGGGAGGGGGGAATTAACGAAATAAATTCCCTCAAAAACATTTTCCCAAACTCATCAAATGGATTGGCTCATTCCTCATTTTGATAATTTGGAAGGTGAAGATAGATCTGAATTGAAACTTGATATCAATTCGCAATTTTTCACATTTAAATTTTAAATCAAAATTCGTCAAAAGAAGCTAGGCGCTTTCATAACATATTGATGTCAATACATCAATCAAAAAATTTTAAAAAAAAGAAATGAAAACATTCTATATGAAACTTCATCTACGAGAATTTAAACCTTAAGTGCGATTTTTATATAAGAATAGAACGCCTTCGAAATGTTCAAAGAGAACAAATTTTAATATTTTCTGCCATCGATTAGAAATCCATTAAGAACGCATTAACGCTTTTGAGGAGATACGCCTAAAAATTTTAAATGACATCCTTATATTTTAACTGTAACTGTACCGGTACAAAACTGGAAAGATCGGTAAAATCCCTTTCCCTTGTTTCGAAGCACTTTTCTCACATTTTCACCTTCAGAATTTCCTCGCCAAATGCCTATTTGATGGCCGAGTTTTCTACGATTCTTCTAGAAACTTCTCTCGTCAGCGGGAAATTAGTGCTGGAGTTGCATGTCTCGATTCCATTTCTGGAAAATGCGTCGACTCCAGGAAACTTTGATTCCAGATTTAATGTTAATTCGTTTTCTCCCCCCTCCCTTACCCAAAGTTAATTAAGAGTTCACGAGCAGCTAACTGAAAGTTATAATCTGAAGAATAAGATCATTTAAACTGAAATTAACGAACTGAAATGAAATAAGTGAGGAATTAAATCTGGAAGTAACGTAGATAATAGTGTTTCTTTTTCCTAATTTGGGGAAACTTTTTCACTGAAAAAAACTAGTTTGTTGCGTTTCTTTCTTCCCAAATAATTACACAGTAAGTTTAACGTACGTCCCAATTTACTTTAATGTGATTATTAAATGAGATGTGCCATTCAATACTTTTATTGTAATGTTTTTTAAGTTTTATTTAATAAATTTAACTTCCAAAACAAAAGACGAAGCAAACATCTTAATCATAAATACTTTTTTTTTTAATTATATTTTCGTTATGTGCTTTTTTGTTTCTGATATAAAACTATATATTCAAATTTTTTGCAAAAACTATATATTTACATGATCGTTTTAAATAAATCCATATTTATATGTGATGATTTAATATAGTTGTTATTATTAATTAATCATGCTTATTTAATTTTAAATCTACACTTTTTAACTTCCATAAATTTCGTAAATAAATTTCGCTTATAAGAAATTTCGCCATGGTACACATACGTGGACCTGCACATTCTTGACTGTATTATTTTTAAATATTAAGTAAATATAAATTTAAAAGTTTCATACCCGTCACAGAACTACTACGGCAAAAAAAAAATTATTATTTTTAGAATAATTAAACTATATAATATTTAATAACATTTTTCGAAAACCATTTCTGTTTATGTGGAATTCTACCCAAATAACTTACATGTTTTGCATCTATTGGAATCCCTAAAAAGCTTAAACGTTTACAAATGTTTCTGTGATAGTAAAACTATAAATTTTCTCATTGCATGTTTTTAGAAGCTTAAACGTTTACGAATGTTTCAGAGAGGGTAAAACTATAAATTTTCTCATAGCATGTTTTTAGAAGCTTAAACGTTTACGAATGTTTCAGAGAGGGTAAAACTATAAATTTTCTCATTGCATGTTTTTAGAAGCTTAAACGTTTACGAATGTTTCAGAGAGGGTAAAACTATAAATTTTCTCATAGCATGTTTTTAGAAGCTTAAACGTTTACGAATGTTTCAGAGAGGGTAAAACTATAAATTTTCTCATTGCATGTTTTTAGAAGCTTAAACGTTTACGAATGTTTCAGAGGGGGTAAAACTATAAATTTTCTCATAGCATGTTTTTAGAAGCTTAAACGTTTACAAATGTTTCAGAGAGGGTAAAACTATAAATTTTCTCATAGCATGTTTTTAGAAGCTTTAACGTTTACGAATGTTTCAGAGAGGGTAAAACTATAAATTTTCTCATAGCATGTTTTTAGAAGCTTAAACGTTTATGAATGTTTCAGAGAGGGTAAAACTATAAATTTTCTCATAGCATGTTTTTAGAAGCTTAAACGTTTACGAATGTTTCAGAGAGGGTAAAACTATAAATTTTCTCATAGCATGTTTTTAGAAGCTTAAACGTTTAAGAATGTTTCTGTGATAGTAAAACTATAAATTTTCTCTTAGCGTGTATTTAGAAGCTTTAACGTTTACGAATGTTTCAGTAAGGGTAAAACTATAAATTTTCTCTTAGCGTGTATTTAGAAGCTTTAACATTTACGAATGTTTCACTGAGGGCAAAACTATAAATTTTCTCATAGCGTGTTTTTAGAAGCTTAAACTTACGAATCTTTCAGAGAGGGTAAAAGTATAAATTTTCTCTTAGCGTGTATTTAGAAGCTTAAACTTACGAATGTTTCAGAGAGGGTTAAACTATAAATTTTTTCTTAGCGTGTATTTAGAAACTTTAACGTTTACGAATGTTTCAGAGAGGGTAAAACTACAAATTTTCTCATTGCGTGTATTTAGAAGCTTTAACGTTTACGAATGTTTCAGTGAGGGCAAAACTATAAATTTTTTCATAGCGTGTTTTTAGAAGCTTTAACGTTTACGAATATTTAACTGAGGGTAAAACTATAAATTTTCTCAAAGCGTATATTTAGAAGCTAAATAGCAAAGGATCACATATGTGGACCAAGGTAATGAAAAGGTTATAGAATTTTTATGTGTTCCATGAAAATGACAATTAAGTATTATTTCATCATTGAGAGGACCCCATACGATGGGAGAAACTATTTGTTGCAAATTCTTTTTCACCTCCAATAATAATTTAAAATTTAAAAGATTAAAAAAAGTGAGTTCAGGTAATCTTCGAATAAGCCATGAAATTTCAATTACTGAAAAAAAAAATTATATTTTGAAATTTTCATTTCAGTATTTGAATCCTCACAACTTACTCAAATTTGGCAAAACTCACTATTTCTATACTTTAAATTTTAATATAGTTATGAACGAGAAAGGAAATTTGCCATACGGCGTCCTCTTAAAAATGAAAATGGAGGCATTAAACATTTTTAATTAAAAAATGGTCAGATTACAGCTAAAATTTATAATGAAACTCAAGAATTATCAACAGAACAAAGAATTTTGACGAGAACACCTTTGAATAATATTTCATTAACAACGTTAATTAAAGTAATGAAAATCGATATTAATGGCATAAAACTTTTTATGGCATTTCAAAAAATTTTAAAGAATAAATAAATTATTCTAGCAACTTTTAATTAAATAAAAAAAAATTACTCTGAAAGGATGTTCTTTGAAATATCAAACGAAAAAATTTAACAACATTTGTCAACTAGAAAAATTCTTCAGATTTTTTTTTTTTCGTCGTTTGTTACTTCATCATTTTTAAAAAAAAAAAATGGTTGAACTATTTGATTATTCCTTTAAATAAAAGTTTTTTTCAAAAGCAAATTTGAAACGGCAATTACAGAACTTTTCAAATAAATCTCTACGGGCTTCTAGATAAGAAAGTTAGAACGAACGATTGCAGGAGAGGAAAGATAAAAAAAAAAATTTGAAAAAGAATCAGAAAGACAAAGAAAAGTTAAAAACGATCAAAACATTTGTCTTATCTGAATTTTCAACACTAATCCATTTTTATTTTAAAAGGTCAGCACAAAGTGGCTGCTTAAAAAAAAAAAAAATTAAAAATTTTCAACAAGCAAAAGCTGAATTTCGCCGGAGGTAGCTTTTAATTCGTTATGCAAACACTCATTAATTAGAGAGCATTTAATGTTGTTAAACCCAATTTCTTAATGGAGGTCTTTACCAGATAGCCGATAAGTAATTTTCAAAAGAGAAGAATAAATTGCGAAAATAGCTGACTCTTATCTAGTTTTGGCGAGTTAAAATCTAATCAGCTAAAACTTAAAGAACTGTTTTGAAAAGAATTGATGTTATTTTCGTCTTGACAGATTTAAATGCCAATTTGGCTATTTTCTTCTTAAAGCTCATTTAAGCGCTAGTAAGGCTACTTATTATAGTTAGAGAAAGTAATAAACATTAAAGATATACCAGTGCGGCTTGATTTCTTATCAACAAATTTTTGTAAATGGCTTACGTTTTGAAAAGCAATGAGAAAAGCTAATTTGTGTGACTTAAAGCCAGAGTTATAAATTAAAAATAATTTACAGAAAAGTTGTAAAATCCTAAATTATTATTTAATTCGGCATAGATCGTAACAAAAGAAAATTTATACTTGTGGCTATAATATCCATTTAATACTATCATTTTTAAATTTAAATTTTAAGAAAAGTGGAGAGTCGGGAAAAAGCGGTAAAGTCAATCTCTGCAAGCAATTTAATATTTCACAAATGAAAGTGTTTTGGTTTGCTATACTATAACGATAAGATCACTTCACTTACCTGCCCACTAGAAATCCATCAACGATCAATCAGTTACAGATGCAACCAATAGGTATACGTTTCAATTGGGATAGAAATACGAATCGTCGAATAGGAATCGCACAAAAGGTAATTAATTGAAAGATAGTGGAACACTGAACAACACTGGTGTGAGAAATTAAGAGAATTGGCAGACTTGGACCTCTAGAACTACTGTACCGATTTTAATGAAATTTGATATCTACATGCATTGATACAATACAAAACAAATAACCATTCAACAATTGTAATACACACGCATGATTGTGCGTAACACTAGTTGGAGTCGGAAGGTATGAAACAGCGGTTGCAGAATAAACAAATGGGTTAATAGGGGGTATGATCCCCTCTTACAGATATACAGGCCTTTCAGTATGATTTCATACTTGAAATAAGGCTGTTTATAGTTTCCTGTGGCAATTGGCCTGAATTGTACGGTGGCAATTTCATACCTTCTGACTCCAACGAGTGTTACGCACCATCATGCATGTGTATTACAATTGTTGAATGGTTATTTGTTTTGCATTGTATCAATGTATGTAGATATCAAATTTCATTAAAATCGTTCCAGTAGTTCTAGGGATAATCGATCAAGTCTGCAAATTCTCTTAATTTCTTACACCAGTGTAGTTCAGTCTCTGATTTGGACGCCACTATAGCAATGAAAATAATAGACTCGTTCCTAGCATAGCACTTGCTCGAATGTTAAATGCTCAGAAAAAGTTTGAATCATTGAATGCAAAAAAGGCTTCAGTCTTTCAAACTATTTTCGAAGAAAAAAAATGATAATTAATAAGAACATGAACTGAAGCCCTTTCATCAAGCATGTAGAAAAAATGTAGATTTCTCTTAATTTTCAACTTATCTTAGAAGAAAGAATCAGATATATGCCTTTCTTATGAGAATGAAAAATTTCGTTAGCATATTTAAGTGTGAGAAAAGAGAAAAAAATTTCATATTTGGTCATCTAATATTTATCCATATTTTTAGAAAAGAGGATATATATATATAACAATGGACTTTCACAAATAACTGTCCGATAAAAGATCTGCAGACCCTTGTATGATATATTGGCCACACAGCAAAAACTATCATTCTCTCTCAAATTTTTCTTCTTTTTTTAAAATTCCTAAAAAATAAAACTCGTCAATTTCATAATCAATAACCCATTTTCGTCAAACTCATGTTCAAAACGCGTTGTAGCAAGTTCAATCCATTACCTGAAGGGTTACTAGGTATATTGCAACAAGTTATTTTCAATTCAGTTTCATTAAAAATCCACTTGCAGTTGACTTTCCTGTCCCACACTAATTAATGATTAAAATGAAGCGATATTTGTGCACATTATCAGAAGCTTTATCAAAATATGCTGAAATCAGTCTCATCTCAATTTTAGGGCCCGAAAGGGGGAAGGTTTCCGTATCGTGATCTGTGGCAGAATTATCTCGAAGTCTTTGCAACTACCGGGCAGTGACCCGTAAGAAGAAGAAATAACATCGCAGAAAGGGACCCACTCAAAGGGTATAACTCTTGGTCACCCCCGGGAATGTCTTTTCAAGTTTGTTTTTTTCTAATTTTCCTGCCTAAAATAAATTTGGCGCCTCGTCATAGTATTTGCATGTGCACGGAAATACCCCCGCCTCCCCGAAAAAAATGGACTGATGCACTTTCTACATGAAGTGATATAATTTAAGTATTTTTCTATATTTAAAAACAAATAAAAAATTATATCTGTCTAAGCAACAATTTTATAATGCGTAGTTTTTAGTTAAGCGATAACTTATAACTGTAAAGTCATGATTTTTTAAGCCATTTATTCTTATTAAATAAATAATATATCAATAATATATAAATAATATGTTAAATATAAGATCAAATTTACTAATATATCGCAGATGATTATGTTAAAAATAATTTAATAACACCTCGTAATTAAACAACTTATAAATTTGGTTTAAAATAACGATTCTAACAGTTCTATTCCAATGGCCCCCACATTTCTAGATTTCAGATTCAAAAGCCAATCAGATTCGACACACACGCGTGACGTCGCAAACAAGTATCCTATCAAATCAGATTTAAATCACTTGGTTAGGCATAATAACCATTCTTCCCAAGTTGGATTTACTCAATTTGCATTTTTTTTAAATTCTATATTAATCGTCTGCAATTTATTTTAATATAATTTTTCTATCATCAATATCATGTAAATAATAATAGATTTTAACTACAGCAATCATTACTGCTCTTGTTTCACACTTGCATCTCTTGCTCAAAGTTAAACTCCCACACATTTTTCTGCAAGTAATCTACTAACCAGTTAAATATGTCCTCAAAGCTTCACCTGCTTTTTCCAGCACCCAAGAGTTAGTACATGGAACGAAAATACCAAAAGAGCTTCTTAAAGCAGACGATTATTAAGTCAATAATTTAAAATATTTTTCTCTTTTTTTAAAGTGACCTTTTATCTTTGATGAACACATTAGAATAAGCCAAACTAAGTAAAAAAGAAATATATATAAAAAAATACAATAGTAGCTATAGAAATCTTAATTAAGTTAGTAAAAAAAAGTATTTTTTTAATTGTGCAATAAACTGCTGAAAAATTAGCATTTTGGCAAAATATTGGGGGAGAGGCAAGAGCCCCTCTGTGCCCCCCCCCCCAAAGCTACGCTTATGGAAGTAATGAAAATTGCATTTTCTTTGCAAAAAAGTGACGACAGAGCCTTTAAAAAACAGACTTAAATTGAAATAATTCTCAACTTTTATAAGCCCAATCAGAAACTTTTCACATTAAAAAAAAAAAAAAAAAAAAAAAAAAAAACAGGATTATAGACGCTTTTTATTGGCACGAATAGTGATATGTGATTTATCTTCACATTGGCATTTTCATAATCAGTACTTAAGCTAATAATAAACTCAACCCTTTGACGCAGATGGGACACGGTGTCCATTTTATATAATTTTTTTCTGATGCTCGAATTACAAGCAAAAATATATTTTGGTATTTTATTAATAATAAAAAACTATCTTAATAATTACTAAAAAAAATCTGCTAGATTATTGGAATTAAATTTGTACTAAAATATAAAATCCAAAAAATTTAGTTTGAAAAAAACTTTTATTTTTTCATTCATATTCAGAAATTTAGCAATAATTGATTTTGTAAATTAATGCAATTTCAATGATGAATAACTTTTCCTTAGTTCTTAGCTACTAAAAAGTACTTATTTGAGAAATTATTGTTTGGAAGTGAGTAGTGTTGGGAAGATTTTACCTTTAACACAGAAAAAGACACTGGTGTTTCATGCTGCATTTCATAACCATTTATTAAAATGCTAAATATAATATTTTTCACTTATTTTTACCTAAATCAATACAAAATAATGATGAAAGTATGAAAAATATGCTTAATAAAAATTCTGCATCAAGAGTTAACCTAACAGTCATAATTAGCATTTATAAGCTCTTCATAACCATAAATTATTAAAATGTTAAATATAATATATTTTTCATTTATCCTAACCTAAATCAATACAAAATAACTAGGAAAAAATGAAAAATATGTTTAATAAATAATCTGCATCAAGAGTTAACCTAACAGTCATAATTAGCATTTATAAGCTCTTCATAACCATAAATTATTAAAATGTTAAATATAATATATTTTTCATTTATCCTAACCTAAATCAATACAAAATAACTAGGAAAAAATGAAAAATATGTTTAATAAATAATCTGCATCAAGAGTTAACCTAACAGTCATAATTAGCATTTGCAAGCTCTTCATAACCATAAATTATTAAAATGTTAAATATAATATATTTTTCATTTATCCTAACCTAAATCAATACAAAATAACTAGGAAAAAATGAAAAATATGTTTAATAAATAATCTGCATCAAGAGTTAACCTAACAGTCATAATTAGCATTTATAAGCTCTTCATAACCATAAATTATTAAAATGTTAAATATAATATATTTTTCATTTATCCTAACCTAAATCAATACAAAATAATGATGAAAGTATGAAAAATATGCTTAATAAAAATTCTGCATCAAGAGTTAACCTAACAGTCATAATTAGCATTTGCAAGCTCACAATTGTTATAAAAAGTATCATATTATTCGCTAAATTCATATAGAGTAAACCGAAGCTAGATATGAATTGAAAGAGAAAATCATGGGAAACCAAAGAAAGACAGAATTCAAAAAGGAACATAAAATTTATTAATATGTTCAGTTCTCATATGTATATATTACACTTAATAAATAAGCAATTGGCCTTTGATCTTTTATGGTACAATGAGTAAAGTTGTTACATATAAAAGCCAGACCACAGCTATCTAAATTACAGTTTGTTACAAAACAAAATCATTACTAATGAATTTTTTCACTTGCTATTGAGATTTCAAACATGCGTTTTCATTTCACCTAAAATAGAAGCACTTTAGGATATTTTAAAAGGAAACAAAATAGAGATTTTTTTTCTTTTAGTTTTTAACAGGATTCAATATAATTTCAATATTTTGTATACCAAAACTAATAAAATGTGTAAAGAAATGCACTTTTTTTTTATTAATTTTACAAAAATGTGTTTCACATATTGCAGGGATTTTAAATTTAAATCTAATTTTACAGCCAGACCACAGCTATCTAACATACGTGTTAAGAAATTAAAATGATAACTAAGCAACAAATATTTTCCTTTATTTAAATTTCAGATTTCATTCATTACAAAATTTAAGGGGACTATATCATCTATCTTGGTTGCTTGACTCTAATGATATTTCTACAGAGAAATGTGAAAATATAGCACAAATATTTCAGAAGTAGATTATCAACAAAACTGAAAACATCACCTGTATATATATTTTATAATAGGAAACATTTCTTCACCTGTAAATTTGGCTTTTTATAACAGTTAGTCATTTCAAAGAAACTGAGAATTGTGAAAAAATATCAATCTCATATTTGGTTTAAGAAAGAGCAGAATTTTGCAGACAAAATATCTCAAGACAAAATCTTGTGTGAGCAAACTATAGTGGTAGAGAATGTCTAACTGGTAAAGTATAGCAAGACTTTACAGGAATCTCCTGTGCAGACAATACAAGTAACATTTACCACAATGTTTTTGCAGAATCGGACAGCAGTAAATCAAGTAATGAATTATCAGGAGTTAACTGACTAAGGTCTTAAGTAATGAATCGATTTATTTCAATTAAAAAGGTGTTTTAAAACATGGGATCTTAAACATAACTTAAAATTTCAACGTAGGTCATATAAATGACGTTATTTGAAAGTCAGTTTTATCCCACTAAAAATCGGTTCACAATTGTCTGAGATTTCTGTGCCAAAAATTCACATTTTCCCCAATAGAATTGGTATGAAATCATGACATTGTTCCCCTTAATAGAGGTATTTAAGCAGGAAACAATAATTCAATATTTTATACCAAATACGTACTAAAAGAAAACTACTTTTATTATATTAACTGCATCTTAAATATACAGGGATTTTAAATGTATATCTAAATGTACTGAAACAGAATAAAAGTTTATATGGCACTATATCGACCGCCTTTGTTAAGTCCTTCCTGAACATATATCAAAATTTTTGAAAATAGCATTAACAAGATATAAACCATGTCTATAAATATGTTGAAACAAATATACACAACAGACAAAAAATTTTAATTAAAAAGAAATACATAAACACAAAGCATATAATACAGTAATAATACTATATTCTACTCTGTATGGCATGCGATCTAGACAAAACAGTCTATACATCGAACACTTTGATTTAAAAAAAAAAATTCTAACTCAGAAATAATAAGTCTAAAAATATTTTTTTAATTTGGCAACATGTAGTGTACTTCATTTAATATTAGAAAGATAGAAAAAATTTAACTTGGAAAACAAACTGATAGGAGAGTAATATAATTCAATTGAAAGAAATGAGACAAATAGTAATGCTTAAACATCGCAATGAAAGCGATGTTTAAGCATTAAGTTAATGGAAAAAATTAGATACTCAGGCACAATTTAGAAAGTTTCCATTTTAATGTGATCTGTATTTGACAAAAATTAATGAAATCTTGAGTATTTTGATTTGATTTTTGCAAAAAATATTTATCTTTTTCTTTTCTTTTTCTTAAAAGAAAATCTGGACAATAAAAGGAAATAAAAAGTGTTTAATTTGAAATAAAAATCAAATTACTATATTATTGGATTTTATTCCTTTTCAATAAATACAAAAAAAAAGAAAGAAAACAGCATAAAATCGATTTATAAAATTTTTGGGGATAAATGAATCAGAATTCAATTTTTTTTTCACTAAAAATTAACATTATCATCATAATTTTATAAACAAAATATTTCTAAACTAAGAAAAATATCTGCAAGAATTATGCTTTTCCATTTTTCAAACCCTTTAGTGGCCAGATATGCATTATTAAAGAAAACCATTTAATTAAACAGATGTTGTTCAAATTATAAAATTAATAATAATTTACTTATTAAATCTCATAGTTATATTGTTACTATAACTTGTGTACTGCTATTGAAAAATTTAATTGTACTATACAAACATATTTTCCCTGAACAGAACTTTTAAGAAAAATAGGTTGTGATGAAAATTGCTTTGTCTCACTAATGATTTTGAAAAACATTTCAGAATTATATCATTAAATAATGGTTTATTTTTATTTTTTAAATCCTAAATCTGGATGAATTTTATTACGGAAAATTTTAATGCTATGGTCAGCAGTGAAGAACAATTTATTGAATATCTAAAGACAAAATGGTTGCATTGGCCAAAAACATAAGGTTTCAAATCAATTTTTTCCCCAAATCATTCAAAATAATACACATCCAGTCATTGAAAATAACATTTCAAAACACTGCCAATTAAAGAATTAATTTAGGGTTCAGTAGGAAATAATATAATTGGTGCAAAAAATAATTAAAATTTTAAATGTTATTTTCTAAACAATATATATGTATGTTACTGCAAAAGGTTTTTACTTGAAAATTTATAAATATATATTATTGTGGAGGTCCAAAATCAAGTGAATGTCAACATTCTCTGGTAAATACTAACATTCCGTTGATTCAGTGAATGTCAACATTAACTGGTGAATGTCACCCTTTATGTCCCTTAAGTGAACGTCTCCGACATTTGTTACTTATCATTATTTTGCACTTACACATCAATGAATGTTAATTTTAAGCATTGTGAATGTTTCATAAATTTTGTAAAGATTGTTTCTCATTAAGTGCAGAAAATGTTGAGTTATAGCAGCATGAGGAGTGTTTAATAAAATATCCTTTTCAAATTTCACTATTATCACTTAAAACAAGCACTGTTGGAAGAGTAATAAGTGAAAAGTACTGACAGCTTTCCCCATCAATAAACAAGCTGAATGTCGAAATTCGTAGCTGTATCATTTTAGGAGCAAATAATATTTAATAAACATTGACGACATTCACTTAAGCAACCATGTGAAGATCAATACTCAATGGAAAGGATTGACATTTACCAGTGAAAGTAGGCATTAACTTGTGAATATAGACATTTACCTGTTATTGTAACCCATGCTAATATGTTACAGTAACATATTTAAGCATGGGAGTCTCCCAGACAGGGAAGTCTCATTATCCCCCCCCCCCAACACTCTGTACCATACAGGGATTGGAATCTTGACATGCCCATGAAAGGATTTTCCGTAACTTGTGCTGTTCTTCCATTTGACAAGGATTTATAAGCCATACTTTGAATTGAGTACACAACCCTGCATATTATATACATAAAGATTCAAGTAAAACTTACATATTCAGAAAAATAACTGTAGAAGATTTCAAAGTAGTTTATAAAACACTCAATTTTTAAATTCAACTTAAAAGACTTTAGACTCAGTGTTGCAATTATTTTTATTGCCAGATAACAACGCTAAATCATTAACAAAAAATATCCATCACTCATTCATAATTTAATTCGAAAATAAACTTTTTTTAAACAAAAATTATTAAAGCCATAAGTTGGCTATATAAAGCATCAAAACAACGAATATCACAAACTATACTCAATAAAATCGATTACTCAAACAATTTCGTAATGCAGTAAAAAAAATATATTTAAAAATTGAAAATAATTTCTCTAATGTAGATCACAAATAAAATATGAAGAAAAAAATATCTAAAGTATTCAAAATATATTCACTGTTTCTTTGGAAAAGAAAATCAATAAAACTCTACAAGCAACAAAAAAAAATTAGATCCCTTTAAAACTTCATCAACAAAAACCATCATAGAAGTACAGAAATTTTGAGTTCATACCTAGTTCATAAGTAACAAATATTAATTCAAAAATTCACATTAAATGGAAAACAATATCCAAGGTATGGATGAAATGTTTCTGTAACTGAGTTATTTTTTAAAGTACCCTGTCATATAATTAAAACACTACACTTTTAAAATTATAAAATAAATCACGTATACATCACATATTTATATGTTGATATAATTATTGACCGTAATATGCTTACTAAAATTCACGATCACAGTTTAATTGCTAAACAAATAACTTTTCCCCAAACATGAAAAATTAGGGCTTTGCAGAAAATATAAACATAAGTGAAAAATATACAAGAAATAAGCACAGGTGTAAAAAAAAAAAAAAAAACAAAAAAAAAAAAAAAAAAAAAAAAAAAAAAAAAACAGAAATTTATTAACTGCTTTGAGTTAGACAGTTTTTCTTAATTCTAAACTTATATTTATACAGAATTAAGTTTTTTAACAACTTAGAAAATGTTTCAAAAAAACTTCCAAAAATTTTTTTGCCACTGTTGAAAAATAATTCCAAAGATGTCTGAACTTAACTTGTTTACAATAAATTAAACTGAAGCAAACATATATTAACTCATAAAAGTAGTTCTCTATAGATTTAACTTTATTGCATAATGCATGTGAACTTTATTTGTGAGTTTTATTGCTTCACAATAAAATGAAATATTTAAAAAAAAAACTCTAATAATTCTAAACTATATATGTGAGTATTTCCTTATTAGATTACTATTAATAACATAGTGTGTTAACTTGAAGTCACTATAGGGGCATAAATCAAGTTCCATATAAAAAAAAAAGGCAACTAGTACTGCATATCTTCAATCAAATATTAGTACTTTATTACTTACAAGTAACATGTTTATGCATAGTTATTTTCATGCGATTCACAAAACGAATTTATTTCTATGCATCACAGTGCACCATTAATTAAAATTATGTTAGACCTACCTAATTTACTTTTTAAACTTCAAAACCAATAAAACTAAAGGATTAATTACTGAAATAAAAGATAAACAATTTGAAAATTATTCCAAACAAACTAGAAAAGATAAATACTATTTTTAAATAAAAATTATTTATAAATTTTACAAAACAAATATAAATTTAGCAAAAAAACGATCTGTTTTAACATATTATAAAATAAATATATTTCATAATGAAAATAATCTCACAGATTAAGCTGCACAAACGGCTTGAGTTATTTCTCAATATATATATTAAGTAATTTTTTTTTCCTTTTAAAAAACTGAAATTATATACACTACAATGAAAATTTTAACTATAAAATTTATATGATCTATGTATATACAGTGATGACATATGAACATAATGAGTAAAATATGTATAAAATGGAATATAACAATTGAACATCGCATAATATCTTTACACATAAAAGTGGAGTTGAATTTTTACTAAAACTTTTTAAATTATTGCGACATAAATTTACTAATCAAAATTATTTATTAAACCAATTCAAATGTTTTGAACAATTACCAATACTTAAATAGACAATTAGTACAGCAAAACAATTACAACTGAATTCTGTTATAGCACATCATAGACTTCATCACTTTTAAACACAAATTGTCAATAAAGTTATACTACGTAGTAAATGTATATGATTTGGACTATTCCAAACTCAAGAATGTTATGCTTTGCATCTTCACAACATTAAATAACCAGTTTGTGATGTAAGAAAGGCATGAACGGAACATGGACAGCCAGTTGTTTTGATTGGATCTTTGTCAATTTATTAAATTTTGATACAGATCTATGAGAAATTCAGATCATATTAAAATATTGTAGCTCAAAAAAATGAATTTTCATTAGCCGTAACTTAAAATTCAAATCTCTTCCGTTTCGTATCAGAAACAGAGAAAAATAACCATTTTTTGATCTAAAACATGCTATAACAGTATTCAACCGTACCTAAAAACCTATCTGAGAAAGAAAATTTTTTAAATAAAGCACAATCAGTTTTTAATATTTCCAAGAATATACTATATCGAATACTTTGACTCACACTGGTATAAATATACATAAATTATACTCTTAGGTGAAAATTACAATTTGAAAAGCCTAATGAGTCTAAACAGCAATTAACCATGCGGAAACAATTTCCTCCATGCTTTTACAAAACATAGATTATTTTCTCCCTCTTCCACTACAAAACAACAACACAGCCCACCACACATCTGTGCAGAGCTACTTCACTTATTTGTGTACAAAGGGGTTTTTTTTAATTTTATTTTAGCAACAACACACATTGCATAGAGGGTTTTTTTAAAGATGGAAGATAAACTGGAGGAGAAACTTCATCTTTTCCAGAATTGCGTTGACAAAAATAAAGAGTTGGGAGAGAGAAGTGTTCCAATACAAAGCAAGCATACAAACCATACAGCTACATACACTCTTACATTACAACTATACAAAATAATTTATCGAGCTTGAATTCGAATGCCACAACACAAAAGAAGTGAATGCCAGATGAAGGCCAGCTAACAATTAAATGTGGCTACATCTGTTATCACACAGACAGGAAGGGGGGGAAAGAAAAGGTTTATCAGACCAGCTGAAGTTTTACAGATGTACGCTAACCCCAGGAGGGATGTTAGTGATTTAACACTTGGCAATGTTTTAAACAGTTTGAGAAGGGTTAAGTTCATCTTTCTCTTGACTATCTACATCGGAAAAGTCAGTTCGCTTTTCATCGAGGAAGCAGCAATCGAAGAAGGAAAATTTTGTTTGTTTTTGTTTCTTTTCTTTTTTTTAATAAGTTAGTAACCCGTGCATTTTGAAACCTCACTTCTACCAACAACCAGAGTGAGGAAAACTGAAAATCGAAGTTGGCCATGCAATTTCTTCAATTCTTATCATTGATTTGAATTTTTTTGTTGTTTCCATGCTATTTTGTGATAAATACTTTATTTTAAAAAACAATCTTGTGAGCACTGGATCCGTATGGCAACCAGAATGTGGAAAACCTATCAACAACAAAAAATAAGTTATCCACAACTAAATAGTCAATAAAATTTTCTGAAATAAAAAATTATTAAATAAATCTTAAAATTACTACAAGTGGCTAAACAAATATTTCAAAAGTACTTTTAGGGGGAATTTTTCTTCTCGGTGAAAATAAATACATAGCAATTATTTTTGCAATATTATGCTTATGTAAGAATTAATGTTAAAAACTATCATTACTTTTTCTTTAAATTTCATTAATTTTATACTTTACAGAAGATTTTTCCCAAATAGAAGTCAGGGTGCGAAGCCAGATTTTTCATCGAAAAATAAGCACCTTATAAGTACTTTTGAAGAACTCAAAAAATATTTTTAATATCACTTTCCAAAAAAAAAAAATCATAACTAGGATCTGTGCTGTAACAAAAATTATTTTTTTCCATCTTTTTAAAGTTCTTAATTTATAAACATAAAGTCAATAAAATTCAAAAACATTTTAAAAAAACTTTACATAATCATGATAAAATACCTAGTTTGTGATGAATAATGCACAGAAAATTATCAAAATCATGAATTTTTTGTAATTTAGAACAACTATCGATACGGCAAAGAAAAAATCTCTTCTTAAAAGTTAAAAAAAGAAGCACTTTTTACAATCACCAAATAAAAAAAACCACCTTTAAGGGCTTTTAAAAAACGTAAATCAAAAATAAGCACTTTCAGGGATGAGAGTAGTTGGAAAGTAAAAAAGAGGAAATTCAAGAATTAATGAATATATATATATATATATATATATATATATATATATATATATACACACACAAAAATTTGACAAAAAAGTGCAATTTTTAAACTTCTAAATCATGTGATTATAAATCCCGATGATTAATTTTAAAATTGCATGAATATATAAATATGAATCACATACATGATTTGAAATTAAGATAATAAGAATCCTTGCGTGAATACGAATCGCTAAATAGGGTTTTAAAATCGCGTAATTACAAATCGCGATATTGGATTTTTAAATCTCGTAAATAAGAATTGCAATGTATGACATTTAAATCGCCTGATTAAAAATCGCAACGTTCAACTTTTAAATCGGGTAAATACGAAAATCAATGTTTGAGGGAGGAATGAGGACTTCAATACTTTCGCTTCGCTTCCTCATAAAATATTTTAACTTGTGCAAAAAAAAAAATCAGCGGAAATTAGCGGGAAAAATGGAAAAATCTGGATAAAAGCGGAAATCCGCGAAGAATCACATTCCTGCACTTTTTCAAAACGCTATGCACCCTGGAAGTATATAAGCAACCAGACATAGTAAGCATCAAATAAAAAAATAAGGGGTACTTATTTAGATGAGAAGATAACAGCCCCACAAAGATTTTAACCATTAACAAGTGAGGTAGCAATAGAAAAGGGAAAAATTTAGTTGTCTTGAAGACATTGAAAACATTAATAGTGATTTATTGGAAACTACAATTGAGAGACTCCAATGGGAAAAAAAATTGGGACAGCTCTAGCCTGCTATGGGCAGTAGTGCCAAGAAAAAGAAATAAGCATTGATTCGGTTTTTACAATTGACTAGAAACAGTTGCATAGCAACATCTTCGATGTCACTAATTTTGTGTTTGACCAACTCATCATTAATCAGATGTTAATTGATTTCAGGTAACATAACCTTAAACCTTTGAAAATTTCAAGTTGAAGGCTATTTTTGAATCAAAAATTGATCTCGCAATTAAAATGTGATGATGACATGCAAGGTAAAATAATTTTTTCAATTGATTGCTCTAACAAATTCTACAAATTCTTCACTGACAGTCAGCATTGAAGAAGTAGTGCTTGCATAGCTTCTATTTTATCTCCTATCCCAAATTTGGTAATTCAGAAACATCAGCTTTGTACCAGCTGGCAGAAGAAAACATCAAGGCTGGTCTAAAAATCTCTGAATTACCACGCATGCATGAATCTTCAGTAAGTTGTGGATTAATTATGCTTTGAATGTCCTTTCCCTCCTAGTAAAGATTTCAATGATTGATGCAATTTTAAATTTACTTTGTAGGTCTTTTTGTTATTAGATAAACAAACAAGAATAAATAAACATAATTTTTCGCATCCCTTTGTTTCCGATCTTGCTTCTCACTTGTTTTAAAATAAACTATGTAAAACTTTTCCCTTGTTATACATACTATCAAATAAATATTATCTTTCTGTCTTAAAATTACATTTGAAACTGGAAGTAAACTAAACCTTTATTTTAAAAAACGCTATTTTTCAAAAAATATGCATGTTTTATTTCCTATTTTATTTTAAAAAAGACATTTTATTGTTTGAAGAAAAAATTTTGTTAATCTTGAAAAAGTTAACACGTTTAGTAATTTTAGTAAAGTAATTTATATATAAGATGCCCGGTGGCAGAGCGGTAGTGCTTCGCGCTGTTGTGCCACAGGTCCCTGGTTCGATCCTGGGGGCGGGTAAGGTTGACTCAGCCTTTCATCCCTTCAGTGGGTCGATAAATGAGTACCAAGAATGCTTGGGAACTAAACAGTGGGGGTTCCGCGCTAGGCTGACCACCTGACCGGAACATCTCCTCCTGCACACCAGAGTCCAAGGTAAAGAAAACTGAGATGGGCACAGTAGGCCTTGGCCCTCTATGGGCTGTCGTGCCACTGAGTTTAGTTTAATTTATATATAAGCTGTATTGTATGAGCATTATTGTGGTTGTGCTCAATATAGTGGAATACAATTATAACATAACTAAATTCAGAGATTTTATAGCAATATGCTATTAGAATTCGTCCTAAGGGTATTTGCCTACAGAAGTTTAAACTATTAACTTCTTTTACTCATCAAAACTAGACGAATGTAATGTAAAAAGATGATTAAAAGAGATACAGTGTCATTTTATTCTTTCTATTTAAATTCTATTTTGATGCTTTTAGCTGATCAATTCATGGTTAATTCAAGATTTTACTTTTGGTTTGACATTATTCTTCGAAATATTACACGGAAGGAAGATATTAGCTAATAAGGCAAGACAAGATGACACCAAATTTAAGGTAACTCTTTCTCAAAAATTAAATAAATTACGACAAAACAAAAATTATTATTACAACACTTTGTCTTCCATATGGAAACAACCGACTAAATTATTTCTTGAAATAAAAAGTTGATCGTTAATGAACCACAGTAACCCTCAAACATACTAAATCCATGTGTTAGGGTTTCTAAAAGATCCATACACAAAAAATATAATACACTGGGAAGGAGATAACACCGGGGTTCTATCTTCAGACCAGAGAAACTAAGTCTTTCATACCTTTAGTGGGTCGATAATATGACAATCAAGCATACTTAAACACTGGGGGTTCTGTGTTGGGCTAATCACTCAACTCGGATATCTACGTCTGCACTATAGAGCTCAAGAAAAAAAATTAAAAATGGATAGAAAGGGTAGACCTTGGACCTTCATAGGCTGTTGTGCGACTGAGCTTAGTTCAGTAATAGATTGGAAAAACCTGATTTTAATCACTTCATTTTGCCAATCTGGTACATTTCACAAATATAGTAACAAAATCCTTAGTAAAACCATTATCTTAATTGATCCATTTCAACATAGTTAACAATATGTACAAATTTCTTTCAACACTGTTAAAGAAATTGATTTAACTCTGGAAGGATTATTTTTAAAAAAAAATTTTAACTTTTGGTCAACTCATTTTACACACGGTTAAATTATAAAACATGAAATTAAAAAATATTATCTATAAAATGAGTCCAAATATTTCTACAGCCAACCATTCAGAATTTACAGAAAAGAATGAGCGATTTTTCAGAAGAAAAAAAAATAATTTTTTTTATCAAACTTTGGCACTTAGGCAAGGGTCTAAATATTACTTTATTAAGCTGAAAATTTTATAAAATTAAGTTATATATAAAATGAAGCCATTTTAAAGGGTGTAATCAAAAATTCAAAGAAAAAAAAATTTTGTCACGTTAATAAAAATCATCTGTAATTTTTTAAATTATTGGTTTTCAACAGTTTGCTTTTATCTTTTTATGTTGCGAAAACACTAGGGTAAGAAATTGAACTACATTACATTTTCAAATATTACGAAAACTATTTTAAAAAGAATTCAAAAAATGTAAATTAAAAGGGAGCCATTATGCATAAGACCAACTGAAGTGGAAAATGATTATTTAATAGCTAATACATTTTTTTAAACCAGGTTAAATACTTCTCTAATAATCAATACAATAAAAAGACGCAAAAACTATAAAAAAACATTAATAAATACACACAACAGCACTTAGAAAAATTTTTACAGTATGACAAAAATATTTTATATACAGTTTTTTAAAATGTAACAAAACCTTAAGACAGTATATTTAAAAAAAAAATTCAAAACCAATAACAAAAAATAAATACTTACTCCACAAGTAATCAGTTGCCATTAGTATTGCGAGATACTATATTATTCCTATTATTAGTTTCTGTACCATATATTTTACCAGCTTTCTTAGCCATACTAGCCAAAAGTTCTAAAGAGTTCTTGTACGTTGATTTAAGGGATGTGAGCCATTCTTTAAGACCAATTTCATCCTGTATTAGAACAGACACGTATTAGTGTATTTCAATTGAAGAAAGTCTAATAACTTTTCTGAAAGCTAAATAATTGCTAAAAAACAGGGCTTTTTTTCTTGTAACCAATATGCTTCAAGAAATACATTTACAAATAGTTGAAGCATAGTGAACAATATTACTTGATTAAAAACTTAATTTGCTTCAAAAATATACAAATTGGAGATAACAGTCAATAACGCTTAAAAACAGGAGCCCATTTCAAGGCTCGCCAGATGTTTGAACGCTTAAAACAAGTTGACTGTTATTTCCAATTTGTATATTTACGAAGCGAATGAAGTTTTTAATCAAGCAATATATTATCACATTGGCTTTTTGGTATTATTTATTTAATAGAGAACAATAGTTCTAAACAAAAATATACAATACTTCTCAATACACTGGAAAATATTAAGTAATGGCATAAAAGTAATAGAAAGTTTATACAGCAGAAAAAATGTAAATGTGAGTAATTCTTTAGAAACTTTTATTTTTGCATAGATTTTTCATATACTTTGGAAATTCAACTAAATTAAATCAACAACCTCAGAAAAATAGTACAATTGCAAGATCACTTTCAACAATTTTGCTAATTATTGAAGCAGTTTTACACCATCAATCAATATGAGTCATTAAATAAGCTATTATTTAACATAATTAATAAAAAAGAAGCTATCCTTAAAACACAATATTTTTACAAAAAAAAAAATTCTATTGCTTTTGATTTCTACGATTACTAGAAATAAAATTTTATTGATTCTTTAGTTTTTTACTTAATTATACTTCATAATTTGCTATAGAAGAAATAAAATGTCACTATATTTTTAAAATAAGATAAAATATACTACATTATGTCATGAATTTACTACTCTGAAGACTTTAGAAATTATTGCAAATGAAAATCAATTGCCACTACAAAATGACAAAAAATTATGTATAAAAATAATACTGTAAATGCTTACAAAGCAAAAAATCTCATATTAGTACACTTCATAAATACATCATTTTATTCATTTAATAAATAGCAAACAATAATTGTAATGTTACAAGATTTTTAAAAGAATAAAAAATCAGAAAATGATTAAAAATGAATTTATTTAATTTGCTTACTAATTATATGATATGAAAAAAAAAGTGCAAACTTAAATACATACATTTTATTTACAATATTTTTAGTAAATATAATAATTATTTACACTAAAACAATTTCAAGTAAGAGTAATTGATATTGTAAGTGAAAGATACCTACCCTTAAAAAAAAACTTAAAATTAAAAACATTTTTGGGTTTATTTATTTATTTTTTCAAAATATAAATAATTATTAGTAAATAAATTTACAAATGTTTAGCATTTTTGCTAATGGTAGCATGCTTTAATTTTTCACACTTTAAAAATAACTTTATAAAATCCGGTTTCCTTTAATGCCCAAACTGTAACAAAATGTTATTTATTGATAAAAGCAGGCAAAAAAAATTTCACATTATCAGTAAATAAAAAACGGCACTTTAATATTACAGAAATTTAATATATAGAACTGTAATATTTTTGCAAGATAATAAGATGAAAAGATAGCAATTTAGTATCGAGCAGAAGTTGGGTGTTGTATTCTCCCTTAATTTATTACATTTTTGTTTATCCAATTATTACTTACTGGATTTGTAAGGACAATTTTTGCATCTCTTTCTTTGTCGCCTTTCATTTTTAATACAATGCATTGTTCACCTTTCACCATGACATAATCTGGAACGACTTCTTCTATCTGATCCATAAAAATCAGCTGAAAATTAAAAATACACTATCAGTGGAAGAAAACCAAATTTAAAATTGTTCATAGACTGGTTATATAGGGTGTCTGAAAAAAAAAAATTTATAGTTGGTGTTAAAAAGCCGCTTCATTTTTGGGTTTACAACCATAAATGCTCAACTCTGTGACCTTGTAACATAAAGATTTGTATAGCATAAAGAAGAAAACTGCAAAAACCCCCATGATTAGATTGATGACAAGGAGATTCTGACCATTGTATCAACCAGCCATTACTGGTATTTGACCCTGGGTCACATCACCAGAAAGAAAAAAAAAATTTCGTTGGGAAAAAAGCACCATAACAAGATATAAAAAAATACATTTTAAAAAAATTAATAAAAAATTTGAATTTTGAGTTACAACAATTTAGCATCATCTTTAGCAATTTACATAAAAACTTATTTCGAGCTAGAAACATTTATAAAGAACATTTAAAAAAAATTACAAGCTAATTCATTAAGAGAGCATACCTCTGGCTTGGCACTACTAGATTCGGTATGTAACTCCAGTCGATTAGGATAAAGTTTACCATAACGTGTTTGCCATGCTGAAGCAAAAGGACCTCCCAATTTCTTTATGTAACCATGAATGATACAATCAGATTCTGAAACAAATAAAAGAACAAATTGTATATGATAAAAAAAAAATAAAAGAAAGAAAAGAAAATATTAAAAACTATTTTAGGGGATCATAAAAATAAAAGGGATATTGTAGTTTTATGAATACATAAAAAGTAGATAGACATTTATCAATAAGTTATAAATCTGATGGTAATTAATAAACTATATCTGATCTCTTCTAAAATATTTTAATCACTTATAAAACATAAATCACAAAACATATTTAGATCCTATATTCTTATACCTTTTGGTTTGGTTAGAAATAGGCAAACTTCATACCTTTTCTTCAATGATGTAGAAAAATATAAATATCGGCTTCATTATTTATTTATTGACGCATCACCCTGCAGTTAATATATTGCCTGTCTCTTTTTTTTTATTTCAAAAATATTCTTTTTAATTGCCTATTTGTTGATATTAAAGAAGGTTCTTTATTATAATACTAAAACCTTTTCATGTTGTTTATTTAGATATACCCCACAAGATTAACTAATTCTTTAATTATATACTTGAAGATACTTTTGCATTGCATTGTTTAATATCAATAAAAATACAAAAAAATTCTCAATTAATTACTGATTTGAAATTATTTATGTAGGTAAAAATCTTTCTTCAAAGTTGTTTCTTTTTTATTTTTATTTTTTTTTTTTTTTTTTGTAATATTGGATAAATTTTTTTATTTAGCCCTTTCAATGTTTCTCATTTTCCACATGGCATTATAAACTTCAACTAAAAAATTTTTTCTTACTTTGCTTGATGAAAAAGCCTTCACAAAAAAGCTTAATACACTCAAAATAAGTAACGTAGTAAAATGATAATCAATGACAACAAATATTTTAAGCAAATATTCTATAAGTTAAAATGATTTTATGACCAGCACATCAAGTGTTACCTTTTTCATCATCAAACTTCATTTTCATTTTGGCTTTCTTTTTTTGTTCCACTTTGTCTGCTTCTAGATTGATAGTTTCAAATACAGTTTCAGCTATTTCCTGTTGCCATCTCTCTGATATAACAACTGGAAAGTTTTTGTAAAGCTCCTGATCAGCATCTGTCAACTACAAACATCCAAAAAAAATTAGATTCTTTTTTATTAGTACATTAAAACAAGACAATTAAAAGACCTTTGGTTTTTAAATAAGTTCAATCTATTTCTCAGAAATTTTACAAGAAAGAAAGCAGAAGTCTACAAATATCACAAGTAAAGAAGCCACTTGAAATTGTGACAGTATGTGCAAAAAGGGAAAGATGAAACAAGAAGTGCCAAATCACTAAAGTTATTGAAAATAATCAGCAGAATTAAATATTTTTTAACTATATATTTATTTTTTCATCTTAGTTTATTCAAAAAAGATAAAAATGCTGTTTTCTTCTGATAATTTTGTTTATTCTCCTTGGTTTTATTTTGTATACAAAAATAATAATACAGTAAAACCCCGGTTATCCGAGCCCCGATTATCCGAGTCTCCGCTTTAACCGAGCTGTCAAATATCTCTACGATTTTTTTTTGTTTTTGCTTCTACATTTTCTATTTCTTTAAACTACCGAAAAAAATTCTGAACTTGATCTCACAAACACTCAGGAATGAGGATGAAAATCGATGTATGAAAATTTCACACACAGATGGATTAAAAGCTATCGAAAGTGCTATTGAATACATAGAACAACAAGAAGCAACACCAGCAATCCTGTTATCTTTAAAAAAATGGCGAAACATTGCTGCAGAAAAACGCCAAAGTAAAGTTATACAAAAAACAATTAAGGACTTTTTTAAGTAAGAACTTAAGAACTCTTTAATTATCGTTAAAATATGAACTGCATGTGGTGTATCTGTATAACCTTTGTATTTGTTAGCATATACATTTAAACCTACACGACTTATCTTAATTTACATTTTTCGCTTTAACCGAGTTTTTCGGTTATTCGAGTTAGTCTTGGTCCACATTAACTCGGATAATCCGGGTTCTACTGTATTTCATAATATTTATGGCCAGTTAACCTTAGTCTCATTTAATACTCATAAATACTATTATGTCACTAAAACACATAGTTAAAAGTTTAACAGTAAATTGATAAACATGCATTGGAGATGCACTATTCATTAACATTCATCTGTGGGACAACTTACTCATTGCAATACCATTAACATAAGTGCACTCTGACACGAGACAGGTGCAAAATTAATTTTTGTGTAATCTACAAAATTACTTGAAAAGTTTCTTTTTATTTCATTCACTTTAAAAGCAGCGAGTGTTTACATATTTTGCAAGATTAATGAAACATGTTTAAGAACCTATGGTTACAAAAGAAATTAAAATATGATTCATAGCAGTGCTTTGCCCCAAAACAGCAAGTACATGTTCAAGTAATAGAGTGTGACAAGCTATATGGGATAGGAGGTATGGTGAAATGTGATAAGGGACTAAAAAACATTGAAAAACAGGTGCAGTATCATTAACGAAAAGGACAAAGATTTTTTTAACTGTCTGAGCATTATCTCAATTTTAAGCTGATGGCTACACTACATCAAAAAACCAGTTTCTGTGAAAAGCAAGGAAATATACAAACAAATATTATTTACTTATTTTTTTTAAAATTTTAATTGGAAAAGCAGAGACATGATTAAGAGGGAGAAATTAGAAATTAATCATTTAATTTACCTAAAATTGGAAAAAAATAGTGGACGTGGCTATCTTTAAAAGCATATGTCTCAACTATAATGAAAGAAAACAATATTTATTTACTTTGATTCCCTTTGTATCTTCTTCATCAAATGAGCCAATATCAAATGCATCAGCTGCATTCACTTCTCCTCGCGGGGGAATGAGAGGCGGGGGATATTTTTGCAGGTACACTAGTTGCCAATCAATGCCCGTGAAGAAAGGATGGTCTTTTACTTCATCCGCTCTGCAATAAAAATTAAGCAATTGTTTTTAATTAAGCAACAACTAGAGTTTTTTAAGAAAAATAAAACTGAAGTTTTGAAAATTACACCTGAATAAAATATAAGTTCCAAAATAATATTTTGCATTTAAAATCTAAAAATTATTTAGGGAAAAAATTTATTTTGATACTTTATAGAATAATTTTCAACACAATAATTGGAATAAATTAAATTTTTGAAAAGTTTTTTTTCCATGAAAAAAAAGCATGTTAAAGAAAATTTGCATAGCAATAAATGATACTTTTAACAATAAACCTCCAAAACCAATAAATAATTAGAAATTGTAATATAATATGGAGACAAAAGTAAAAAAATTGGCTTTAAATACAATAATTATTTAAAATAAAGCAACAATATGCACACATAAAAAAATATGGTATATAGTACATTATTCCTTTTTTTTTCTTTTTGCTATCATTGTAAAAAATTTAACTTAATTTTAAACATAAAGTATTTATGCATAATGACCTTACATATGAAACTTTTGCTGCATGTATCATAGATTAAGCTGAATTGTATAAAATATAAATCTTTGTCTGACTGTGCTGAGGTCACCGACAAATTTAGATTCATGTAGATAGTGCTGCAGATTCACCTCATAAATTTTGCTACCGGAATATTTAATTAGTAAAATAAAAATTTAAAATGAATTATAATTTTAAGAAGATTTACTAAAAGTAAAGGTTCAATAGCATACCCTTGTGCTTTGCAGCCAAGCCTTTTATCCACATCCCTTTGAAGCAGACCTTCCAAAAGATTCTTTAGTTCAATACTAAAATTATCAGGCAATTCCACATTCTGAAATAAACACAATTAATAAGAACAAAGAAATGTTTTCTAACACACTCAAGAGCCATACAAAAAAAAGAATAATCAGTAAAATTCAATAAGTGATAAGAACAATGCATAAAAACATTAAGTCAATTAAAAAAAATTTAACCAAAGTATCTAAATTTTAAAGCAGGTAAAAAGGAAGAAGTCGAGTGAATTCCCTTACTTGGAGTTTTGAAGCATGCTCCATAATAATTTGATGCTGCCATTAAAAAACGGGCGTAAAGTTTCAATGAGATAAAATCTTAAAATAAGATTGGCGAGATTCCATCATATTTTGTTAAAAACAAACAATTTTCTGTATTTTAAATAAAAAGTTTAATTTCAATACAAAATATTTACAAATGTTGAGTAAACTATTTTTCTTGTAACTTTTCCAACAAAATAAAAATTCTCATGAAATACATATTTAGAAATTGATAATCTGTTTGGGGCAAGTGATAATGCAACTATACCTAGTAAGAATGCTCCCTAATTTTCTAAACACTAAAAATCATTAATTTCATTATTTCTTTAAGATTTCTAACGATAATATTATAAAAATTAATAGTAGTTCACAGATTTTGCTTATATAACAATACATATTTACAATAAAACTCATCACACCATCTCAATATTACAGCATTATTTATTCTTTATTAATAGTATACCATAACAAAAATCTTTGGGGGGGAGGGGGGAAAGAATGAATTTCGATCAAGTAAAATGTGTTGTAAATTACCATGGTCAGAGTCATCCTATCTATCTCGTGCTTATCTTTTGTTTTGTGCTGCCTAAATGGGCTGTGACTGTAATAAAGAATAAATACTTTTTAACACAGTTTTCACATTATACATAACAGTATTGACTTTTAAAGATCGCGCAAATAAAAATATATTTCAAGATAAGTATACAATTTTATTTCATATTTTCTTACACAAAAGAATATCTTGTATTTTTTTTTTTTTAAAAAAAAAGTTTTAAAATATTTTTCAGTCAAAATTTTAAATTTTAGAATGAAGTAATCAAAATTAGGGTTTAGATGATTTATATGTAAATGAAAAAAAAAGACTATATTTTCAGACTCTAATAACAATATTAAATGTTAACATTTATAGAAATAAATAAAACATTTTACAAAAATATTCCAACTTATATTTAAATTTTTTTGGAACTGCATCTCTGCACATTTAATTTTCAAATGTTTTAGGAAACTTAAATTCTTAGAAAAAATTCAATAAAATAAAGGAATTATATAAGAGTACATACACAGACAGTGTTCTCACTACAGCGCGAGAATCTCGCATATTTTTTTCTTTTCTCACAATAAAAAATTATTAACGCGAGAAGTTCGCGCACTCTATTAAGCAATTTCAAAATGCACGAATTTTAAAAAAATTTCGTCTTTCGCCATTTTGAATAAAATCCGTTTCACTTTTCTTCCTTGATCTTTCATTATTTTGAACATCGGTCCTTGTTATCTAGCTTCCCTAACCCTATGATAATGTGGTATTTTACTATAATTTTTTTCACAAAATTTTTTTTAGATTTTCCATTTTTTTAAAATAAAGGATAAATTTAAATAAAATTAGTCTGAAACTTTAGTTACCACAATACCTAAAAGTTTTTCGCACTGTGATAACCAGAGTTCATACAACATAGAAAAGAACAAAATCAGAACAATTAAGTGATAAACTATACTCTTTATTACAACATAAAATACCATGAATGCAGAAATTAGTTAATTTAATATCCTAGCTAAACATTAAAAATATTATACATGAACAGCTTTATAGACAAAAAATTATAAATTACATTTAATTTGATTTAGCAACATAAATCTTTTTAGAAAACAAATTTTCTCATTAATGCTATCTTATTTAGTGACTTGAATATAAAAAAGAAATAGATTTTAAAAATATAGCTGACCCTAATACATTTTAAAGCCAACATTTAACATTTTTAGAATATCATTTATATCTTCTTCTTTTACTAAATTTTACATATATTACAAAACATATATATAAATATAACATAAGAAAAAATTTAATCTAAAAATATATATACGTTACCCTTTAAGTAGCTTGTATAACATACAACCTAAGGAGAACCAGTCGGCACTAGAGTCATAAGCAGTTCCTTTTGATAATACTTCAGGCGCCATATATCCATGAGTTCCCCTGTCATACAAACTTTAATTAGTGACACGCAGTTTTTAAAGCATGTGAATATGCATTATGGCTAATAAATTTTAAACTATTTTAAGAACTAAGATTTTATATTAGCTTTATAACATCAAAATATAAGCAGAGTGTAAACGGTAATTTCCATTTTATTATTTTGTCAAATAAGTTTGAATTCATTAGTTTTATGTGAAGTGTAAAAGTTTCAAATATACAATTAAACCTCTCGGATGCGACCATTCTTTATTCAACAGTACAAATGGTCACTAATGGAGATTGGTTGCTCTTGGGGGTTATCTCCATTGACTTCAAAATGTCATGAAAGGTACACGATTTTTCACTTTTAATTGTAATCAGTGTAATTTTCTTGATGTGGAAATACCACTAGTGTTGGTTGGCATCATGAAAACCAGATCAATTAATAAAATTTAATGTCGATAAAAATTATCCCTACTGACATAATTAAGGGTAAAATTCGCCTTTCAATGAGACGAACCGGGTTCGAATCCCAGTTGATATGAATTCCGCATCTGGCTTGCACCGACCACAGTGATGACGTGAAATATCCTCAGTGGGCTCGTCAGGCTAACTGTGGGTGGTTCTCGTGATCTTCCACTCCATGTAACGCAAATGCGGGTTAGTTCGATTAAAAAGTCCTCCACGAAGGCAAATTTCTCCCAATACTTGATACAGGAGTTCCCTTGTCTTCTGGATTGGGCTCAAAATTACAAGGCTGCAGAGTTGAACATTAGTAGTCAAAAACCCAAAAATTGTGTCGGCTGTTCAACGATGGTTAAAAAATTATAAAATTATGAATGATAGAACTATTTTGAATAAATTAACAATTATGCTTTTTGTTTAAGTTTGCATTTAATTTTATATCATAAAAATTAGTTGGCTTTAAAAAATGAGAAGATGTTTGTTTGAGATGCTTAGTTTTTTCTAAAACAACTTTTTTTCCAACTTAACTATCAACTCTCTTAAATATAAATCATTGATTGTGTCGTTTTAAGTGCCATTTGACTGTAACATAAGGCTGTTCTTTCAGAGTTCGTCAAAAAGAGCTATCTAAATAAGAGCCTCACAAAAATATTTTGAATACATTTTAATTTCCCTATTTGTTTCGCAAATATTTTTTGTTTTCATATTTTTACGTGTTTCCTTAATCAACCTTTTTTGCATTTGATGCAGAAATTTGCTTGGCTGCTGGAAGAGGTTTCGGTGGTCTCTCCTAAAGGTTTTCTTCAGCACAAAGACTATGGAAAAAAATTCTTTGTCTCCCGAAAGTTTTCAAAAACAGAGGAAGTCGCTACAAAGCGGTGGTCTTTCCTGGCGGTTTCACTGTATTATGACACACAATAATTAAATTAACTAGCATTAATTTCAATAAATTTGATAGCATTGATATCAGAAAAGCCTTTACATTTATAAAAAATAAGCTGGCTGAAAGCTTTTTTAGCAGCTGAGCATAATTTGTAAATATGTTTTCTATATACGTTGAGCTATTTTTCCATACTTCTAATAGATAATTTACAATAGCATTTAATGAAAATTTAGTAATATAGTAATATTAAATTATTTAATTAATATTTCCTAATTATAAATCTTTTAAAATAATAAAATAAACACAAATATATTCATCAATCGTTCAAAGATCAGCAACCAGAGTTTGTACAAAGTGCAGCTATTAATTTAGAAAAACTCTAAAAATAATGTGTGATTTACAAACCCACTTGAAAGGGGTTTTCTATATGATTTCACACCTTAACTTATGATTTATTATCATGATCATGGATATCTCTTGTGAAAATTTTTCAATTTTGAAGATTGTAACAAGAAAACAGTCCATATCCTCATATACTTTTCGGACAAATTCCTTACAAATTTAGGGAACCCAAAATAAAAATAGTAAATGCAAAAATGACAAGATTTAATGGCATTGAAGAAATTTAAAGACTGTTTTGGAAATTAATAGCCACATCTAAATTTTCAATTTTTCAAACAATAGTAATTTTTAAAAAAATTTATATCATTCATTCTGAAAACAATCATGATTTATTATAAGAAATATAAAATATCATATTATAATTTTTAAAAAAATGCAATTATTTCTAATATTTTTAAACAAAAAGAACAACTCATACACTTTCGACACAAATATATAAATACATTTTAGTTGCATCTTTTATAATACTTATTTACATAACAGCATGAAGGAGAAGTTTTTTTAATACTTCCCTTTTAATTATAAAAAAAATCAATAAAACCTATTTTAACTAATTCAAAGTTTAACTTACACACTAGCATGAGGCTTCTTTTTTGAAAAATCACAGGCTAATCCTAAATCGGAAATGCGAACATGTCCATGCTCATCTAGTAGAATGTTAGCAGGCTACACAAAAAACGAAATACCATTTATTTACATGACATTTCTGAGCATATCATGAATGAATGAAAAAAAATAACATTGAATAAAATATGGTTCATTCTATATTATGCAATTTTATTTATTACATTTTACAAGAAAGAGATATCCAATTCTTTGTTTCTTCACAAACTAAACCAGATTTTAATCTGTAGCAAGAATATATGCTTTATACTAATGATGGTAAAAGTTTGATAGGATGCAGCTTCAAGTATACTAAGACGAACGAAGTATACAAGTATACAACAGCACATAAAACTTGAAACATGCCAAAGTGAGTTCACTTTCTTTTTGCAGCATACAGCAATCCTCTAATTAGTTCAGTTTAGTTAGAATCAGTTAAAACATAAAACCGGTGTTTTTCTTTCATAGTTCTATAATTGGAGCTAATATAGGGTTCCTAGCTAGATTTTCCATCAAAAAATAAGCACCTTTTAAGTATATTTTAAGCACTCAAAAAATATTTTTAATCACTTTCAAAGAAAATCATAATTAGGATAAAAGTAATATAAATTATTTTTTTCTATCGTTTGAAGTTCTTAATTTATGAACATAAAATCAGTAAAATTAAAAAACTATTTCGTAAACTTCACATAATCATGACAAAATAACAAGTTTCTGATAAATATTGCAGAGAAAATTGTGAAAATTGTGCATTTTTTTGTAATTTAAAATGACAATCGACACTGTATAAAAAAGTCTTTTTTTAATAGATAGAAAATTAAGCACTTTTTACAAACCCCAAATTCAAAATAAGCACCTCTAAGCACTTTTTAAAAATGCTACACACCCTGTAATATCCATAACTATCTTGATCTGAAGTAGTTCAACTAGAAAGGTTTTTAAAGATTTCCCCCAAATATTTCAACTAGATGTTTGATGTGATTTTTACAGGGTGGCAAACCTTTTGAAGTGTTGTTGTTAATTTACGTCGCACTAGAGCTGCACAATGGGCTATTGGCGACGGTCTGGGAAACATCCCGGAGGATGATCCGAAGACATGCCATCACAATTTTGATCCTCTGCGGAGGGGATCCTCCGCAGAGGATCCCCTCCACTTTTGAAGTGAAAACCACTGTTAGGAAAAAAAAAATTATACCTGCCCCTTTCAATATACTAAAAAATATGTGAAGAAAAGGTTATTTATAGGCAAATTCAAGGATAATGTAAACAGCACATATCTTTCATGTATGATTAAGCAGTGAAAACTTTAAAAAAAATATTTAAAAAATAATAAATAAATAATATAAATTAAACAAAAGCACAAACTGAAATTTTATTAAGCATTTTTAAAGTTTAGTCAGTAAGGTTATGTAGAAAATAAAGATTAAAAAACATTTAATTCTAAATGATTATTAAATAGCTAGTACTGAATTAATATCACTTGTAAAACTGTAGTTCTTTTACAAAATTTTCTATATCAGATTAGTTCTTGAGGATTCTAAACAAAATCAGGTATTTTAGGAGCATTTCAGTCAATATTGAATGATAATTTTATTTTATTATGCTCATAATAGAAAACATTTGTTCACAAACATACGTTCAAGCATGCAACACCAACATATGTTGATATGCTGATGAAAATATGTTGATATTTTGATCAGATGACATATTGTTGATCTACAACAATATCTGGCAGCCAAATCATGTGGATTTGGAAACTTTCATAATCATAAATTTACAAAATTTGATTAATCTAGATCACTTGCAGTTAAAATATATTCCCTATATTTGCTTATATGAATTTGGATTTCAGATGGGTAACAATTATAGATCAAACTGGCTTTTGCATATTTTGATACAGAAAAAAAAATTTGCATCCCCAGAACTGTTTAAAAATCATGAATTGCAATATATTTTCCACATTTTTCTCAATATTAACTGTGCACTCTAGTGACACAAAGAAAAATAAAGAAACCAGAGAGAAATAATCACTATTAACAAAACAAAAAAGTATCAAAACAGGGGAGTTTAAAACCTTGGAATTGTCCCACACTAAAGGACCACATTGCTATAGCGTTAAGTAGAGCTGTTTTTTAACATTTTTGAATTCAGTAGTATATTAGTATAGGGCTTTTACAGATTTTGACATAATTATGACATAAGAGGACAAAATTCTATTTTCGTCTCTGGGTGCCACTGTTAAAGCTTTGTTGTGGCACATATGGCATGGGTAAGTAAGTCATACCAGACAAAAGAAATGACAATTATTTCAATAAATGTTTCGTTTTTTTAAGATGAACATAAAACATTTCGCGATTGAAGGAAAATATTGCAGCACACACACCTTTAAATCTCTATATACAACATATCTTTTGTGCATGTGTTCTAAACCTAAAATTACTTCAGCTGCATAGAACCTCATCTCCTGTTCGGTGAAAACACCGTGCTGAGAGAGATGATAATGCAAATCACCACCTAAAAATAAATAAAGTGACATGAGTATATCATCTGCTAATACAATTGCAGGGTTGCCACAGAAAAGAAAGAACAAAATAGTTGCTCAGGCTGCCAACCCAATTTATACTAAAAAAGCATCGCTAGGCGAACAGAAAAGGCTCCCAATAGTCTCTTTTTCCTGAAAATAGTTTCGTTTTTAGCACTTTCAGGTAAAAAAAAAGTCACCTCAGGCCAAAAATAGTTAGTCGCCTGTCGCAACCCTGAAATTGCAATGGTTGAAAAACATTTCACATCAGTGAAACAATTTATTTCACAATTATGACAACTCCACAATTAATCAAAAAATAATAATAATAATAATAATATTTTTACTTTGCTTTAGTTTTTTTAGATTTTAATATAATGCAAGAATATAGATAAAGAATATAAATAAATACATTCATTATTAACAGGATGCGGATAAATTCTTTGAAAAATGGGGATGAATTCTATAATCTTTCACATCAACGAACAAACATAATGAATCAGATTTCGAAGAATCAACAATTTGAAATAATGCTTCAAACAAAAAAAATTTGTTCATTTCAGAAACCACATAAGCTCATAAACAAATTTTCAAAAGAGTTTTTTCTCTTAGTATATTTAATAAGAATTCAAGATTAGAAGAACTAAGTGGTTCAATTTCATATAACAGACCGAGTTCGAAAGGGGACTGCACAAAGATTTTTAAAAAAATCACAAAGATATTAAAAAAAGCTTGAAATTAAGACTGCAAAATGCATGTCACATAATATATTACAAGACACTTTTACTAACTATTGAAATTGAAGCACTTTTAAAAAAGAAATATTACCAGAAGATACGAAACATATTATGAGAAAGATTTCAGATCGATAATAATAAGGATATAGTTGTAATAATGATTTTATGATGAACATTATTGCCAACAACATTTGATTTCACCAAAAGCCGCATGCAACTATAAGCTGTTAGTGATAGCATATATAACATTCCCATGTGTAAAAAAAGGGAGAGATAAGATTTCATTTAAAAAACCATATTAATAATTATCGGGCGGAAAACAATAAATGTGGCAAAAGAATTATTTTAAAATTAATGAATAAACAAAGTAATAAAACTGATTATATTTAATAAAAAAAATTTAAATAAAAAATTATAATTTAAGCAGAAATAACCAAGTTGTTCCAAGATGTACAAGCTCTTAAATATAAATTATTCAACAATTATCATTTATTGCACTGAATTCGAAGTTAACAATGATGCTAAACAAAAGTTATTTAAAACTTAGTTAATTTCTTATTTATTTTTCTCAAAATATCAATTAGAAAAATCACCAAAATAAATTTTTTATTGACATTTAAATCTTACCATTCATTAGATCCAGTATAAAGCATAATTTATCAGGAGTTTGAAATGCATAAGTCATACACACAATAAATGGACAGTCTTCCTAAAATAAATAAAGACCAAATTTGTCAACAAAATACCAACAATAACTTTTATTTCTTTTCTTTTTGTGAACACCTGTTTCTTGTTGACAGTGACATATAACTAACAAACAAACATTTTATACAAAAATTATTACTACATATACACATAAGAAATATTAACTACAACCCCTAAAGGATGTATGTATTTCAGTACAAACTTTTATTACTGTTTAAAGCTGTTAACATCCAAGATGAATTTTAATAAGTATAATTTAATATGCAAATAATAATTTTATGTAATCAAATGTTTTTGCACATCAATCTAAAAATACAAGTTTATTCTAGCTTCAAAAGACGATAACCTTTTTATTTTTTGTAACTTTAAATTAAACTTCACAAAAATTATTATTCCCAAAGAAATGAACTCGTCCTTGAAAAGTTTTCAATTGAAATTAATTTAATTAAGTACGAGTAAAAATTTTAATTGAATTAAGCATTTGAGCAAAAAAATATAATCTTTCGTTTTTGTCACATCTTTTATGTAATTTCGAAACCAACTCTGAAGTCAAGTATTAAGACAAACTCATCATCGCCACAATTTCTGAAAAGTTATGTAGCGTCTCCAACAACAGCGGAAGCAAGATTATGAAAATTCATCATCCTTTTGCAATGGCAATAGGACAATGACCGGCCATTTAATAGCACTGAGGATAAATTTTGCCGATAGTATGGTTTAATGAAGTTAATTTTTCATTTATAGTAGAACAAAATTATTATGAAAAAAGTAAATAGTCCCATACATAAATGTAGCCATATGCTTTCACATTTTTCAGTTTCTTTGTCATACTTGCAAATATGAATCTCAGAATAATCTTTTTCTTTAATGACACAACAGAGAATTTTCTTTCAGACCACTCTACTGTTAGGCATGGTTTTCCAATTATTCACTATCAGGATACCAAAAAACTTTTCAAGGCAAACAACCCATCTGAGGTTGGGGCAGCCCTAGCTTTTATTTCAGTGGCCTGGCCACCCCATTTAATTGTTTAGATTTATTAGTGTTTGACGATGTCAGGTTCTTGGGAAGGAACAGTAAAGCTCTCGATTTGAGTGTTTGCGCCAAATGCCATTATTTTGTACATTTCAGCCAAAAGTAACTCATAATATCTGCCACTCAAAAACACCAACAGTATTTTCATCTTTTTGTGTCACAGTCTAAGTTTCTGACGAGTAGTTGAGTAAAGGTCTAATAAGGTAATTATAAATTAATAGTTTAGTTTTCTGATTGATCAGGTTTGATTTTAAATACTTCCTTAATCCCTAAAAGCATTTTAGATAAAATCACCTGATAGTAAAAACTATAAATCTTAAATTTATAGTTTTAACACAGCGAGTGTAAAAAACAAAATGTAACACAAACAATGTACAAAAAGTAACTAAGTTGAGCAATCAAAGCATGACGTATGATTTTTTAAGTGAGATAATCCCCCTCCTCCCCAATCGCTTAAAAAGCCTTATTTTTAAAAAAAACAAATTCCTATTAAAAACTTTTTAAACCAGCTTTACAACAATTAAATATGTGAAGACCTACATTGTAAAATAATTTTATACAACTTTAAAAAAAAACAATAAGTCATTACTTCCAAACAGAGAAATAAATCTCTAAAAACTAAACTATTAATTAGTCCTTTTTGAGTAAATAATTATCACTTTTTCTTCTTAAAGTTTCATTCAACTATAAAACAGATGAACAAGTAAGCAAAAAATAAATACATACCCCTGTACTGACAAGTGACAGCATTATTCTTTCATTTAACGCTAGTGTTTCACCCTGTTTCATTTTTATTCTTTTTTTATCTAAGCATTTCATAGCATACCTAGAAAAAAATAGAAACGCCATCAGACATACTGGAACTTAATATAATCATTTTCTGTAATTAAAGCAATTTACTTGCATTATTCTAATTAAAATATTTATTATAAAAAAATAATCATACAGCGATGAAACATCTTAATAAGAATAACATTTTAAACATAATTACGAAGAATTTTTATCTCATTTATCCAGAGTAGCAGGAAAATTAGTGTTTTGCAAATAAACAATTTAGGACAATTATATTTGAAACTTAAAAAAAAATTAATGATTTAAATTACTAAAATGTGCACAGAAAATAAGTTATTTATATTTACATTTTGCCTGTATCTGCTTTTCGACAACCATAAACTTCACCAAAGCCACCTCGCCCTATGATTCGATGAACACTGAAGTCATTCATAGTTAACTAAAATAAATATGAAACATAAGAAATAATTTGAAATTATTATAGTAAAATTTGATTGTGACTAAAGAAGAATCGGATACCTGGTAGCCGGTGAAAATTGAATCTTTCACAGGACCAATTCCTGACACCCGGCAAAAATTTTATATGTTACCTGACTGGTTACATATTTAACCAGTCAGGTTGCATATAAAATTACTGACAGCAACCAGGGAAATTTGGATTTATTACCCAGACAAGTATTAAAACATTTATGCAAAACAAATCGTATAATTTTATAAAAATCGTATAATTTTCATTTTTATCTAAGGAAAACTTTAAAACATATAGTTCTAAAGAAATTTATCGTGCAAAATAACTGAAAATAAAAACAGAAATAAAAATTTATGTTTTTATTTTCAGCTTGTTTGTTTTTTTTTTAAATAAATTTTTTTTAAAGTTTCTACACGAAATTTGAATTTGTCTGTATGTATAATTATTAACATAAAACTTTACTAGTAAGTGTAGACATCTCATGATAGTTTACTTTATAATTAATTAAATTTTCAATAGCATTTATCCATGTAGCTTCTGCAAAATATAAAATATTTACAAAATTTATTAAAAAAATGACAGCATATAAAATGAAAAATATTTTAACTAACATGATTTAATTTTAAATCATTTAATAACTATAAATAAAATTTATGTGCGATGAGATCCAACTTAGTACAATGAAACCTCCAAGAAAGACCACCTCTGTGTAGCGACCTCCTCTATATACGACCACTTTCGGGGGGCACGGAATTTTTTCCGTAGACTTTGTGCTGAAGAAAACCTTTAACACAGACCACCAAAACCTCTCCCAGCGACCGAACAAGCCTCCGCATTAAATGCGGGAAAGGTCAAATAAGGAAGCACAAAAAATATCAAAATAAAAAATATTAGCACAACAAATAAGTAGATTCCAAGGCATTTAAAATATTTCTGAGTGGCTCTTATTTAGAGAGCTCATTTTGATTATCTCTAAAAGAGATTGACAACCTCATGTTACAGTAAGAATACACTAAAGATGATGCTATCAATGATTTATTTTAGAGTTAAAAATTAAATTAGGAAGAAAAAAATTTTTCAGAAAAAAAAACTAAGCATTTCAAACAAAAAAAACTCATGTTTTAAAGTAAACTAATTTTTATTAAATAAAATTAAACGCAAGTTTAAACAAAAAACATAATTGTTCATTTATTTAAAATAGTTCCATCATACATAATTGATAAAATTTGTTTTTACACATACTAATTAGATCAGTAGGGGATATATTTATTAACGCAAATTTTTTTTCATTGATTTTCATGACGCCAACACAAGTGGAATTTTCACACAAGAAAATGAAATGAGGATAATTAAAAACACTTGCAAAGAATCATGTACATTTGATAACATTTTGAAGTCAGTGAAATTAACCCAATGACCAACCTCTATTAAAGACTACTGTGAAACAGAGTGGTCGCTCTCGTGAGGTTTCATGGTACAATCATTAGTATAGCAATGAGATCTAATTTACTACATTCATTAGTAATTTAGTACTTCATTCATTATAATTTTATTAACTTTAAAAACATCAATTTCATTCCCTAGATCTAATTTTGTGTTTTTGCAACTATTATATTAGTTTTTTTTAAAATAGCTTTCACCATTAGATATCTGAAATTTCATGCCTGTCGCCCCAGTAACACCTCCCTTTAGCGAATATATTCTCTGTCAAGAAGGTATCCATTTTATCAAGATTTCTCTCAAATGCAATTCTGCATAAAAGTAAAATATTTCGTGCCTAAATCAATTAATTCTGCGGGTTTAAGAAACTGGATACATAGACGAAATACATGAATTTCTAAAATCATATATAAATAGTTTCAAGGTCAACTATAATCAGAAAATGGTTGTGCTGAACCTAAAAGAGTGTTGCCCAGCACTGAATACCCAGTAAAAGTGGCAGGGTCAAGGTACCTTGAGACTGGTACCCAGTACCGCATAGTGAAATTGTTTCCAGGTTTGGGTAGGTAGGGTACCAGGTTATTGCCGGGTACCCAGTACACTTTTAATTGTGACACATGATATTTGCAATTCAATTTCATTTTAAAAAACTGTTACTAGTAATACTAACTTGTATGTTAAGCTCTAAATTTTTCCACTGGCAAAACCTTGTATATTTTTCACTGAAAAAAATAATGCAACATGTACAATATGCTTTACACAATTTAAAATAAATACATGATAACAGGAGTGATTGTGAGCAAAATCCTGCAAATTTATTGAGCAAAATAATTAATGACGTATTTCAAAAATAAATTTAAATCATTGATATTTTCAAAACATGAAATTCTAAATAAATTATATACAGCATAATTTAAATGAATAATTATATAAGTTTACTTTTATCTCTAATCAAATTTATTATTCTACCAGAAAAAATATTTAGAAATGAAAGAGCTGCCAAGCATAAATTCTAGTTCAACTATTTTTAAATAAAAAATATAAGAATTTTTATACATATATGTGATTTATGATTTCTTGAAACTTTTGGACCTTGGATTTCTGGAAATTTCCGGATCGCGGTTAGAGAAAAATCCGAAAATCCGGATTTTTTCCGGAGCACAATCATTTCTGTGATAATAAAATGCATAACAATAAAATAAATATTAATAAAATAAATAATGTGCGTCACTTATTATAAATGCATTAAAAAATGTAATGATTTTTATTCTTAAACATATTCAACAATTAAAAAATTACAAAAAGTTAAAATAATAAGACTCTACACGTTTTGTAAAATATAAGTTTATAACAAACTGAAATGAACCATCAAAAAGTGTATTGTTTATAAATCTAGGGTTAATATGCAAAGAGTAAGCTTTACAAAAATATTTTTGTTGTGATGAAATGTTAAAATAAAAACCAGTATTGGTGTATAAAAAAGATGATAATTTTAAAAAATGACTTAATTTCATATCCAGACATGAAAGACTATACAGAAGATATAGTATTAAATTTTAGTAGTAAAAGAAATGTATATTAAAAAATATATAGAAAGCAAACTTGAAATAATTTTAAGAAATAAATAATAGCACGAATTATTGCATTGTTTTTAACTTCAATAGCTTAAAAACATTTTTAAAGTATTTTTGTTTTAAACAAACTTAAAAATTTGCTCTTAGTAATTATTAATGAAAAAAAATAATTTAGCTAATTTGTTTTTAAAAAAAATTCTTCGTTTTTAAAGGAAAAAATCTTTTTTTCCCCATTGTCTGAATTAAACATTAAGGATTTTTGGTGCATTCTAATTTAATAGTATTGATGATATTTTATGGATACGCTAATTAATAAAACTAAAATTTAAGAAACTCCAATTGGACGCATTTTCTACTTTTAAAAATAAGCATATAATATACTTCGTTTTCTTTGACAATTAAGTCACAAATGAAAAGATAAAAAAAAGAATATTTAAATTATGGTGAAAATATTAATTAACTAATTAAAAACAAATTTTTTAAAAAATTAAAGATTTGATGAAATTTCAATTTTAAAAAAAAAAAAACAATTTTTTATTTTAAAACAATTTTTTTTATATTTTAAACATAAAATATAAATATAGCACAAAGAATATACTAACCTTTCAATAAACTTACTAAATATGTCACCTCTTAATAAACTAAAAATTTCTTCTATGTATGGCTAGAAAAAGAAATTGCAACAATCAGACAAAATATATATACATATATTTTTTGGTACATAAAACTAATTTAAATCTATGTTACCTGAAATAAATTAACCGGAACTTCATTTTTCATCAAAAATTTTTGTACATAGCTAACTGATTCTTTGGAATAATCCTAAAGAGAAAATACAAGAAAGTTATTAAAAAATTTCAAATAATTGATTGAATAGTTTTAAAGAAATAACAAAAGATGAACATCTTCCCCGGTTAAAAAAAAAAAAAATCTAATTTTTGGTATCATTCAGTTTCTAATACTATTTCCATGATTACAATAATTTATTTTCCGTGTTATTTTTTTTTTTTTTTTTTATGAAATGCCAATTCAATTTCATTAATGAAAACAAAGCATGCTAACATGTGTTTTATGATTATCAATTAGTACAAAATCATTCTTAAAAGAAGAAATATTTCTTTTTGGTTCTCTTTATTTTATCCTCTAACTACACACTAATTATATAAAAATGAAATTTATTGATTAAGTTTGGTAATAAAAAATAGAAAATGAAAAAGCATCAAACACTATAGGATCATTCAAGTAAAATTCTAAGCCAGGAATCCAAATCTGCAACCAAAAAGAATTTTTTAATCCTGAATTTTAAGTAACTTAATTAACTCAAATCAACATTTCCTGTGCTTTTAAATAATTTACAAAAAAACTTAAAAATAAAACACATAATTAGGCATTTTGATACAGGAAAATGGTCTATATTGAATAAAATAAAAGCAACATTTTAAAATATGAATGAAGTTAAAACATTTTATCGCAACAAATTTCATTTTGAAAACAATGAGTTTATCACCAATGTTGCAAAAAAAAAATATTTTAAATTCAAAGATTATGTCTGAAAGTTAGAATGTTTAGGATAAATTTGAAGTCAACAAATATGTTTTTATGATATGGTATAACTGCATAACATATAATAATTTTTTAAAACTAAAACTTTAAATTTTTTAAATGTAAAAAAAAAAAATTTAGCCTCACAGGGACAAGCAAACTACAAAGGACTAAACAAAAGTATTCAAACAAAAAGTTTTATGCAATATGCACTATATTAAATTTAAGAATTTAGTTTTTTGTGTTGGTTTAGAGTATGAAAAAAAAAACATTATCAACTGCATGCTTAATATGTGCTGTCATTGATAATATTTGAATGAAACGAAAACTTAAAAATAACTTATGCCAAATAATAATTTCGATGAACTTATGCAGTTTTAGAGCCATCCTTAAAAAGGGACCATCAGCAGTTAAAATATAAACAAAACAATTTTCGAGGTAAAAAATAATTTATTATCTTATAATTTTAAAAAAAAAAATCAGAACTTAACGTTTTTTATTATTACAAACAGCTATTAATATAAAAAATGTAAAACATAATAACTAATGAAATATGAAAAGGCATTGTTTCAATTATGTGAACTTTTCTAGCAGAAAAAATTATCTTTCGCTAATCCCTTTTTCTCTTTATAAGTGTTTTCATGCTTCACATCTTAAATAGGATTAAATGTAAAAAGATGTAAGAACATTTTTGTCTCCTCCTTCAAAAAAATAAACCAAATGCAAAGATTCTTTTTCACACAAGAATTAAAGGAAGGGTAAATATATATATATATATATATTTTAAATAAAATATATATGAATAAAACTAATATTCCATCATAAGATAACAGAATCCCACATGGCAAATTACGTAAAATAATTATTTATTCAAATCTCAGTATATGGAAGAATGAGGGCAACAATCTCTGCTATGCATTAACTGCCCATTGAATAATAGAAAGAAATCATTAGGTAAGAAATAATCTAGTTAAATATGACACATTTAATGTTACTAACACTCTAAAGCAGCGTTTCCAGAGTGATGTTTGCGGAACTATTTTTTTAGCCACTTATGATTTTCGAAATCTGCAATTAAATTTATATCCAATAAATAATCCACTATTTATTTAATATTTCTGTTATTTTTATGAAAATTCAAAAACAATGTTTTTTTTAATAACCAAATAACAAATAAAGAAAGAAAAGGATATGCATTTATAAAAAATTGCATTAATATTTCGCATCAAATACAAACAAAGGAATTTAACATTGAAAGAAATATGTTTCTCAATGTTTTACAATCCTCAGCGTTTATTTTCGTCCCTTTTCGATTATATTTTAACGGAAACCATATTTAAACTAATTCATCTTCAGTTAATACATACTTTAAAATAAATGAACTAGAGTAGATGCAGCTCCACACCTATAATTCAACCGTCTGCCATGAAACTCAATCTTACGATTAATATTGATAAAACGACATAAATTTCATTTTCATTCAAAATAATTAATAAAATATAAATCATTAAATATTTTCTAAATAATTTATTGTTTTTCATTATTAATATGTTCACAATTGTTAATGAAATGTATTCATTACGAATCGGTATTCCTATATTTATTTATATATATATTTAACACACACATATATATATATATATATATATATATATATATATATATATATATATATATATAGCACAATAAAAACAAAACAAAATAAATATATATATATATATATATATATATATTTTAATATATAAATGCTCCCTTTCAATAATTCATTCTAATTTTCCCTGAAATGCCTGAATTCCCTGAAGTTTTTATCTTTAAAAAATGCACTGTGATAACATATTTATTAACTCTATTGCTTCAAGACGTTTAAGATAAATACCTGCAAAAAAGTAATTATTAAAATTAGGTGTAAGATGTTTCGAAAAATAATTTTCTTCACACGATAAATTAGAACTATCATCTTCCGCTTGAGAGATAATGAATTCACTGTCCTCTGACTAACTCTCTGAATATATCATAAGCATTTTGACATGAAACGGTACCACTATTGAAAGCGTATAACAGGGTGAGTAGCCAAATTATTCAACAAAAAATAAGCACCGTTTAAGCACTTTTCAAGCACTCAAAAAATATTTTTAAGCACTTTAAAAAATATATTTTAATTAGGCAGAGTTGGAAAGTTTTTGACAATTGGCGGTTTTATATTGTTTTAACCGTCATGTCAAAAAAAAAAACACCAAAAAAAAAAAAAACCTTTTGGCATTGTTTTTGACAATTGTCAAAAATCATCAAATTTTGAATTATGTAAAACGAATGTTGTTTTCATACGCTACGGACTGACAATACACCAAACTAGATTGGGGTTAACTAATTGTGAAAACATTGAATAGAACAATGTGAACTGTGTCTTCTTGCATAATTCGAAGCGAAAATCAACATAGAAAAGGAAAAATCTCATTTTGAAAAAGGTAAAATTAAGCACCCAATGAAAAATGCACCTTTAAGGGCTTTTAAAAAACGAAAATCGAAAATAAGCACCTTTAAGCACTTTTTTAAAACGCTACGCACCCTGGTGTAAGTAGCGATGAATTCAATTTCAATTATGCAATTTTTCTCTTCGTCGCATTGCATGGCGATGCCGACCATACGAGCAGAAAAACGCCAAACGTATGAAATGCGACGCAAGCAGAGAAAGGATTGTAATGTAAAATTGCGTTTACTAAATTATGAGTCTCTATGAACTGCGATTTATTTTTTAATTTTGAATAAATTTCTTCAGAGAAAAAATTTATTATCACAATAAATCAAAATTATTAAATTTTATTTTACAAGTTATATAAAAACGTCAGAATTTACAAATAGTTTTAAAAAAAGCAATAAATCAGTCTAAATATAAAAAAGGTTACAAAAAATAACCTTATATGACGTTGTAGCGACATGTCCCAAACCTAAGTACGAAAAGATTTAAATTAAACTTTAAATATAATATAAATCATAATAGTTAATAACGCTCAATACTACGTTAATACTTTCGTTAAAATACCGCAAAAGCTGCCATAGTCTACGTAAAATATCAAAAAATAACTATTAGAAAACGAAAATCACTAAGCTTAACCTCTGTAATAAATTAGACAAATCGGAAGAAAGATTTTAAAGATTCATTACAGATTCAGGATTAAAAGAAGAAACTAAAGATAAAACGGATGTTCAAACATCAACGTTAAATGGAACTGGCGTGTTACAATATTTTTTTTTCAACCCAAAAGGGCAGAGAAATACAATCTTATTGGATACGAATTTTCGAAGGTGTTAATGAACTTGCGGAAGACATTTCCCCAAAAGCGGTACAAATTAATTAGTTCCCTCCCCCCCCCCCAAAAAAAAGATTTTTTAAAAAAAATAAGACGATTTAAAACTAAATGGATAAAATTCAAATAAATAGATTTTTTTTTAATTATTCTATAAGTGCGCAAATTAATTAATAGCAAAAACACACACAATATAACTTAGCTTTTTTTTTTTTTTTTTAAACAAATTTTAAAGAAGGGGTCAAGAGAGCTTGATTAACTAAAGATAAAACGTACGAAAAATAAAGAAACAAGCATATAACATGACAATACGACCTGACTAATTGAAATTTTTTTAGTTCGTTTATTTTTGCGACGAATTTGTAGTTATTCGTTGGAGCTATTTCAAGAGTATTCGAAATTCAAACAAAATTTTAATTTTGCGCCATTTATGCAACAAAGTGCCAACGAAAAGAAAAAAAGACAACAGGACAGCTAAAATTTCACAATCATTAAAAATGAGAGATTGTACGAAAGAAAAAAAATAACTCGGTTACATTGTTGAGCAATACAAGGTGTTTACCAATTCCTTCTGAAGCTCTGAAGGCTTTTAACAAACAAAATATTACTAATACATCAAACAATTTTACTTAACCTGATAAAGAGACATCACAAGTACATTCTTTCCACAAGTGTTCAATTTATGAATCTCTGGTTATACGGCCAAGTCTAAAGTCAAATTTTTGCCACACTCACTCTAACATGTCAGGATCAATGGCAGCTTAGTAAATCTGTTAAATCACGTGGCATAGGGCAGTGTTCCCCAACCCCCGGTCCGTGGATCAAATGGTACCGTGCCGCACATTTCATTGAAACTGAATTTAAATTCCTAGGTTTATACCAAAAATTAAAAATATCTGTGCTCCATTATTTTATTTATTTAAAAAAAAGGTCTCCCGAAGGTAGTGACATAAATTTTTTAACGTTTTAAAACGATTACCCCCAGATGGAACCATCTCATTGCAAAGAAACAAGCTCAGGGTTCCCATTAATTTATTGTTCTAGTAAATTAAAATGTTAAATCACTTTATATTTATTTTTTGGTGTAACTGTATTTTATTTTGAAGGCATGTTTAAATACAATTAAATTTAAATTAAAAAATCAAAATAATCTAAAATATAAACAATCAACGTCCCCACCCCCTCCTACGGGCCGCGGTAAAATTATCAAACGTTGACAGGTCCGCAGTGATAAAAAGGTTGGGGAACATTGGCATAGGGCAGTGGTCGGCAAAGTGCGGCTCCAGAGCCGCATGTGGCTCTTTCGCAAATGAAGTGCGGCTCTGGCACAAATATCCACGGATGGCGCAATAATATTTTCATTTAAAAAAAAACTTGGTAAGAAAAAAATTACATCTTATTTTGATAAATTAAAATTCTTCTATAAACCGAGAACGTGTATAATTTTTTTTTTTAAGTTAAAAGATAGATAGGTAATTAAAATTTTATATTATTGTAAAAATACCTAACGAACATCGAGTTTAATTTTATTAGCTTTCGTAAACGTAAACACAAAGCATGTACAAGCTACCAGCTGAAATTGTTCGTATGTTTTCGGGGTACTCCGGTGTAATACAAAGTACCACAAGCATGCGCGCATACTTTTTCTAAAGTAGTGGGGGTACAAATTGGCATCACAGACCAGCAGTTGCAGTGTGAACAGTTTGGTCTTATCTACCGTGTCTGCCGTTGTCCTGTCTTGATAAAAAGTTGTTGTATTTTTCAATCTAGCTGCACAGGAATTTTTATACGATTTTATTACACCTGCTATGTATGTTGACATTGGTAGCTTTGTATGACATTGGTGGCTTTGAAATACAATTGCTGGATTTAAAAAACAAGGAGATATGGGGCTCTAAATTCGAACGTCTTTGTGTTGAATTGGAAATATTGGAGAAGAAAAAATTTGATCTTAGTTCACAACACAAGTGGTCTGCTTTGAATGACCTGGAGAAGGAAGACATGATCATTTTCAACGCTTGGAATAGTATTCCTGACTCTTACGATCAGCTGAAAAAGCTCGCGTTTGCTATTCTCTCCCATTTCGGTTCTACATATATAAGCGAACAATCTTTTTCAAGCATGAACATTATCAAGAGTAAACTGAGAAGTCTTCTTATTGATGAGAACTTGGAATCAAGCCTAAAATTAAAAACAGCAACATACAAACCTGACTTACTCAAACTTTCTAAGGAGATGCAAGCACATTGTTCGCATTAATAAATAATTATTAAGTATGACATTTAGTTTTAATTTAGTGTACTACTTATTTAGTGTAATAAAAGTTTACTAAACAAGCAGATTTGGCTCCCAATTTTCTTTTAAATTGCTGTAATGTTCATGTTTGGCTCTTTGGCTAATAAGTTTGCCGACCACTGGCATAGGGCACACGATATAATCTTTGATGTTATCGAATCCCATAAAAAAATCACTAATAAATAAAATCACATAATTTTTATAAGTCCAGAAGGGAATTGTCACACACAGTATTTTAAGCTTGATGAGTTACTCCCTGGTTTCATAATTTTTAAGTGATCAGAATTGGCCCTCAAAACAATGTAATTTTTAACGCCGAAGGTTTCTGAAGAATTTGAGATTTATGTCAATCACAAGTTATGCAAAAAGTCTAACCATCCACGCTTCGGAGGACGATACCTGATGTATCAACGAAATGCTGTCACATTAATGCAATCGCCAATTGAGAATTTCGACAGAAGAATGCATAGTAAAGGCAAAAAACACGAAACCTATTTACCCGATGTTCTATTCCATATATATATACTGCATACTTTAAGAATAAATTTTTAAAAAAAATCGCTATTTTTAATTAAAAACCTAATATTTTCTATCAAAATTACTTTTTGCGTGAATTTTGAGACACCCTGTAAAATTCACACGGTCTAAACTAAATTTTTTTTGAGGAAAAAATTCCACGATTCAAACAGAAATGGCTGCTAATCGGAACTTTTCTAATTTTCCTTTTAAACTATTTTTTTATGAATTTAGTAATTTAATTATTTAAAAGTTGAATTAACAACCTTAAAACAGTTAATAGCATGACTTCTAAGTTCGATTGATCAAATGGCAAGAGTTGAAGCGGTGCCAGTTTTCATCCAACAACAAAAGTTTGAAATGGGATACCTGCAAGTGACGTAGTGTGGGTATATCGATTCTGATTGGTAGCTGGAACGTGGCATTTGTATACGCTAGCAACTGTTCTTTCCATTCTTAATCGAGGAAGCCAAGCCCGTTAACTTAACTAATAGTAACTAATAGTGTAACTTAATTAATAGTTAACCCTATTTGATAAGCCCATTTGAGGTCACCCTTTTAAAATATTAGGATCAATCCGTGAAATCCGATCAATAGAACAAAAGCTATTCAGAGTGATTAATAAACATTTTTCTTTATTTTAAGCACTGTCTCTTGCAATTACTATATATGAAACAATTATACATAGCTGATCAAAAACGTAATTCTTTGCTCCATTTCAGCAATCATTTTTTATTGTCTTTCAATTTTTATTATTAATAACCTTGCTTTATTAGCATTAGCATTCTTTAGAAACGGTGAAATTTTGTAACGACTCTCAGTTTTAGATGTCTTTTTCTTAAAAAACTATTTTGTACACTAAGAGGAACGAAATAATAATAATCATAATAAATTTAAACTTACATGAGTATGGGATAGCAGTTCTTTCATGATAAAATTATCATAAATATCGCGAGCAGCTTGCCTCCTATCTTCGACAGTTTCCAGCTTCTCGTACCTTTTGATCTGAAAAACGAAGAAAAAAAATATTGTTATTTAAAGAAATTAAACTTATATCACTACAGATCAAATGATAGTTAATTAGCCCTTAGCCTGCTCTATCTTGAATTTCAAGTTTAATTTTTTTAATTTAGTCTTCTGGTTTGTAATAAACAAAATAATTCTGTGAATACAGAAAAAGAAATCGTATCTTTGTAGTGAAAATAAAATAAAAAAGATGTCATAAAATTTATGCATTCATTTTTTGAAACTAGGCTTTCGATGACTCAGTTTAAAGAGGAAAAAAAAAAGTTAATTTCCTTTTTATTTTTTCTCAAAAAATACACCATTTTTATGGAAACATAATACTTTTAAATACCACAACATTTCACTAGTCAATCAATCTCCATTTCAAAAAAAAAAAAAAAAAAAAAAAATTTAAATTATTGGGCGAAGAATCTTTTGCTGGAAATTGTCCTTATTTTTGAACTTGTATACTATCCTTCAGAAAAAATATGAGTAAAACGATAACTGTTCAATAAAATTTACGAAACGCAATTTTGCAATATTGCGACTATTATGGAACATTTTTAAAATAATTACCCTAAATAATAATTTTTTTATGTTCTATTTCACTCTTGAGTGACTGACTATATCAACTAATAGCTTTTAAATAATAAAAAAAATTTCACTCTTAAATTAAATATAAACTCGTTTAAGGCAGGGACACGAAGCACTCCGAAGCTGCGTTTAACTTGGAGCTCTAAATTTCTCCATGCTAGAAGGCTATAGCAATTTCAGTGTATCCTTCAGGCGTTTAAGAGTTCTACATCGCATTACAACTTAACCAAGTTGCGGTACAAAAACTATTCTCGGCATTAAAATAAATTTATTATAATTTAAGAACAAACATGAAAGAGAATTTGTTAAAGTCAATTCTTTTCTTAAGAATGAACAAATAACTTAACTGTGAATTGAATTTGCATCTTCTGTGTGAGCTGCTGATTCTGTAATTATTTTAATGCTCCTTTTTTGACAATAAAAATTTCAAATTAAAATCCGAAACTCAAAAGAGCGCGTGTATAAAAAATTGCCAGAGCATCGAAAATTTTTCGGCTCCGGATCCCTGTTTTAAAATATATACGTATAACAATAACTTACCTCTTCAAAGAAGCTTAATTGTGGCACTGGGTCTTCAAAGACGTTTTCACAAAAGTCTTTAAATAATAAATAACCTGATAGGAAAAAAATACTATGTTAAATAAAATCTGAGTTACATTAACACCATAGATATTATATATATGTAATACAAAAATTATAAATACTTTTGTATTAATAAAAGCATTAAAACTCTTTCGTTTTCATAAAATGTCTTTGGTAAAGAATAGGTGTAGAAATATTCTATTTTTGGACTTCAAGGCTGAAAACATACCAATGAATTATAATTAGATTTATATTTCAAAGGAAGAGTTATTTAAAAAATTTTCCTCTTTCACTTCCATATTAGGAAGCATTAAATGACTATCGATAATGCATAGAGTTACAAGGTGTGCACGACTTGAGCCTTTTTACCTCATTTTTCTGTTAGTATATAATGCAGGAGCAATAGTTTTTGTGTGACTTTTGCTGTACAATGATGCCAACCTAAACTTCGCCACAACTGTCTTGATATTAGTGCACCCCTCTCCAGCTGGGAGAGTGGGTGAGACTTCTGTTTACACCATACTCCAGTAAAAAAAGCCTGATAAAATCTATCGGCCTATGATTTCTGCTAATGTAAATTAAAAACACTACCAAAAATAACGGGGTTGCTGCCCTGTAATTATATATATATACACTACCGGTCAAAAGTTTGCGAAAATTTTGAAATCTACAAAAAAAAGTTCTAAATTCAAATGTTCATAGAACTGCGAAAAATCATTCAAATGGCATGAAAATTTGATATGTTCTAAGGTGAACCCTCTACAGTTAGTTACATATGATCAAATTGCAATACTTTGTTTTTTGCGAACTGAATCCAGCTTTTCATCATGAGTTGTTTCTATGGTGAAAAAAGTTGTTAAGTTTGAACACTTGCCAAACTTGCAAAAAGAAATTTTTGTACTTTCTCTTAATAGAAAATAGTTATTTGAACAGTTCTATGTAAGTCCTCAAAATTTCAAATCGATTTGATTTTTTTTGACGAAGTTATAGAATTTTGAAAAACCTGTGTACTTTTCTCGATTTTTAAGCATTCCACATTTGCGGTCCTTTGGTCTATACATCTTCGACCAAAGAACTTTTTAATTTTAATGTTTTCTATATTTTCAAATAATTAATATTGATTATAAAACAAATATTCTTATTTATTATTGTAATTATTGTTACTACAAGGAACTTATTATGAATATAATTAAAACAATATCTCATAGATGTCACATTTCATCTAAAATTTGTTTGTTCTTGCAAACGATGCTCTGATATTTGAATCGAAGTCAGTTATGGGACATTTTACAACAGGAATGGAACTCTATATCACTTGAAGTGATTAATGGTTTATTAGAACGAATGCTATGCATATGTAAGGCTATAATAAAAGCAAAAGGTGGATGGTTCGAGGAATCTAAGATTTAAATGTTAATTTATTTAATTACAAAATACGAATAAGAATATGTTAAATATTTGACCTGCTGTAAATAAAATAGTTTAATAAAAATGCAAATTTTTTATACTATTGTTATTATTTTTTTAGAATTATTTATGTAATTATTGTTATAACTTTTTAATTTAATTTAATATAAAGTAAAAATATCACAACAAAACTAATACAGGTAAGCAATAAATATAAACAATAAATATAAACAATAATAATTACAATAATGAATAAGAGTATTTGTTTTATGATAAATATTAATTATTTGAAAATATAGAAACATAAAAATTAAAAAGTTCTTTGATAGAAGATGTATAGACCAGAAGACTGCATATGTGGAATGCTCAAAAATCGAGAGAAGTACACATGTTTTTCAAAATTCTATAACTTCGTCAAAAAAAATCGAATCGATTTGAAATTTTGAGGACTTACATAGAACTGTTCAAATAACTATTTTCTATTAAGAGAAAGTACAAAAATTTCTTTTTGCAAGTTTGGCAAGTGTTCAAACTTAACAACTTTTTTCACCATAAAAACAATCCGTGATGAAAAGCTGGATTCAGTTCGCAAAAAACAAAGTATTGCAATTTGATCATATGTAACTAACAGTAGAGGGTTCATTTCATAACATATCAAATTTTCATGCCATTTGAATGATTTTTCGCAGTTCTATGAACATTTGAATTTAGGCCTTTTCTTTGCAGATTTCAAAATTTTCGCAAACTTTTGACCGGTAGTGTATATATAATAAAAAAACAAATATAAAAAAAAAATTTGAGTGCTCCTTACACTATTGTATTTGCTTTGGCTATATTGATACAATATTAGAAAGTACTCCTTTTTGTAGATATAATCGTGTGAGCAGATGAAAAGATTATATCTTTTATTTTCCGGACTTTATATTAATTTTTTCGGGCTTTTTTTTAATTTTTTCATTTTTTTTTTTCGATTTCTTGTTATTTTTATTTTTAATATTTTCTTTTTTCCTCTTTTTCATTCTGTAATTTTTTCCATGTTTTCTCTACATTTTGAACTTATTTTTGAGTTCTATTTACTTGCAGCTTATGCGTAGCAAATAAAACTTATTGTTTTTCTTATTTTCTTCGTGTTTTTTTTTTCTTTTTGCATATATATATATATATATATATATATATAAAAGTATATATATATACTTTTATGTAAGTATATATAAGTATATATATATATTTAAAGTATATATATATGGGTCATTCTCACGAAAACTGTCATTTTTCAGTTCATAAAATCCCAGAAAAGTAAAGTGAATAAAAAGTTCTGAAACTTTTTATATTAATAGAAATATGTAATGGCATTATAAAGAAAGTATATATCCTATAAATTATACTTAATATTTAAATTAATTAATTTTTAATTAATTAATTTATAATAAATAAATAATTAATTAATTAATTAATTTAATAAATAAATTAATTTAACAAATTAATTTTTTAATTTATTTTTCAGTGTAATTAATAAGTAAATTAATTATTTTCACTATTTAAAAAGTGAGGGAATGACACTAATAGTGAGGGAATGATATTTTATTTTAATACATGTTTTTATCTAAGTTACATCTACCTAAAGTTTGAAAATGATAACATACTAAGTATATCTAATATTTATTATAATTTAGTCTTATATATTTAATAGTTTTTACAGGTTTGGGAAATAAAATTGGCTGGCACGATTGAACAAAGAAAAATTTAATAATACACTCATCTTGAATCATTCCCTCACTTCAGCGTCATTCCCTCACTTTATACACTAGTGAGGGAATGACGAATTCAATAAAATTTAAAAATAACAGTTAGGCCTAATTAATTTCTGAAGTCAATCACATACAATTATATTCATACAAGAAAGCAACATATAATTATCCACTTTCTCGATGAAGTTGTATTTTATTTTACTCTAAAAAATGACATGAGGGAATGACAAATGTAAAAAATTTTACCTGGTTTGATTCATTCAAATTTATTCCACAGCAAAGCTTCTTTAAGCTGAAGATGGAAACATACTGCAATTTTGTTCTATGATGCCAGTTGCTAACTTCTGAAGTTTTTATTAAAATATTTTTATTCTAAGAAGATTGCAGGGGATAAGAACATTGTTGTGAGGGAATGACGCGAAACACTGGGGACAAAGTTTAAAATAGTGCTGTGTTAATATTTTTATCAGAAATTAAATTTAAAATTGATTTTCTGAATTCTATATTTCAGTATTCTGAAATAAAAAACACGAATTTGTAAAAAAAAAAATTTTATTTCAGAAACAAATTTTTTCTTTTTTTAAATCAGCAGTGGGGACAAGTGAGGGAATGACATATTGGTATATTTTAATTACCTAAAATAAATAAAAAATAAAAATTGATAAATTTATTTTTATTATTTTGTTAGCCTGCATTCTGAAGGACACTTTCCCTGAAATTTTGTTCTTCGTAAGCTGTAAAACAAACATAAAATATACTGGGGACATGAAAATGACTGTTTTTGTGAGAATGACCCATATATATATATATATATATATATATATATATATATATATATATATATATATATATATATATATAGCACAATAAAAACAAAGAGAAAAACGAAGATAATTAATAAGTTTTATTAGAAAGCACTCCTTTTGCGGATATAATCGTGTGAGCTGATGAAGAGATTATATCTTTTCTTTGTTTTGTTTTCCAAATTTTAATTTTTTTTGAGGTATTAAAAATTATGTTTTTTAAATACTTTTAAAAAATTATTGTAATTAATTTTCTTCTCTTGTCATTTTTTATTTTTTTCCATATTTTCTCAATTTTTTAGCTTATATATATATATATATATATATATGGGTCATTCTCACAAAAACAGTCATTTTCATGTCCCCAGTATATTTTATGTTTGTTTTACAACTTACGAGAAAAAAATTTTCAGGGAAAGTGTCCTTCAGAATGCAAGCTAACAAAAGAATAAAAATAAAATTATCAATTTTTATTTTTTATTAATTTTAGGTAATAAAAATATACCAATATGTCATTCCCTCACTTGTCCCCACTGCTGATTTAAAAAAAGAAAAAAATTGTTTCTGAAATAAAAAAATTTTTTTTACAAATTTGTGTTTTTTATTTGAGAATATTGAAATATAGAATTCAGAAAATAAATTTTAAATTTAATTTCTGATAAAAATATTAACACAGCACTATTTTAAACTTTGTCCCCAGTGTTTCGCGTCATTCCCTCACAACAATGTTCTTATCACCTGCAATCATCTTAGAATAAAAATATTTTAATAAAAACTTCAGAAGTTAACAACTGGCATCATAGAACAAAATTGCAGTATGTTTCCATCTTCAACTTAAAGAAGCTTTGCTGTGGAATAAATTTGAATGAATCAAACCAGGTAAAATTTTTTACATTTGTCATTCCCTCATGTCGTTTTTTAGAGTAAAATAAAATACAACTTCATCGAGAAAGTGGATAATTATATGTTGCTTTCTTGTATGAATATAATGGTATGTGATTGACTTCAGAAATTAATAAAGCCTAACTGTTATTTTTAAATTTTATTGAATTCGTCATTCCCTCACTAGTGTATAAAGTGAGGGAATGACGCTGAAGTGAGGGAATGATTCAAGATGAGTATATTATTAAATTTTTTTTTGTTCAATCGTGCCAGCCAATTTTATTTCCCAAACCTGTAAAAACTATTAAATATATAAGACTAAATTATAATAAATATTAGATATACTTAGTATGTTATCATTTTCAAACTTTAGGTAGATGTAACTTAGATAAAAACATGTATTAAAATAAAATATCATTCCCTCACTATTAGTGTCAGTCCCTCACTTTTTAAATAGTGAAAATAATTAATTTACTTATTAATTATTTTGAAAAATAAATAAATTAATTAATAAATTGATTTATTAAACTAATTAATTTATTTATTAAATTAATTAATTAATTATTAATTATTATAAATTAATAATTATAAATTAATTATTTAAAAAATTAATTAATTTAAATATTAAGTATAATTTATAGGATATATACTTTCTTTATAATGCCATTACATATTTCTATTAATGTAGAAAGTTTCAGAGCTTTTTATTCACTTTACTTTTTTGGGATTTTATGAACTGAAAAATGACAGTTTTCGTGAGAATGACCCATATATATATATATATATAAAGAGAGATAAAATGAAATTTTTATTACAATACATAAACAAAAACAAATGGATCAAATAATAGCATTTTTTAGCCAACACTAAATACTTCTGAAGAAATATTTCCAAGAAAATTTTTTCGTGCAAAGATCTAAAGAGAAAAAGAAAAGCTATTATCTCGCTTCTTCCAACGAAATTAAGAAAACAAAAAGTTCCCACAGACTATTTACACGTTATATATAACAGTGTTAGCAATCAACTTCTTAAGGTTCCATTTATTGTGAGTAGGAAGCAGAAAAATTAATAAAGGTACTTTATGTCTCTTTTAACTATCAAGATTCAACCATTTTTTTTAACGTTTAGTTAAGTGTTTACTTAATAAAGAAACAGTGAATATAATGTGTATATTTAGAACATCCACTTAAAATGTCTGTTTTTATTTATTTTATTTTCAGTCATTTTAATAGTTATAACTAACTTATTCTTTCTTCAGATAATATCAAAGTGTCACATAATATCAATCGATTAAATGCGCTTCCGATATATCTCGCTCGTTTAATATTTCAATTTAAAAAAATATTACGTAAGGAAATTAATGACTGATAAATAATTAGTGTTTATTAAACTACACACATTTGTAAAAAAATTAATTATAAATTAGCTTTATAAGATATTGATTATCCGATTATCAATCCTAAATAAATGATTTCACCAAGCTAAAATAAAATATTAAAGAGAGCTATAAATAACCGAAAGCACTGCTGATCGTGATTTTAAAGCCGGAGAAAACTGTTAATAATATTTCCCAATGTTAATAATAATTTCTAAAATCCAGCAGATGGCGCTCTGCGCAGTAACGTAAAAGGATTAATTATAACCAGTTTCCTCAGTGGCACTGTAGTATTAACATACCTTTTTTTGTTTATTAATTATATTTTCTGTCGAAAATGCTTTGTAATGATTTGAACCCCGAGATCATCGTATTTAACAAAAACAATACACCAATAGCGGGCGTAATTAAAGACCCTAAGAAAGCAACAAATTATTAATAAAATCATAAATTGCTACTAAAACAAAACTTACAAATAATAAATTCCTATAGGTAAAAAAATCTTAGACTATTTGCTATTTTAAAACTGTTTTTCTGATCTTTAAAAAAAAGTTAAAATTTTCAGCTGAAGTCACATCTGTGGATATCTGTGATCTTCTTCTTGAAGTGCAAGTACCCAATAATATATTTTATAAGCAAAATTATTATTACTATTATTGTAAAAGATCGACTTTCAAAGGGGGGGGGAACAAAGATTAATGTGTGTGAGGCCATCACGGGTGTCGGCGATTGGATATATATATATATATATATATATATATATATATATATATATATATATATATATATATATATATATATATATATATATATATATATATATATATATATATATATATATATATAATAGCAGGAAAAGGAAGGAGATTCTCCACACATGATTAATCAAACTAAATCATGTGTGGAGAAAAATTCAATATTGAGAATAAAACCGCTATGACAAATCAGATGTCCAATGTCAGTGACATTTAGAAACTAAATTTGTTTTTTCTTTTCTGAAAACAATTCGTATTCCCAATTGATATCGTGTAGACTTATCAACAACCGTTATTGACGTGTATTCAATGTAAAACGATTGTCGAAGAATATGACAATTCATTGTTGTCATCCTGACAAAATGAAATATATATTTAATAAGTCATGATCGTTATTTCACAAAAACATGTAACAACATTCATCATCACGAAGGAGAAAAATAGTCATACACACAAAACCTTTTGTTACATCTTTCAATGATGTTTCAATTTAAAGATGGATTTCGTCCATAACAGGGGTTCTCTACTTATGGATTCTCACCCAAGGTTTTTAAGGAAATAAAAATTAAATGTATTTTTTAATTCTTAAGCATTTTTCGATTCCGTCATTATTTCCAGGGTTGGAAAATTCCGTTATTATTTATATGGCTGGTTTTTTTGGTTTAAACCGGGATTTTTTTTCTTTTGTTAAAACTGGACTTTAACATTTAAAAAAAAAAAATTTATTGAATAATATTATAAGACATTAATAGAAATTAACTAAACTATTCCTAAGTATTTCATACTATTTAATTATTCCATTTAGCTATTGTTTAATGCTTTCAATAAACAATTAAAAAAATGTCCACGTTTATTCATTAAATATGCTAATATAATAAAAAAAAAGAACTAAATACTAGAACTAAATAAGCATTTATATTATCTTACAACTCCATTTAACATGCAAAATAAACACTCAACATTCAAAATTTATTTTAGTAATATATGTTAAAGTGACATATAATATATGTTATATATGTTAGTAATACATGTTGAAGAGTATTTAATTAATATCATTATTTAACTGTAAACAATTTATAACATTGGTGTAAGTTTTATAAAACATTTATTTTTTACCTTTTTAATCCATTAAATATTTTTTAAAAAATCATTTGATTTTTTCTAACCCTGGTTATTTTGTTTTCTTCCAATCTCTTTATTTATTTAGTTTATTGTCAATCATATTATCATTCAGTTTATTATGAATTCTATCATTTCATTTATTAATTCTATTATTCTATTTCCAAACTCTATTATTGTTTCATTTATCATGCCCATCACGATTTAAGTTGTCGACCCTATTATCACAGACAACATCAGTTCACGCGGTTCCATTTTATTGACACCTCACTACCACTACTCTGTAGAGCTCGATACAGTAAACCAAAACTAATAATTACAAGTTTATTTTATTCCCTTAGCTCAGCAGTGAAAAGAAAACAGTTACACCTCCTTCAACCTATCGATGCAATTAAATATTGCAAAACATTTAAAGTATTTTGAGAAGCTACAGAGAAAACGAATAGCAGATAGGCAAATAGAAATGTATATGCATACATTTGATCAATATGTCACAGAATATTGATCAAAACGGTAAGATTTATATTGATGAAATTTCCAGCGGTGCCTCACTAGTAAGCATGTGACACGAATGATGAATAACTGCCGAAAAACATTTCAATTGCATTTCTCCTTTCTGTACATAACCTAGCAACAATTTTACTTCGGCCCTAGTTGGACTCGATATGGGGTCCTATAAGAACATGTACCGAGGGACAGACAGTGGATGCCAAAATTTTTTATATTGGTCCCAGAATGAGTATTCGAACAAGAATCATTTCCATCTAGGACCAATATTACAAAATTTAGACCCCAATATTGTAGATCTGTAAGGGGCCTATATAGAACTGAATCGTGATCGCTTATTGCTGCGGCAGGGGCGAAGGGGACTCTAACCCACAATCCGTCTACAGGGATCTGTCCAGACATTTTGTGAAAGGTCAGTTTTGAAAAATTGTGAAAAAAATTAATTTGTGAATATAAAATAAACGTTAAGTCACATTCTTTCAACCAGGGTCCGCTTTTGTGAATTTGTGCAAATAGGATCCGGTTATTGCAAAAAACTTTTTCAAGGAGTTTTTAAATTGTAAATAGATACAAGATTATGCTCAACACTGTAAAATTTTAATTAAAAAAATTATATTTTCAAAAATAAACAGCAATTGCTGCAACTGAATTAGAAATGCAACATACAAATATATGTCAGTCAAACTTGGATAATTCGAACGTCTTTAATTCGAATTTGTGTATAATTCGAAGCTTTTCTACTTCCCTAGACACATGTATATTCAGTTAATGCTAAAAAATCTTGGTTATTTCCAAATCCAACTTCTTTAATTCGAAGTTTTTACCCTTTCAAAAATGACTAAATCTAGTTTAAATGCAGTTATTTTTGAAAAGTATTCTGGTTATTTTCAGCTATTATGGAATTTTTTTTAGAGTTGACAAGGGGGAGGGAGAAAGGACGACGGGAAGGGTATTTCGAATCACGTGATAGGATGCATACATGTCATTGGTCGGAGCAGAGGAGAAAAAATTTTTTACCGACTTGGCGAGTCTTCATGATCTTGAAAAAAGTTATGTCTATGTGAGTCGTCCTGCAAAGGCCATCGGGCAGTTGATTGACAGGTGTTCCTCCAATAGTGGTGCGTTTATTTTTTTCATGAGATCACCTTGCATCCGACTCTGGGAAACTGGTGTATAATCACGGCATTAAACACTAGGACTGTAGTCGACATTACTTGAGTTTTCTACATTGTGATTTTAGTTTTGTAGTGATAGTTCAGTACCAGCATGTCATTTAGTAAGCCCCGTGTCCCGTATAAAACCTTATCTTTCGATGAAAAAATTGCTGTAATTCGAGAAGTAGAAAAGGGTGTAAAAAAAAATGCATCATCGCAAAAGAGTTTGGAATAGCGCCTAACACTCTTTTGAAAAATAAAGCAAGAATTTATAATCTAATGGAAATCGCAAGCGAGCTAGAGAGCCTGATTATCCTGACGTGGACGAATGTGTTGCAAAGTGGTTTAAACAAGCACGGGACAAGAACATCCCTCTCAGTGGAACTCTTGTACGTGCAAAAGCTGAAGAATTTGCCATCAGTTTAGGTAACAGCAGCTTCAAAGCAAGCTCCGGATGGTTAGACGGGTTTAAAGAAAGAAATGCAATTTCTTTCAAGTCTGTGTGTGGTGAAAGCTCAAGTGTGAACCAAGGTGCAGCAAATGAGTGGGAAAAAAAGTTGCCGAAATTATTGAGTATACACAGGACAGAGACATTTTTAATGTCGATGAGACAGGACTTTTTTTCAAATGTACCCGTGCAAAGACTCTTACTTTTAAAGGTGAAAAATGTAGTGGTGGAAAATATAGTAAATATAGAATCACCTTACTTGTAGGATCAAACATGGATGGCACTGAGAAATTACCATTACTGATGATAGGATCCAAGGTGTTTTAAAAATGTCAAATCAAAGTCAATAGAATACCTTTCTAACACAAAAGCATGGATGACGGAGCATATTTTTGAAGAATGGCTACTTGATCTAAATCGCACATACCAAAGAAAAAACAGAAAAATCATCCTTTTTATTGATAACTGCACTGCTCATAAATCGATACCCACTATGGAAAATATCACGGTTGTTTTTTTCCCGCCAAACATGACATCAGTGGTGCAACCAATGGATCAAGGCATCATTAAAAATCTGAAGCATTTTTACAGATGTCTAGTCGTTCAACATCTCCTCGAAGTTTCAAGAATGTGTTTAAATGCATGGTCCAAAGACAGCCAAAAAACAATAGCAAATTGTTTTCGGAAGGCAGGATTCATCAGGAACACTGTCCCGAGCGATCTTTTCAATGAAGAAAATTTACCTCCCCCAGTTGCATGGGAAGACAATATTCCGTCATGGGTGTAAGTTGGAAAAAAGGCCAAGACTGAAAATTTTTTGACTGAAATACCTAACATACACAATACCCCCTCGACATATGCAAACTATCTAAGAAAGCTTTACCATAATACATCAAGATTAAATACCGTACAAAAAATATTTATTCATCTGTCTTTTGATAAAATAACAACAGGACATAAGAAAATAGACCAATAACGTAGACCTAAAAAATATTTTTATGGACAGAAAAAAAAAATTCCGATTTCCGTCTTCGAGTCAGTCTTGTTTCCGTCTTACTTCCGTCCGCGGACATTTTCGAAAGACGGAAATCCGTCCTGGGGACGGAAGACTTGCACCCAGGATTCCGTTCGATGATTACGTCAGTATGGAGGAAAATATAAACATTTGTGGAGAATTATCGGATAAAGATATTCTATCTGAAGTTCTAAACAATAAGAATATTACAACAGAAGACGAAGAAGATATTGAAGATGAGGTAGAAGAACAGAGGCCAATTGGGTATAATATAAAAAAAACACAACTACTTCCACTTAGTAGGAATAACATTTACCATGACGCAATGCTAAATTCTATGCCACTATCCACATAAATCAATTATTAATCAAAAATCGAATATCAATTACTTTTCTTCATAATGCAATAAAATCTGGCGAGCAGCTATTTAAACGATCAAACACTTCGTTTGTTTATTTGTGACTTGAAGTTAGGCTCGCAGAAAATGCCGTTCATGGGTTAAATTTAGTAGGAATAACACAACCTGTGACGTAGGCTATAGTATACCCAATTCCAACTTCAAGTGACGCAGTCGTTCAGTTATCAGAATATCGACCAATCGACGCTATGCAGAAGGACAATCTGACGTAAGTGAAGCTGTGTTTAGAGCTATAAATATTCTTGAAGATTTTGTTAGAAAATATCAAGCAAGCCCTTTAAAGCAATCTGATATAGCTAAATATTTTAAAAAATTGTAACGTTTTAATTTAAAATTAATAAACAATCTTTGTTTCGCAATTTCTGTTACGAGTAATTATTTTAAGACATAAAAATAACATTGTTTGGATAATTCGAAGTTTGGATAATTCGAAGTTTCGCAGAGGCCCCTTGCCCTTCGAATTATCCAAGTTCGACTGATTTAGCCTTATACTGCTTATCACAGAATATTCATTTCTGAGGAATGATGGAAGAAGCGTCTGCCGAAGACAAAACTTAGTTCGTTTACACCCGTCTTTCTCTCTTTTTTTTTCTTTTTTTTTCCTGGGGAGGGTTTATTTGATTAACAAAACAATAATGAAGATAAACAAATTTGTGAAGGGTCCGATTAAAGGATAAATTATTTTGTGAAGGATCCGTCTTCTAAACAGACCCCTGGTCTACCACTGAGGATATTTCATGTCAGTACTGTGGTCGGTGCAAGCCCAGTTCGCCTCACTAGAAGGCGAACGATCGATCCCCTGAGCCATCGCGGCTCTTTTTCGAGCTATAATAGCATACCATTTAATAAAATTAATAAAAAACATCAAAGCACTGAATGGCTATTGGTAGTAAAACATAAAGGAAAGTTCAATAAGCACCTCAAATAATACTGACAGTTCCAGAATCAGTTCATATTGAATTATACCAAATATCACATTAATATTAGTATGGTAAGTCTTAAGAAAGAACCAAGTGTAGAACAAATTAGACTTATTGACAAAAATTATCTAAATATATCAGGAAATAACAATCAATTACCTCGCTTGTACTAAAAATTACCAAAAGTTAAATGTTTATAAGAGACCTCACTTTAAGCTTCATAAGAAAGCAATAAAAGTCTTTAGACAGTTAAATGGATTTTAAAATACTGGAAAAGAAACATTTGTAGTGTTACGAAAGAAGATGGAGGAAGAAAAGAAAAAAAACGCTCATGGAAAGATTCTATTTAAGCGAAACAAAACGAAATTCTATTTTACTTACTCTTCGTGAAAGGATAAAAATACAATCCGGAAAAATTTAATCCAATTTCAAGAGGTATTATTTTTTGAAAAAAATAAAAGAACAGAAAAAAATGAGCGAAAAGAACATACAACCGATAAAATATATTTTACTACGACTTATGAAGCAATGCATAAAATTTTCATCCTGCAAAATCAATCAGTATCAAACAACGGAATCAGCAAAACAAAGAAGATTATATCTGAAGGAATTCAGCATTCTACTGAAAATAGACTTATTCTAAATAGAGTTTGCAGATAACATTTTATTTTGTTCAGTCGAAATGGCAACAAAATAAATTTTTCAAGGAGAATTTATATAAACAATACAAACCAACATTTTGCCGCAGGACACTTTGGAGCCCGATTTTTTTTTTTTAACTTCAATAGTTTAGAAATACTTAAGCTTAGGAATAGGGTTCATTTAATATACTATGGTGGGAATTGATTTGCTTAACTTCATACATGGTGTTCCGTAATCCTCGCTCTTTACATATATGTTTAGAAAATTTGTCAAAAATGAAGTCAAATTAATATTTATGCTGGGAATATGATATCAAACTCTATGGGATGAGAAAGAGGGGGACGAAAAATGTCAAAACCAGTTTGATTGCCTCGTGAAACAATATTTATCGTGGAACAATATTTCAACCATCGATCCATTTTTCTCTGTTTCCGCCAGCAATCAAACAAGCTTTGATTTTTTTAGACCTGTATTCGATAATTCGTAATATATTTTATTCCTACAATATTTTTGTTTTTATTATGGTAATTTTTGCTTAAGTATTAATCTGCAACTCCTTAATATGCCTACTTTTCACTTAATTTTTGACAAAGATTCAGAAAATACATATTAAATGTGATCATTATGGGACAACCCGAATTAAATATACATAAAAGACTTCCTTATTTGGACATTTATTTCTCAGGAATGATTCACTCAATCATTATTATCATTTTTTTTTACTTTATTTATTTATTTATTTTTTTTAAAAAAATTTCTATCTAAAGAGTATAAAATTACGCAATTTAACATGGTACAAGAAGTTTTATACCTTAAGATTCAAAAAGATTAAAAAATTATTAAAATAAGTAATAAAAAATGCAAAATTAGTAAGTGTTCAGTTGAATTCAATTTCAGTTGACTAAAATGTGAAGTTTTTATAACAAATAATTGTAATAGATGATAGAATTACTTAGCTCGAATCTCAATAACTGATTGCTGTTACTGACAATTTTAAGACTGGTTATTTTCCAGGTATAATATAGGAACTTCCCAGGTTTTTGTGAAATTAAAAAAAAAAAATACAATTTCTCCTGACTATTCCTAGATTTTTGGAGTTAAAATAAAATTCCTTTGCAATTCCAGGTTTTCCCTGTTCTCCTTGACCTGTTGGAACCCTGCTCTTGGACATGGACCCAACGCACTCGCAACTAGGCTATTCTGGCCCAAAGGGATAGGCTGAGGAAGGCAAAAACAGCTACTAAGGCAAGGGTCAAAACACATTTTACTAACGAATAATAATGCTGAAAAACAATAAATAAGGTAAAGACATTTATTAGTTTTACTGTCCCTTAATTTATAATAATAAAATGAAGAGTTGGTGTCTGTTTCTTTCTTTCGGAACTCCAGAACCTTTTGTTCCAGAATCTTGACAGCGAGAATATAGGGAAATTGTTGCCCCCAATCCTAAAAATCGTTCAAATATTTCACTTAATCAGTTCGAGAGACTATTGAAAAATGAATTTTCCTCATTGATTATTTAATATGGTTATTTAATAAATATTTAAAAGATAATATCACTGACGTTCGCAAGATTACAGTTCTATTTCATAAAAAAAAGGAATATTTCTCACATTCTCTAACATTTAATTATTTTTATTCGTTATGTCAGAAAAGCTCAATGATCAGAGGGTAGCATTTGAGGCCTACGTAACTGAATTAGTATCGATTAAGTTATTGTCAAATCACGAGTTTATTTTATTTTTAGTTGCGCTTTTAAAACGTATTTTTATAAACTAAATAATTTAAAATCAAAGGTAATTGAAATTTAAAAAAAAGTTCTGCGCCAAAAATCAAAATTAATGGAACAAAGAAAGTTATTCGTTTAGAGCAGTAATTCCCAAACTTATGACTTTTGTGTACCCCTTCTAAATTTTTCGTAACGCTGTGTATTACTGATAAAAAAAAAAATGAATGAGTTAAACTAATTTTTTATTCAGTATACTACAAAAAAAAAATATAAGGATGATCTCAGAGATTTTAATAAGGCAAATAACTGTGCGATGATGGTGTTAACCAACTCCATGACAGAAGACACATTACAAAAGGTAATCAGATTTAATAGCGCAAGAGAAGTTTGGCTGGAACTTCAGAAAATTTTTGAAGATTCTTCTGACAACCAGCTCTATAGCATTTGTCTTCAATTCTTTAAATTTAGTTGGTCAGATGATGATATGTCAGCTCATTTATCAAAGCTCAAAAATTTATGGAATGATTTAAATAGTGGTCTTGAGAGTAAAAGTGAAAACCGGCTACCAGAAATGTTGTTAATTTGCAAAATTTTGGACACTCTTCCTCTCAATTATCGTACCTTTAAATCAAGTTGGCTACTTTTGAATGATGAAAAAAGAACTCTAGATGAACTAACAACACAGTTATGTACTCATGAAAGAGAGATAAAGAAAGATTCGAGTTTTAGTGAATCATTAAATCAAGAAGCATTAGAAGCAAAAGTAACTAGAGCCAAGCCGATTTTTAAAAGTAAAAGACATCTTGGAAAGTGCAACTACTGTCATCAAAATGGTCACTGGGTGAAAAATTGTCGAAAGTGGAATGCCGATGGTAGGCCAGCTAAGCCAAAGCAAAATGAAAATCTTCAAGATAGAGATAATGTTATTGCAAATAATTCATTATTAGCTCTTCACGAAGAAGTTTTTTCATTTGAAGAAAGCAGCTACGATTGGTTTATAGATAATGGTGCTTCAAAACATGTCACCAATAATAGTAAATTTTTCACCAGTTTTGAAGTTTTTGAATCCCCGCATGGGATTACTGCTGCAAGTGGTAAGGTACTACCAGCTATAGGCAGAGGCACTTTAAAGATTATGACAAAAGTTAATGGTGAGAGACAATTTAAAGAACTTAAAGAAGTTTGGTTAGTCCCAGATATTAAGAAAAATTTATTTTCAGTACTAGCAACACAGGATAGAAACGAAAACAGTAAATTCATATCAACAACGGAAGAATGTTGGTTAAAAATTGGTAACAAAACTGTACTCTATGGTACAAGAAATGTAAGAGGTGGTTTATATAAAGCACATATGCAAGTTCTTATTCCAAACAATCCAGTGGAAGTGAACTTAGTTACCACAAGTGATTCTATTCTGCAATTATATCATGAGCGCTGGGGACACCAAGACAAACGCGATGTAAAGAATGTTCTTGAAAAGCAAATGGAACTTAAAGTTGAATTTAACAATCAACTCTGTGAAGCATGTATATACGGTAAAGCTCATCGATTAAAATTTGGTAATAGACAGAAGACCAAAAGCCCGGGAGAGCTTATCTCAACAGATGTCTGTGGACCTTTTGATCAATCATTTAAAAAGTATCGTTATTTTGTAGTTTTTAAAGATCATTTTACTAAATTTCGCTATGTATTTTATCTTCTTAAGAAATCAGAAGTTACCCAAGCTCTTGAAAATATGTTAGCACATGCCAAAAATCTAGGGCACAATATCAAGGAGATCTTAAGTGATAATGGAGGAGAATTCGATAATGAAAATGTGAGAAGAATGTTACATAAAGGTGGAATTATTCAAAGACTAACAGCTCCTTATACGCCTGAGCAGAATGGTGGCAGTGAGCGAGAGAATAGGACTTTAGTAGAAATGGCAAGAACTTTGAGGAATTCCAATTCAGAAATAAATTTTCCTTCATCATTATGGGCAGAACTGATAAATACGTCTGTGTACATATTAAACAGAACAGGAAAAAGTTCATTACCAAACATAAGTCCTTATGAACTATGGATGGGGCAAAGACCCAGAATAAAACATATGCGAATAGTAGGATCATCATGCTATGTCCATATACCAAGACAGAAGAATAGAAAAATGGATAAGAAAGCTATAAAAGGTTATCTATTGGGATATGATGGTGATGAAAGATATCGTATCTGGATAAAGGAAAACAATAATGTTATCTGTTCTCGAGATGTAATATTTGATGAGAAACCTCTAACTAATTGTGTAGATTCTGCAGTAATACCTTTGATTGATACAATGAGTCAGTTACCTACAGAAGCTGAAAATGAGGGAAAGTTAGATCAAAATTACTTAAAAGAGAAAATGAGTTCAGAAAATGAAAGTGAAAATAGAGAAAATTTATTTACCATGAAACTGAGAAATCGCAGTGAACTAAAACAGCCTAAAAGTTTTGAAGACTATGTAATGGCAGCTGAAAGCTTCATATCATATTCAAATGAGCCAGAGTCATACGAAGAAGCTATCAATTGTAAAGAACATAATTGTTGGATAAAAGCAATGGATGCGGAAATCAAATCACTAAAAGAAAACCAAACATGGATATTAACACCTTTACCAGAGAAAGCGAAGGCTTTGCCTTGTAAGTGGGTGTTTCGTATCAAGAAAAATCCTGACGGTACTATAGATAAGTATAAAGCAAGACTTGTGATTAAAGGATTTAATCAAAGAAAGGGTATTGATTACAATCAAACTTTTAGTCCAGTTACTAAGTTAGGAACTGTACGTTCAATAATAAGTATTGCAGCTTGTGAGAACATGCATCTTACACAATTTGATGTATCAACTGCCTTTTTATATGGTGATTTAGAGGAAACCATTTACATGTATCAACCTGAAGGTTACACTAATGGCACCAACGATGTATGCAAACTCAAGAAAAGTTTGTATGGCCTTAAACAAGCTTCTCGTTGTTGGCATAAATGTTTTGGTAGATTCCTGTTAAACCTTGGCTTTAAAGTTAATGAAGCGGATCAGTGTTTGTTTATTCGGGAGAAAGAAGATAAAAAGCTACTCGTAGCTCTCTATGTAGATGATGGACTAGTTGCTGCTACTCACGAAGAAGAGTCAAGAGACTTCATAAATCAGTTGAAAGCTCAGTTCAAAATTACAAGCAAGCCAGCATCATATTTTTTAGGAGTAGAAATTTATAGACTTGATGATGGAAGCATTAAAATTGGACAAGAAGCTTACGCCACAAAGATACTACAGCGGTTTGGTATGAGTAATTGTAGGCCAGTTCATACACCCATTTTGAAAGAGGAAGAAACATGCACTACTGAAGAAGAAAATAAAACAGTATTTCCTTATCGTGAAGCTGTCGGTGCATTAATGTATCTTATGATGGGCACTAGACCTGACTTGGCATACGCTATTAGCGTTTTGTCACGTAAATTAGAAAATCCTGCCAAAGAAGATTTTATCAAAGTAAAACGTGTATTTAGATACATTGCGAGTTCCAAGCAAAAATGTATTATTTATAAATCAGGCTACAAACCCGGAATTCTTGAATGTTTTAGTGATGCTGACTTTGGAGGCTGCTTGAAGACAGGAAGATCGACGAGTGGAGTTTTAGTTTTGCATGCAGGTGGGGCTATATCTTGGTTAAGTCAGCGTCAACCTATGGTTGCAATATCAACCACAGAGGCTGAGATAGTTGCTGCAAATGAAGCCGCGAAAGAATTAATTTGGCTTAAAAGACTCTTCAATGGAATTTCCTCCTTGAAAGAAGTGCCAACAATTTTTGTTGATAATAGTGCAGCGGTCAGATTGGCTCAAAATCCCAAGTTTCATCGTAGAACGAAGCACATCAGTATAAAACATTTCTTCATTCGTGAAAAGGTTTTAGAAGAAGAAATTAGTGTGCAGCAGATCTCAACGGAGGTGCAAACTGCAGATATATTGACGAAGCCCTTGCCTAAGCCAAGACTTTTAAAGCTATGTGAAAAGATGGGACTCTTATGAACTCTTAACATTTAAGTGTTACTTAGAAATTAGTAGTTTAGTTTTTTTTTCTCTTTTTAACAAGGGAAAGTATTGATGTAGATGTGTTAATAAGAAAGAAAAAACATTGGTATTTACATATTTAGGAAATCTGGGAGCACATCCGCACTAATAATTTAACTTTCACCTATGAAGCCCGTGCTCTTTATTATTTTTTATATATATTACGATCGTCGTTCCATTTTGTTTTCTTTTTGTAGTATACTGAATAAATAGTTAGTTTAACTTAAAGATGTCATGTTCAGTCAATACTAGCATAACTCAATAATTTCTACATTTTTTACTATAAAAAAATTGCACAAAAGTTAAAAATCACAACTGGTAGTTGACACCACTAAATATTAACTATTAACTCTGTAAGAAATAGCCAATAAAAAAAAATACGTAATCGTAAATTTTCATGGCTAGCTTTGTTTTTGAATAGATTTTTTTTTTTTTAATTTTCGTTTGTTGCAAGATATTTTGCATAAGAACGCGCACCCCCTCTAAACTTGTCCCGTACCTCTGGGGGTACACGTACCACACTTTGGGAAACACTGGTTTAGAGGAAGGGTTAAAAATGGTCATAAGTTATTGATTGATTGATCATTTAAAATTTTGATAAAAAATACTACTGGTATAGTGGTAATGGGTGCTGTTTAAATAGATACAAAATATACTAATATGTGTACTAAGATACTTGCTATAAGTACTTTGGTAATAAATTGCAGCCGCTTAAAAAGGATAAGTACCAGAAAAAATTGCTAGATAGCGGTAAATTTTGACAGTCATGAGTTGACATCGAGCAAAAGCATCATACCAAATGACACACTGATCTTTACAGTTAATCTTTATTTTGGTGTGATGAACATCTAAATACGTAATTTGCTAAATCTAATAACGTAAAGCCGCCAGGCAGGACATTAAATTATGATAAATAAATAAATAAATTATTGGAATTCTTTCAGCTTTATTAATAGTGTCGGTATTTATCTTCCAAATTTGGACAAAATTTCGTAGTGATGATCAACACCGAATTATTTACTTTAAAATGACCCATACGTTCAGCAGAGTTGTGAAGAAAAAAAAGAGTTTTTTAAGAAAAAACTCTACCCATTGGAGTTTTACCGTGATTTGAGGTTTTTTTCGGGGTTTTAATGAATTTTTTCAGAGTACAAATTGATTTTTTTCAAACATAATTGAGTTTTTCATCATTGTTTTTAAATTCTTTTTTAGTCTTAGATAAAGTCTTGATTAGGACTGGGCTATAAATCGATATATCGCGACATATCGATTTAAAGCCTGTATCGGCAGGCCGATACAGCGACTTTCGTTCCAGGCGATGCATCAGAAATCTGATTTAAGCCGTCGAGTAAAGAAGACGAACGATATAGCGATATACGATATAGCGATACAAGAAACGCAAGGATCTCTTACGTTCCGATGCCAACTCGCGCTGGGGAAGACGATGTACGTATCGTTATATTGAAACGGCCTTGATTGATGAGCGGTAGAATCAGAATCAGTTTTGAGAACATATATCGTGATCTCGCATGTTCGTTTCCGCACCTCTTAGTTTTTTTTTCTTCTTTGACGCGACTTGATATCGTTTCTTGTAAATTATTTTCAGTGGGACTGACTTTGCGATAGCCGTCGTTACCTTGTTCTAAACGTAATCTATTATTGAAAAGAATATATAAAGAAGTGTTTCTTAATTAATTAGGTAATTTTTTTTTTGAAACAAAACTTTATTTTTTATTTTTAAATGTGAAAATTAATTTTGATATTATATGTTTAAGTATTATTTTACATTATTGAATTTATTACAAACGGAAATCTAATTTAAGGTGCCCATAAAGAATTAAATTAAAAAGTAATTAAATTTGTTAGGCTATTTTTTACTTTATTTTAATTTATTAAAAACTTTTCGGATAAAATAATAATTTATTGGGTTTATTACTGATTTTAAATTTATAAATCTTTAGTTGTTTTCATTTTTATAAATAAAATTATAACAAAACTTACTTTTCCTCTTTTGGATTTGGACATAAGTGTTTATTCAAAACTACTATACAACTTTGTTTATTCAAAAAAATTAGTAATGTTTGCGATTGCTACTTCTTTTTTTAAAATCATTTAGCACTTCGTTCCTTTAAAGAGTATAATCGTGTTTTTTAATTTCCTTTCAATATTGTCAGTTGAATATATTATCGAATATCATAATTCTTTTGTTTTTATTTTTAAGAAATTAAACCTTACTTTGTTTTTTCGTTCAGAATTCGGTAATTATTCAATTTGACTTTATTATTTATGTGAAATAATGATAAAAAATAGTGTTGTTTTAAAAGTGTTTTTTTTTGTTTTTGTTTAGTTAATTTAGCACTTTGTTTTAAGCATACAAATAATTTTTAACGAACTTATTTTTCAAATTTTCTTTCTATATTGTTAGGTAAATATATTGATAAATTTCAATTTTATTTATTTTTTTATTATTTATTTTTAAACTAAGAAACCTTTTGTTATTTGCGCGATCATTTTTAGAAAATATAACATTAATATCTTTCTCAAGCAAAACATATACATCAAATTCATAAATTGATTTAAATCAATCAAAGTATGAAGTTTTGATAGAAATCCGACTTTATGCGCCTTACAAGTACATGAATTTCTAAAATACTATATTGCGATACATCGCTATATCGCGATGCAAAACTGACGATGCATCACGATATAAAATTTCTTATATCGCCCAGTCCTAGTCTTGATACATTAAAGAATACCGCGAATTGAATTACTAATTACGCCATTAATAATCATAATTATTAACACATTTTATTATACATGCAATTTACATTGATAAATTAGCAATAAAATTTTTACTGACAGCAATAGGGCTCATTTATCTTCGTAAAATTTACCTACTCTGTTACTGTGTCCTATGTAAGTACAGTGAAAGAGAGCTTCTAGAATAAACTCTAGAATCTCAACAACAAGGAATACTTCAGAATTAGTATTCTAGAGCAAGTATTTCACCAGTTCAAAGGTGCTGATTTTAAAAGTACCATTTAAAACTGTATGTAATGATCCTAACAGATCGAGGAAATAATATGTTGGATATATTTTCAGAAATAATTTTTTATTTCATTGAATTGTGATTCTAAAAATATTGTATATATTATATCTTGTTAGAACATTAGTATCTGTTGTGAATGAGTATCTCAAATTTTTCTGAGAATACCTTAGTACATTATTTTCAGTTTCTAATAATATGTGTTTTTAAGAAGGTTAATTAAAATTTTTAAAGCACAGAATATAGAAGTAATGGATAGATAAATATTTCAATGTATGCAGTTTTTATTTTATTCTATTACAATCTAAATATCCAGAGCTGATTTGTTAATAATAAAATGCACTTTTGAAAAAAACCCACTCGGGGTTTTTTCGGGTTGGGTAAAATCATAACCCTGGTATTCAGTTAGTTTCAAATAAATGAACGACGAGTGCTTAATGTAATGAATTTTGTTTAATCCATAGCACAAAATATTAAATATTTTGATGAAAATCTGATCATTAATCAGTAAATTAAAATCCAGAAACTTCCACTTGCCTCGAAAATACAGAGACAGTAGTGAAAAGAAATATTTAACTTAAAACAATTATATTGCATAAAAATACTTAAACATAAAAGCACTTCGCAAATTATGCTGAGGAGAAAATCTCCAAGAAGAGCTGAAATTCTTTTCCAGAGATTAAAAGCATTAAAATAATTAGATAAAAAAAATGTAAAATAAGAACTGGGAATGATTTAATCTTTTTAAATTATAGAAGAAATTCGCGCATCAAAACACAACGAAAAACTTACGTAAGAGGTGCTAATCACAATTTTTTTTCTTTCCTAACAAAAATATAATCTTGCATTCCTCTAAAAATGCAGTTCCTAAAAACATTAAGAACACTGTTTTGTAAAGAGGGGAAACCAGAAAAAGTTAAGTCTTTTCAAACAAAGAAAAAATAAATTAATGTTAATCAAATTACTCAAGAAACGGATAATGAAAGAGCATTACTTAAGAAATTTTTGCGCGATTTTTATTTTATGGTTTACAATATCATAAACTATCTATCAATATTGACAGAACAATCTTCAGGATAACAATATACAACAGTCAGTATTTTTCTTAAAGCTGTTTGTTACAATGCAAATATGATTTGTTGTTATAATGTAATTTACTCAAGCTAATTATTGCTTAAAGACTTTCGCAACCAAAACACTTAAATCAACATTTTTTTTAATAATTTATTACTATAATCATCATATATTATTATATAATTATAATGATTATAATTATGATTATTTTATAATATAATTATTATATTATTCATTATTCTAATGAGTAAATAATTTTATAATATATTCCCTAATTTGCAGTATCATAAACTATCATTATTAACAGATCTATCATCAGGATAATAATATGACAACAATCATACCTTTTTAAAAGATGGTTGTTACAAAGAAAATAGGATTTGTTGTAATAATGTAATTTATTCAAGCTAATTATTTCTTAAAGACTTTCTCAACCTGAACACTCAAATCAAAAATTTTTCAAATAATATATTACTGTAATCATCAAATATAATTATGTACATAATTATAATAATTATGATTATTTTATAATATAATTATATTATTCATTATATTATTTATTAATAAAATGATTAAATAATTTTAGAATATAGTCTACTAATAGATAAATATCATAAACTATCTATCATTATTAACAGATCTCGTCTTCACAATAACAATATACAACAATCATACCTTTCTTAAAGATGGTTGTTACAATGAAAATAGGATTTGTTGTTATAAAGACTTTCTCAACCTGAACACTCAAATCAAAAATTTTTTAAATAATATATTACTATAATCATCAAATATAATTATGTACATAATTATAATAATTATGGTTATTTTATAATATTATTATTATATTATTCATTATATTATTTATTAATAAAATGATTAAATAATTTTAGAATATAGTCTACTAATAGATAAATATCATAAACTATCTATCATTATTAACAGATCTGTCTTCAGGATAACAATATCAACAATCATACCTTTCTTAAAGATGGTTGCTACAATGCTAATAGGATTTGTTGTTAGAAAGACTTTCTCAACCTGAACACTTAAATCAAAAAATTTTTAAATAATATACTACTATAATCATCAAATATAATTATATAATTATAATAATTATGATTATTTTATGATATATTCTACTAATTTGCAATATCATTAACTATCTATCATTATTAACAGATCTGTCTTCAGGATAACAATATGACAACAATCATACCTTTCTTAAAGATGGTTGTTACAATGAAAATATGATTTGTTGCTATAATGTAATTTATTCAAGCTAATTATTTCTCAACCTGTGAACACACAAATCTAAATTTTTTTAAATAATTTATTACTATAATAATCATATGTTATATAATTATAATAATCATAATTATGATTATTTTATAGTACAATTATTATATTATTCATTACTATGCTCGGACCTTATGCCAATAAACAAGCCTGTCTCATATTAAATAACGCCCTGATTTTCCTAAATAGAAAATTTTAAAACTTAGCAATCAAATATTTAAAAAGGCTTCAAAAATACATAGGGTAAAATCATCAATTCTGAACAGATTTTTACCCAACGCATATTTTCTAACACAATTTTCAATTTCATCTTTTTCTCTTTTATAATTGTTTCATTATTTCACTTATCACTTCACTTATTTCTCTTTTTTAATTGTTTCATTTTGTACCCTATAGTCAATAATATTATACACATTATTTTGTAGAAACGTACTGATAGTGAATAAATTTAAAACTGGCGAGGTTATTTTTTTCTTCTAAATATTGTATTATTAACTCTCAAAAAAAAACTATTAAGAGAGAAATAAAATAAATTCTCCTACTCTTAAGAAAAACTTATTTTCATAAAAAAAAATACGTTTTTTTTCAAAACGCAGTTGAATCAAGGACAGAATGTCAATAAATTGCCATTGACGAATTTATGGCAGAGTTTCAATATTTAAAGCTCGCAAAATCTAAAAATAGAAATTTTAATACGCCTTGTTACGCACGTAATTGTCAGTTTTATTGCATATATTTTTCTAAATCAACATTTATAGATTTCAAACACGTACTAAACAATAGTAATTAAAAACCAGTATAAATTATAAGCAAGCATAAAATAAAATACACAAAGCGTGATCGAAAACTTCAGAGCGCCACAAATTATCTTACAATAAAATTATTGTGTCAGCGAAAGGAAAAAAAAGAAAACAATTTTGCAGTTATTATTTGAGAAAAAGAGTAAATATCTTTGAAAACAGTTTAAAAATCTTTTTTTTTTTTTTTTTTTTTTTTTTTTGATCAATGAGTTAGTTGAATGTATAGTTAAAAAAATTAATAAGTTACTGCCAGAATTTGCCTTCTTGGAGGACTTTTTGATGGAACTAACCCGCATTTGCGTTACATGGAGAGGAAGACCACGAGAACCTTCCACGGTCAGTCTTGACGGCTAAGGGACTCTAACCCATGGTCCGTCTACCACTGAGGATATTTCACGTCAGCACTGTGGTCGGTGCAAGCCGGATGCGGAATTCGTATCGACCAGTCATCGCTGGGATTCGAAACCGGTTCACCTCATTGGAAAGCGAACGATCCCCTGAGCCATCGCGGCTCGCATTACTGTTATTGTAGCTAACTATTCCTTATATAATCCGATAATTACAATATATTCTAAATGAAACTTTCTTAGTTTTCCTATATAGCTGAAGTAGAAAGCGATCCAAATTTGAGACTTCTATCTCATTAAAAACGTGCTATTTAGCAACCATACTTTCCAATAGGGTAATTACCCCCCTAACTGCCCCGACAGTTACAAAATAAAATGAAATTTTCTTAATTTTCCTATAAAGCTGATAAGGAGCACACGATCCAAATTTAAGACTTCTATCTTGTTAAAAACGCGTTATGTATCATTATTTCCAATTAGCCTTATTACCCACTAACTACCCAAAAAATTACAAAATATATAAAAATTAAACTTTTTTAATTTTCCTATACCCCAAGTTATTATTTTCTCAATTTCGTCTAGTATGATTATTTCTTCAATAGTTAACTTGGTGAAGTTATTATTTTACTATGTTAACCATTGAAAAAACTATCACATTAGCAATTAGTTGCGAGGATATTTTATAAAGAAGGGAAAACTCATGGACAGGGTGTTCTAAATCATCGCCCTAAATATATTCTCTTTCATATCTTTGCAAATAACAAAGTTTGATACCATCTACATTTGGATATTTCACCACGGTACACGTGCATCACACAAAGCGATCCCACATTCTTAGAAATGCTGCTAACCCCTGCTCTTGATTAGAATATCAAATCTTATGCCAGAATAACAAAGTTCTTCAAAATCGCAATTTAATTAAAACAGAAAAGACAATAGAATAACACTTACCTAACTTTTGGTTGAATATTTTATCGAACGTTACTTCTCCCATTTTTTCTAGGTGCTTGTGCATTACACTACGTACACTGGAAGAGAGAAAAAAGAGAAAATTAAGTTTATAAACAACAAAAATAAGTTTTAGAGTTATAAAACTTTTTATGTATAAAAAATACAGTTTTGCACTTAATCTATTTACAAGTAAGTCTGACAGTAATATATGAAGACTAAAAGGGAAGATAGGTTTATGTCCATTTTTCACAAAAATGACAATTGAATCGCCATCTGTTGCCTTTTGAAAAATACTAAGTTTTGAGAAATGAATGTGAAAACCCGAGAGTTATTATGCAGTGAAGATTGGCCGCACTATGGAGGGGGGGAAAAGCTATGTTTTCGAGGGCAAAAACGTTTTTCTCCGAATCAACTGTGGAGGACATAAATTGTTCTTTCCCGCTTATCTTACATATTAGCAATGTAAGCATTTTTCAAGCTAAATCGAAAAACCTTATAACCAAGTCATTAAAACTTAATAGTTTAGATATTAGAAGAGTTACAAAGTCCTAAAGTGTACCAAGTACATTTAATTTCCACTTAATGTAAGATTATTTGAATTTCTACAAATAAATAAGTGAACTGATTAACGAATTAGTTATATGTAATATGTTCATCAATTAAATATAATAAAATACGTATTTGAGTACTCATTTGAACAATTTATCCATTTTACTATATTAATACAATTATAAAAATGTATCTATTCTATTGCACTCTATTTCAACTAGCTGTGTTCTTTTAGTAATAAAAAATCGTACTTGACTTTGTGAAAATACTGTACCTTTTTCTTATTACCTTTATTAAAACCAATAACATATTGATCTTAACATAGTATTTAAAATGTGAAATCTGTACTCAAATAGCCTGTTTTAAAAAGTTAAATTATCAAGAAAATTTTTTTAAAAAAATGGAAGAGAAATGTCAATTATACTGCACTGGTGGATTCGCTGACGCTTCCCAACCCCCGAAGACTCCTATACAATCCTATATGGTTGCTTTGCAAACCATGCTTGCTTTGCAAACCATGCTTGCTTTGCTCGCTACTATGATAAATCCCTTTGAAATGTGTTCAAGCGTGAGATTTTAAGAATATAAATCGCTTATGAAAATTTTTAAAACTTAAATTTTTTACTCTTTAAAAAAAACATTTCAAGTCAATAATAAATTATTGAAATAAATTTTAAATTGAAATAAACGGCAAGCAATGAAAAACTTTCATCAGGGCAACGTTTAGCAGTGTTCTTCCCTATGCGTTTTTCTGAAGGTCGGCATGCCCCGCTTGCCCTTTTTCTGAAAATAAGTCGCCATCCCTTATAAACACTAGCTTTTTATTATATTTTTCAAGAAAAGGTTGCTTTCTTAACCACCTGTTTCAATGAAGAGTTCACTTCTTATTTGTTAGTTAATAATAATTATTTAACTTCATTCCTTTTTATTAAAATTTTTCCCATACTGTCTAGTAATATAATTGAAATTCGCATGGTATTCGCCTCCAAAGATATTCACATCTTTTATTTAGAAGGGAAGTATATTAATAATTCTTTTAGTGATTAAATGTACTTAAAGGTTTACTTTCTCATAATTTTCAGTTTAAAATGAATTTTAAAAAAAGCTTTAAAGTTGTACATCAATTAATCCTTTTCTTTAGCTTACTTTTTTTAAAGAAAATTTATACATCGAGATTGTTTTTTTGCTCGCCTTTAATTACTTTTCAAAAGCTCGAAATTTTTCAGTTATTTTGATAATGAGTGAGAATTACTTCGTGAGATATACATATAAAATAGTAAAAGAGGATCACTTAAAAATTGAGGATCAAATTTAGTTAATACATAGTATTATATATTTTGATATATTTTAACTGTGATAAGATAGTGCCATTTCAGAACTCAAAGTGCCCTTTTCTGGCACAGGCGGATGCACCCTGCTCTTTTTTTATTCCCAAAGAAAACTCTGCATTTAGTTACAATTCCTAAAGTACTTTTTTTTCCCTTTGTCTAGAAGTGAACAGCCCAAAAAACTACATATTTCGGTCATGGAACCGATGTTATGTTCTTCAACATGAACAGTTAAATTATGAATGACGGCACGTCTCCTACGCATTCTTTCAATGTTACGTCTTTCATAACTGTCAGCAAAGCTTTCTTCTGCTCTTCAAGTACGTTTTCTTTTTATTTATTATTATACTTAAAAAGCGTAACAGCACGGCTAAGACACATATTTCACTGATCAATAAATAAATTATTAATTAAAACATAATATAGAACGCTTCATTTGTTGATGTGAATTATTAACTTTTAACCTTTCAATTCTTCCCAAACTAAAAACTCAGTTTCAGTTTTCGCTGTCCACGCGGGAAAAGAATTTTCATTCAGAAATTTTTAAACATGTACGTTTACACTTTCAAACTCATGGCAGCTCATATACTTATTATGTTAATTTTTTGTTACCAATGCGGGGGAGGGATGGGGATTTTCTTATATTTGGCTTGGTTATTATTATATACTAGGTTTTCTGGGGAGATTTCCGTATCATGATCTGTGGCAGAATAATCGCCAAATCTTGGAAACTTCCGGGCAGTGGCCTGCAAGAAATTAAATAAAATAAAAATAAATAAAAAACATCACAGAAAGGGACCAACTCGAAAGATATACTTATATTTGGGTTGTATATGGGAATTTTCTTATACTTCTTATAATTTGAGACTTCTATCTCGTTAAGAACGTGCGATTCAGCAACCATTTCTTCCGATAGGCCATCCATAACCGTATGAGGGAATCATTTAGAAATATATAAATGAATAATAAAAACAATCGTCGATTACACTGCTCATTGATATTGTTTATAAATAAATATTATCCACTATTTGCTTAAAGAAAGAATAGCATTTATATTATTCTCAGATTTTATTTCCTAGATACAATGAGACATCAAAACAAACTATCGCACTAAACTGTTAAATTCAAAACGAAATCATCGCCGAGTTAACTAAGTCAATTACACTTCCGTTTGTGAATGAAATAACTCACTTCAAATTCAAACGTTTCAACTCGTACAAAAACTAAAAAAGGCCTCAGCATCGACGAACTGTAACTGAAAAAAAAAGGAAGAAATCGCCGTAGCTTTTTAAACATTATCCATACTCCATTAGCACCACGCCATCAACTCCATCTCAACCTTCAAACTCAAAGCTCACCCGCAGAGCGATCAGGGATGGTACATTAAACGCAGTCGTTTATCCATAACGACATTGCAGCCAGGCTATATAAATTTCCTCACCAAACATACCGCAGACTAACAGAAACAGAGACAACATGAGCAACGAAGATTTATATCGATACGTGTTTCTGTGTATTTGGGGTATTAGCGTAAGCCTCAACTATCTTATGATGGTCCCTACTCGATGACTTTCAACACTTAGCACACATTAGCGACATCATTAAAACGGTAAACGTCCCTGATTTATCACGATTTTTGGAAAGAGGAAGAACTCTAATTACAAAGTCGCGGCAAACTGGAGGTCTCCGTGGTTTTATTTTAATATGAGAACGGGGAAGATATTTTGTTGAATAAGTTGCTTGAATGTATAAAAATCGTATTTTGCCACAGAACTCATACGATACAGTTGTAGAGAAATCGGAAACATATAAGATTTATAATATATATATATATATTTTATTTATTTATTTATTTTTTTTCAAGAAAAACTAGCTTTTATATCCATATTTGCTTATATACTTCAATGGAACGAAGATGTAATTTTGACTATATGACCACAAGACCTTACCAAAGGAGAAAAAAAGAAAGAAAATGTTGGCTATTTTTATTTGAAACAAGTCATACCTTTTTTTCTTCTTTTTTTTTCATTTACATTTGAAAGCCTATTTAACTTTATTACGCTATAAAAAAATATTTCTAAAAAAAATATTGTTTTGCTTTTTTCTAAAATAAATTTTTGTTCTGTAAAAAAAATAGTTTTAATTTGTAATTAAGGCAACCATAAATTTGTTTTTATTTCCAGTGTGTTTAACTTTTTAAAAAATGTGATATAAAGTTGATGATAGACAGTAAGAGAAGATGGTTAGGACAAAATATTAATGGAAGGGTACACAAACAAACAAAACAAAAAAGATGTTTGAATTTAAGCACATCAATAGCATTCTCTATTTTCTACATTTCCAAAAAAAAAAAAAATTCAGTTCCTATTTACTACATAAGCTTGATTTTAAAAAAGTGTACGATCATAGCACCCAGTAGAGAATCTCTGTAAAATCAAATATTTTGGCTGCTGTCGGCTTAACATTATTTAAGAAGTAATTTTGTAACATTCATCATGTAAGCGTAGATAGATATAAAAAAATTAAAGACTATTCATTGATCTTCGTAAAGATTTTATATTTTGCTCGTTAAATGCATCGCATAGATAGCTCATAATTCGATTAAGAAATTGTTCGGTATAAGTAATACATAGGTTACAGCTTGACTAAAAAATGCTGCTAATATCGTTTCGTCCTACATAAAAACAACTTGTGCAAACATAGTAGAATCAACGCCTGTATTACGCACTTTGTGATCAACAATAAGCCTAAAACTACTTTTAAATGACTACACGCTGTGTACTGAAGAGCCTTAAAAATGTTCAAACAAGTACAAAATCACTATTTAAAAAAAATTGCATTGAATGGCATCTTAGTCAAAGAATATGTTAAATGTAAATTTAGTGAATTTGAGAAAGTAAGTTCCGAGTAAAAAGATGACAGAAGCATCAAGAAAAGGTTTACAAAACATCGTTTTTTTTTCCAACGAAAACATTTTTAATTGAAGGCTTTGTTCAATGAAATATTTATTGTTATTCTCAGATTATAATATGTTCCTAAACCTATGGGGAGCAGTGAATTCATACCATTAATTTGCAAATCTTTTCATTAAGCTCTTCAAATATTACTGTTTAAATCATTCGTAGATATGTCTGGTATCACATGTGAAATAATGATAAAGGTACCAATTTAATAATATAACAATGAGAGACAGTTTTAGGTTTTAAAAAAAAAATAGCTTCAAGGAGAAACCAGTAAAAAGGGTAGTGGAAAGCTCTAAAATTATTCACAAATCTAACAAATAAAATGCAATAGATATGAAGCAGTACATTTAAAAAATTTAAGTCCATTGCGATTTTACCAGTGAACAAAAGCTTGAGAATTTAGGATTTCCATACTATGAGAAAAGTCTTCATAGTAACAACATGCATTAGAAAACATGTAGGAAAATAAACAATGGGAATCCACGGTTTAAAAGCCTGCAGTGTGGTATTAATAATCTTCGAAAGCTTTCAAAAAAGTAATTTTGCTACAGCACTCATTCAATTGCAATAGATATGAAGCAGTCAAATTACAATGCTTTTTCACGAAAGTTTTAAAATTTTAAATCTATTACGGTTTTACCGGTGAACAAAAGTTGGGGAAATTAGAGTTTCCATACTATGGGAAAAGTTCTCCCGTTCTCCACGAGACGGATCGATGATTTTGACATCAAGAGAACAAGAGGT